>NC_090287.1:1782500-2140000 GCF_037392515.1 Haliotis asinina | reverse complement strand
AAACACTCCCCGTGTATGCTTAGTTCCGGGTTCAGCCTTCCTTTCACTGACTCATGGCCGCCTTGAGATCTGTTTTCGCTTCTCGGAAACGGAAAAAAATGGAAACACTTTCAAGGTTAATTTTTAAAGGTGGTGTATTCACAATTTTTTTTGCAGTTGTTTATGAAACGCGAGTATTAGGGCGTAAATAGAACTCAGAAACACGGCATTTATAGAGGCGGATTGAGGTAATTAATGTGTTCATGATCTTCACAAAAACACATTGTGAAGTTATTGGGAAATATTGATTGAGATTAGACTAGAAAACATATATTTATTGCAAAAACATTCCATTACGACAAAAAGGTATAGTTATGTAAACTGGTTTTCATCGCCAATAACGACACAGTTAGAACGTAGTCTTTGATTTAAAGGTATCAATTCCATGTTTAATTCATGTTTTTATGCATCTTGAAAGTGATAATTACACGCAGTGATTCAGCGTCAGTGTGTGTGTTAGATGAACTTTCTCTTTGAAGCCTTACAATCGTACACAAGATGCGGTTCGGGTGTTGGTGATTGTAGCGCGGGATTGGGTGGGTTTGGTGGTTGCAGAGCGGTGTTGGTGGTTGCAGGGCGGTGTTGGTGGTAGCAGGACGGGGTTGGGCGGGGTTGGTGGTTGCAGGATGGAGTTAGTGGTTGTAGGGCGAGGTTGGTGCAGTTCGTCAATATCCTATGGCGTTAAATCTCGGAGACTTGTAAAACTGGACTCTGGATATGTAAAAGCAGTGATTGAAGTTATGAGTACCAATTCAGGGGTAATTGTATGGAATCAGACAGGTCACTGAGTGTGACCCCCGGGGCTGTAGGTTGATTATACCACGGATATCTTGTGTACTTGGTTTGTTGGGTGTTCGGTTTAACATTTGTGTTCGCAAAAAATTAGGAGAAATTACGTGGAAGTAATGAGCGTCATATATGTTTGTTTATAACTCATCTTTATGTAAGATTAGAATATATTCCACGGTAGTTTAGATGCCAGACCGATTTGCTTACTCGCGTCACAACAAAGAAGCGTTTGTGATTCTATCTTTATCTGGGTCAATTTTTAGATGGGAACATTCGTTTGTGTCTCTCATTTCCCTTCACTGCCCTCACATGTGTGCTGACTTCATGTGTGCAGTTTTTTCACGGATGTATTAGCTTCACGTTTGTACTGGCTTAATGTGTGTACTTGCTTAACGTGTGTACTATCTACTCGTGTATATTGGCTTCAAGTGCTATACCATCCTCACGTATTTATTGGCTTCGTATGCGAGTTGGCTTCATGAGTATACCGGATTCAAATGTGTACTGGCATCTACCGTTGGACTGGCTTCAAGTGACTACTGGCTTCAGCTGTGTACTGGCCTCACGTGTGTACTGACTTCAAGTATGCGTTGGCTTCATGTCTGTACTGGCTTCGAGGATGTTTTAGCTTCACATGTGTACTGGCTTCACGTATTATGAGCATGGTGTAACACGCACCTGGCCTGGTGCTGTCCACAGGTTAAATTGGTCAGACGGTCGAAATCCAGATTTGCTATAACCTGGTCGCCTCTCTGTTAACTCTCTGTAACTATGATCTGACTTATCGTGTTTTCATTCGTAACCGGTACGTCTCTCTGTTAACTCTCTGTAACTATGATCTGACTTATCGTGTTTTCATTCGTAACCGGTACGTCTCTCTGTTAACTCTCTGTAACTATGATCTGACTTATCGTGTTAGCATACGTAACCGGTACGTCTCTCTGTTAACTCTCTGCAACTATGATCTGGCTTATCGTGTTAGCATACGTGAACGTTAAGTGTCTCTGTTAACTCTCTGTAACTATGATCTGGCTTATCGTTTTAGCATACGTAACCGGTACGTCTCTCTGTTAACTCTCTGTAACTATGAGCTCACTTATCGTGCTATATCTTAGTAATGATTTAAGTGCAATGAAAACCCGAATCACTCATCCAAATATTGAAACATGCATATATATACTGAGAGAAACAAAGAAAGGAACACAGGAACATTAAGTGTTCCTGTAATATTTTCCATTTTTCATCACCATCTTTGACCTGCGCAGTGGGGGTAATTCTGAGGATAAATTAAGGAATACTGCCATGAAGTGGTCTTCCCTTACTTTTTCCCCTCAGTATATATCGCTGCTTACTATAAATTGTTTTCAGGTAGTCTTCGTTTCTCATTGATGCTATTAAATTATCCAGGTTACAAAATGATAACTATAAGGGCAAGGATGTCGGTGAGTTGACTGATGTTAGCAGGATAACACACTTCTGTACTTAAAATCCCTCGGGCCAGGCTTCAAACAATAAACACATTATGGAGAACATAGGAAGACAAAAAGCGTAAAAATACTAATAAAAAATAAATCTCACTGAGTGTTATTAACACTTTTCTTTGATATTGCAAACATATGTAATGATGTCTATTTATTCCGCACGATTGTGACAATATTCCCAGGCCTCATATTTAATTGATAAAATATAAAAAGATGAAAATGCAAACTGAATGTCATTAATTTTGAAATATCCATTTGAAAAAGTCGAACTGTATGTCTTTCGAAACTGATATAAAATTATGAAGTAATACTTTTGTGCCCTGTTTCAAATCAGCCGCTAGTGATGCGAACTGGACTCAGTCAAATTAACTGGGGAAAATATGGCGGCACCATAAAAATGTCAGCTATGTTTATTCATCTACCACAAAGCTGGAGGTTGTGTAAAGTGATCGTTTTCTCGTTTCGCTTCATTTTCTCAGGGGCTTTCCATCCAGATTTGGCTAAATTGAACTCAGATGCGGTTGTAAGTTGTTTCGTTTCGTTTTTTCACCGCGGTCATTTGAGAACATTCGTTGCGTTGGACCGCGGTCGTTAAATAAGAAGATATTTTGTTATCAGAAAAGGTGCCGCTCCACCATCTGTGATGTTATATTCGAAAATATTCTCGTAAACGTGGAGATTGTTTTTTTTTTGGAAGACATTAACACTGAGAGAAAGGGTGCAGGGGGAACTTGGTGGGACCAGCCCGTCAGATGGGGAAATTAATTAATTTGTGCTTGAAATTTTTGTTCCTGAAAGGTCTAAATGGTGATTCATACGAAGAATGCATCACACGACAGGACTTAGTTGTTCTGTCGTTCTATACAAGAACGTTTAATACACGAAGTATATGCTTCAAGTCTATATCTTGCTTATGTAGTATCTAGAATAGTATCTTCCTCATTAATGAAACTGTTATGATAAAGGTCATCTGTGTGTATTTCTATATCTTTTTACCTTTATGTTTATATTTCCAGTTTATAGAATACCGACATTGTTTCTTAATGGAATGCTCTGCAATAAAATATCTTTTCTTATCTATCTTATCTTTTCTACAGTCAGCTCAGGCTGTGGTCAAGGGCTTCCATTAACACACATTTTTGTGTAGCGTTGCACTCAGTATTCCAGCTATATGTCGATGGTCTGTCAAATGTCTGGACTGGACAATCAAGTGATGATACTTTGGACTCCTTTACAAACAGTGGGGATATGACAATATCCACCAAGCCATTCAACCAGGTAATCTTTTTGTCACTGTTTCTACTGGAACGTTTGCTCAATAAACATGTATCTTGTATCACCAATTTCACATGGGCTCTCTGAAGAAGAAGCAATGATTAAAGACAAAATGCTTGATGCACAGGTTCTAATGCCTAATATATTGTGGACTGATATTGCTCTCATTGTATTACAAAACATATGGTCCAAAATATGTTTTATAGAAGATATAGGGCAATCATCAGGACGAATTTTGGATTCGAACCAGCGATCAGCGGACCCTTCGTCCAGAATGTTGCTGTGACCTAGGGGTTTTTCTGTTTGTATTTGTCTTTTCCCGGAGATCATTAACGACAGAGGGTCATTAAAAAATAAGCTATGCGTCATTGTATGTACATTTGTGGAGATCCTTTATTTAGACCGCTGGGGTGTACATCAATTGACTGTTTTTTTTCCTGTGTATGGTTGTGGGAGATCTGTTTGTGTTTCTTTCGGTTTAATTCCTCTTGAAACAGGCACCGTGACGTCACACAGAATTAGGAAAACGCATATGTCATTCCATAATTAGAACAACGGATCACACGAGAGAGGCCCTTCCTCGTGACAGAGGATGTACATTCCGTGTTCATTCATTGCATGTACATTACACTGCGCGTCAATCAGAACTACGCACATGACGAGCCCCGGGCCCGGAGCTGAACACGGAGAGATATCCGTCTGATGTTTCCCCAAAATATACAACGACTTCTGCGTGGGAACGATCCTCAACGTCGATAGTTTTATAACAAGGTGTTAAAACCCAAAGCTCTGGTTTAATGTGTGTCATATCAATGTGGTTGGCAGTAAGGTGAACTTTAAACGCTATAGTCCGCGAATCAGCGTGGGGTGAGTCATCTTGGTCAAAGCAGGGAGGGGTGGTTGGTCGATGGACTTTTTTTTAAAAATGGGTGGAGATGAAGGTTGAGGAGCTGTAAGAGGCGAACCAATATTCCCCAACCAGTCAACAGCTCCCTTTTCGGAATACCTGACACTCCGACTCCCCACCCTTTTGAATTCATATCTCCTCAGCTCCCCACCTTTCTGCATCCCCAAACCCCTCATGCCTCTGAATCCCCAACCCCTCAGCTCCCCACCCTTCTCAATCCCCAACCACGCAACCCCTACAATTCTGAATCCCCAACACCTCACTCTTGTGAATCCCCAACCCCTCAACACCCCACCTTCCTGAATCCCCAACACTTATCATCCCACCCTTTTAAATCACCAACCCATAACTCCCCGACACTTCCGAATCCCGAATTCCTCATCCTTCTTAATCCCCCAACCCCTCAGACACCCACTCTTCTTAATCCCCAAACCCTCAGACACCCACTCTTCTGAGGCACAGTGTAAAGTTTGGAATGGATTTCGGAATGGAGTTTGGATTGGAATGATGGAATGGAATTTGGAATGGAAATAAATGGAATATACTCATCTTACACTAAACAAACCAGAGTTGTGACGGCCTCCAAACCAAAACTAAATTGTTAGTAAACAGTTCAGGAGACACTTGCCCTCCCGCATACACCCCTCCAGATGGACGATAAGGCTAGTGGCAAACAGAGTTGTGGCAACAGCCTGTCTCACAGTCCCTCAACTGTTTTATTTTCCACTATGCCCACTTAAAAGCCTAACATAGGAATCACATACACTATATGTAAACCATTTTAATTTGGGACATCTTGTTCTTATTATCTACATAACCTGGAAAGTATTATTTAAACTTGTCATGTGCCTTCGAGCATGTGGTGGATGGGCCATGGCTGAAGAGAGAAGCTGACACTCATGTCTTCTAGCTCCTATCAGTGACCAACTGTTAATAAACTGTCTCAGCATATTAGAATGAAGACTTGTTTACAAAGAGCAAATTTGTGTCACTCCAAATTCTATTCCAAATTTCATTCCGTCATTCCAATCCAAATTCCATTCCAAAATCCATTCCATACTTTACACTATGCCCTCTTCTGAATCCCCAACGCCTCAACACTCCACCCTTCTGAGTCCCCAACACTTAACATACCACCCTTTTAAATCCCCAACCCTTGATAAAAAAAAATCGCTAACCCCTCATCCTTCTGAATCCCCAACCTCTCAATTCCCCACCTATCTGGACCCGCAACTCTCAACTCCTCACCCTTCTGAATCCTCAACCTCTTATGTTGGAACACGTTGATCGCAGTGCGGTGTCCAAGAAAAGTGAAGCAGAACGTTCTTAAAGATAAGGATATTTTTTTATTTCTACTCCATTCGGGAAGATATAAACAGAAAAGTAAACAATCATGTAATGAAAACAAAACTGAAATGAGAAATATGGAATATTTAGACCGCCGATGTGTTATAATTATATACACTGACTAAGGCAGAGATTATTATCGTGAGGTTGTCAGCCAATTGCCACCAATTGTCTCCCCACATATACATGTGCCATGGCAACCGGTTTCTTTCACCCTCATGTCGACAACGGTTTAGTATGGCGCATCAGTGCTGAAATAATTTAGCGCTGTGCTGTCAAGAAAAAGATTAGTTGAGCCTAACATGTTTACATTAGCTTGCCCTGGCGCATATCACCCGCCATATTGGCCATTGTTTTAGCAAAACATGTTTATATCTGACGTTCTCACGGTCCCCCCCACACGGTGATTGCAGGGGGTTATGTAAATCATTCAACAGATTCGACCTATCCCCTGTAAGAAGACACATGGACCGAACGGTCGTAATTGTTGACGAGACGAAAGGTGAATTGTTTATGATGTGTACATTAGCTAAAACGTTACTTTAATGGGTAATGTCAAAATATTGGTAAATTGGTTTTGAATGGGTGTTCCAGGGGGAGTTTTCTGTTGTTAGCATTGAGGGTGTTTGGGGAGCTGCTCGGGACACAGAATGGCGTTTTGGTTGTTGAACGTATTCTTGTCCACTGGAATCTCACTAATGAGTTAAACGAATCAGTCGAGAACAACGTCCAGCAGATTACATCAAGAGTGTTTTGTTGTTGATGTTGTTGTCGTCGTTGTCGTTGACGTTGACGTTATCGTTATTAAACGCTGCCCTCAGCAATAGTCAAAGCATAAGACTTAGTGATCAAAGACTAAACTGTAAACTGAGTAGAAGAACAAGACCACTGAAGACCGTCTCTGTGATCGTCCTTGAGAATGAAGAACACTATTTTATGCCGTTTATTAAATGCTCAGATGTAAGACACTCCTTATTTAACTCCTTGTCCTCTCAAATTAATAACTTTCAAACTCTTACTCTCAGAAAGAATAATAAATAAAAAAGTATAGAAATAATATTTTACCGTATGCACAACTTTAAACAAATATAGATGTCTAGATTGTCCTAGGCCATGATCATACATACATATTTGTATTATTATATATTTTGCTAGTCTGATGTATTATACATCTTGTTTATGTCGTCTAGAGAATATTGTCACTGTTTCTGCATAGGATGTTTGCGCAATAAATATCGTGTCTTGCGACGGGGCGCTGTACATGATTGAATCTGTACCAGACGAACCATCATGAGCCTCGACTTAAGATGACAAGTATCAACTGTGTCAATGAGACAGCCCGATCCCGGATCCTGTGACTGACCTCTTACGATAAGCATCAACTGTGTCAATGAGACAGCCCGATCCCGGATCCTGTGACTGACCTCTTACGACAAGCATCAACTGTGTCAATGAGACAGCCCGATCCCGGATCCTGTGACTCACCTCTTACGACAAGCATCAACTGTGTCAATGAGACAGCCCGATCCCGGATCCTGTGATTCACCTCTTACGACAAGCATCAACTGTGTCAATGAGACAGCCCGATCCCGGATCCTGTGACTCACCTCTTACGACAAGCATCGTTTTCTGAAGATCAGTTCTATCACGGATCTTCACGGAAAGCATCTTTGATGTGCATTCCTGTATACGTCATTGGGAGTTAACAGAACATTGCCAAGGTTCATTCATGGAATGGTACGCAGTCAATATCTTACCTTATCATTAGGTCCTAAGAAAGGTTTGTTTGTGACTTATGAAAACTGACTTATTAAAACACACTTGTCTTGGACGAGGACCAGCTGACCTCGGAGTGGCCTAATACATGACAGATATTTCAAATGGCGATGTCGACAAGAATCGGTTTGTCTGAACTAAATCCGAACCACGACAAAGCTGGAATGACTGAATAGTAACTCCAACTTAGGTGATGTTTTATAGTGTGAGTGTGACGGATTTCTCCCACAAGCTATGCCCAACAGACTGGCGTGCGTATGTCAAACTGAAATCTGGCAAGTAATATGTACAGGAAATGCACAACCCCAAATCAAGGAAGTTATCGCATCTTTTGTGTCATGGAGTAAATGTCATCGTGTTTAAAAACATTTTCTTTTGCATTTTTTTGTATATCGCTTACATTGTGGCCACGTGGTATTGTATATTTCGGAAACTGCCACCCAAACTAACCGCACGAGAAGGTGTCCGTTTCACGAAATACATTACTCTGGTAATCAATTGCACACCTCACATATTTACCTTTAGATCTTATCATAAATACTTTTTGTAACCAGTAAAATAAGGTATGTTTACTCATATGTACAGTCAAAGGAAGAGTCCATTAGCAGTATACAGGGGTGGTATATACTTCGCTAAACAACAACCCCTAGAGATGCAGATTTGAATATGTTACGAAATATTACAGTGTCATGTGCTCCTACTGTCACGAAGGTCAACACAGCATGACACACCTTCAACAATATACAGATGCATTATTGCATCAGTTTCCTGTTTGTACAACCATACCTTACATCCCTTCTTGTCTGCAACAGAACCATCTTATTGGAGTCGGGAGCACCATATCGCTCCCTAACACGAAATGGCATTTTGTTATAGCTATACAACAAAACAATTATTTTCCATTTTTTCTTCGCATGGGGTTAGGAGGATTGTTTGACATGTGCTGATTGAAATCGAATCCTTGTCTACACGTGGTTGGGAAAGAAATAAGTTAGTCAACTTGATTTGACAGGTGCCCGCCGCCTGGTGAAATAAAACCCTGTAATTATCCATTAGTTCTGCTTTGGGCGGTGATTCAATCTAAAGTAGTTAGTCACTTGCAGGAGTTACTTTCACAAATGGAACCTCATTACCACGTGCAGTGTATATTAATCCGAGATTTTCATACGGTGCTGGGATGAATGATCAAGTCAGATGGCAGGGTAACAACAAGTGTCGTGTTGTAAGCCAACCGGGGATCGAACCAATGACTCATGACATTGAAGTGAAGGACTGAACTGACTTGTGTTAGACAACCTTTGAGCACGGCGAGTAATGCTGACATAACGTTCTCTACGTCATGGATTGGAACCGACACCTGATTGGTTACATTCGTTGGGTTCGAATCCAGCTTGATGCAACATGCACACCAACAAGTATGATGATGATATGTGGAAACGTCGTGTTGAAGGTTTTTGCAATAAATCTTATCAGTGATTACTGGTCCAGCATAAACCCCGTTAAATATTCTTGCCCACCGAGATACAATGAGTTTTAACAGGATACCCAACACAGACACAATATATACAGACTGTCGACCAGGCCTTGCGTTAGATTGTGTATGAGGCATATTAACAACACGTACCGTGTTTTAACGCGAAGGGGATCGAACCACAGAACCCCTCTCTCACTGGATCACGGCGGGAGCACATGGATGATGATTAGTAGGTATATATTTCACCGCTACAACCGCACAAAGCACTTGAATCATTATTACATAAATGCAAAAATCGCAGTTTTCTGTTTAAACGTGCCTCTCATATTTTTCGTGAAATGACGCCAGATTGCTTTGTGGAACTCACGAACGTCTGGGCCGACGTGGCATTTGAATTTATAGATTCATGAATTAATTAAATCTGAAATGTCGCCACATATAGTTATCATTTGTTTGTAATTAACCTAACATGCATGACACATCGCCAGTGTAATGCATTCATGCATGTCCTGTACCAGGGCAATGTTAACCACATGCGAGTCCAATATTACAGGGACTGTTCCGACAAGAAAATTACACGGATAAATCATGTGCTTTCTCATGGAGTGTCGTGAAGCTGAAATATGGCGTAAATGCGGCTATAGTTAACTCGAACGTGAAACTATTACATATACTTAAAAACATCAAGCATTAACATAACTCCTGGCTCTGAGTGAGATTAATGGAGACAGACAACAGCGTCTCCCCGCCAGAGGGCGTCCGGTAATTCCTACTCCATGCATCTGTGCGTGTTCTTCGCGGAAATTGTACCGTGATAGGAGTGGTCTATTGTATATTACAGTAACCGAGATACATTCTGTACATCAGCTAAATACATGAATACAGAAACTCAATACAGCCATAACATTTGTACGCTTGTGACGGCATGTGTGTCGGATCGTAAGCTGGGTGATTGACGGTCTACCAAGGGAAGATACAGACTCACAGGAGTCGTTAGACTAACAGCTAGTCTCTGAAATGAACATATTTAACTGAAAAAAACATCCATAGTGAAAAAAATTATTATAATAAAATGGAGCCCCGAGACTTTCTATATTTTCAGAAGCTATGGACATCTAGACTTGCCACATTTTCTACACTTGCATGGGCTTTCTTGGATATTTATACTTCAGGGTCTATACGACATACTAAGGAGTCGTTTACGCCGCATTTAACTATTGTAGAGCAAGGGGAAGGTTCAGACGGCTACGCGTGGGGAATCGTACCCGGGCAAGTCCCTCCCCCACCCCCCCTACCCCTGTACATGTGCGTAACCCTGTCTTACACATGTATTTATTTTCAAATATACGTAGACGATCCGAAGGCAGCCCTAGGTCTTAACACACATCTGTTACTCTGACTTAAAATATATCTTGCTTTTGTAGCTTACAGAATACTGCCACTGTTTCAACACGGAACGTTTGCGCTATAAAATATCTTGTATCTTGTGTTTAATAGAAGCAGGAAGTATCTCTTCTGAGAAACAGAGTGGAACCGGTGTTCATTCGGGATGACGGGGGTTTAAGGGTTGCCACATCTAAATATTCTTCTACAAACATTGCTTTTTCGTGATAAGAAAATTTGCTGCACTTTCAAGAAAGGAACAATTTTTAACAATTTTTTCAAAATTTTTTAAAAATATGTCATGATATTTACAATTTTAAATGCAGTCTGTATTACCTCATATTGTTTCATTTCTGTATTTCTATACGTTTGTAACTACTGTGTTGATATTTGTAGTTTATAGAATATTGCTACTGTTTGTTGATGGACTGCTATGCAACAAATATCTTGTTTTATCTATCTGTGAAATACGAAGCACATGGACAGCTAATCACACGGCTGTAAAAATGTTGTCATGGCGTTTTCCGGAATTCGACATTTCATTACCTTTTCTTCTTTCAAATTACATTTGGGTGTATGTTCTGTCATTAACGTCCGGTGGGATCGTGACACCGGGTGTTGATACAATACCATCCCCAGAGGCAGCCAGTAGCTCCGGGATCAAGTGACAGTGTATTATTGGTGTGCATACCCCTGAGTCTTAACATCCTGCAATCACAGACCATCTCGACCTACTTCTTCCAAAAGGTGACCGCGTAACAAAAACAACCATTTGAATTATAGATAAACACTGTGGCTCGCCCCCTTGCTAAACACATTTATTTGATTTATAAGGAAAGAGAAATAAACAGGTTGTTCCCTCGTGTACATTTCGCAATAAATGAGAATCGCCCTATGTCCGCATATCATCCTATTGTGATGTCGATAGCACTATGTCACAGCGATGTCAGATCCGTGTACATTGGGTTACGGATTTTACTGTTTAAACCAACAACTGCGTTGAAGCAGAACTCCTATATAAAGTTTCATTTTAATGATACCGAATATGTTAATAGTCATCAAGCACGAATTGACATAACGTGCAAAAGATTATATATCTACGTCCGACTCTACACTCACGTGCCATGTACTTATATAAGAATAACCCCTTGTCTTCCTCAAATGATCTTTGGCGGATTTCGGTGTGTGTTTCACATGCTCACGTGTGTGCATGTCAACGCCTTTAGACAAAATATACCGACTGCCACGGGGACCACCCGAGCAATTCGTTTATTTCAATGGCCGCATGTTTTATTTCTTATCCTCATGCAATAAGCACAAGCCTGGCGTCCCTCACCAGTGCTAAGTGAACCCGTGGCTTGAAATGAACACGTTTTGAGTCATGTACGTTCGCTACCCTGGATGGTTGATTACGTGCGTAGCTAAATGGACACCAGTTCTGAAAGGTTTGGGCCGGCTTAAATGTGTTGTCTATAAACATCTACATGGTCGAAATAACAAAACCTTCTGATTTACACCGACATGATGTACTATGGATGTCGGGAAACGTGTACTTGTGAAACTAGTTGGAGGAAAAGATAAAAAATGTCATCGTTTTATCTGCGTGCTCCAACGTTGTCACCTCTGCCCTGGAAACACTCCACTCTGGCTACCCGTAGAGCACCGCATCACTGACTCTTTCTATCACGTATCATATCACATCACAGTGTTTATCGTATCATATGCTTTGTTACTTTGATTATATATATATATATATATATATATATTGTTTATGTAGCACCTAGCATCTAATTATTATGATAATGATTATATATTTGTATTTCTATCTGTCTTTGAACCTTTTATGTTTATATTTGCAGTTTATAGAATATTACCATTTTTCCTGAATGAAATGCTATGCAATAATTGTCTTATCTTATCTTATCTTAAATGATGAAACTTCGAAACCTTTATTAAGGACATGTTGCATCTCTACCAACCCACCAGAGCTTTAAAATCAGCCGATGATAACCCACTTCAAGTTCCTAAAACTGAAAAAGATGGGTGAAGTGGGCCTATGCTTTGCAATTCCACCACTATGTTCTACCACTTGAAATCAGAAATTGTCCAACGCAACCCTTTTCTAACTCATTTGAAGACATCTTTTCCCGGTCGCTTCAACAAGTGCCGATGTGCAGTCATGTCCAGTGTGGAAACAAGATACTACACAATTCATTCATTCATTCATTCATTCATTCATTCATTCATTCATTCATTCATTCATTCATTCATTCATTCATTCATTCATTCATTCATTCATTCTCCGTGTGAGATGTGAGTGTAAGTGAGGGTGGTTCTATTCCTTGGTTCTGGAATTCTGTCAGAATATCGGACCGCAAGCTGCTACCATAGAGCCATATGGTTTATGACATCACAATCACTCTTTTATCACTCTTTTGCCAGTCCTCTTCAACGTCGACGTCCTTATTTACCATCTTCACGATCCACACTGAATCTATGGACCAACCATACTAATCCTATTCTCCAGATTCCCTTCCCTCGTAATCCAAGTCAACCATCTACACAGACACCTCCGAGAACTAATCCTTGAGGAACCTGAACAAGTGCTGACGGAAAACAGCCACACACCTTGACCAGAACCGTTGGAGTAAAGATCATACTGTGTACAATTTTAAGGACTGTTTTACAATTGTTTAAACGAAGGCCCACAAAACTGCATGAAGCAAAATATGTCTAAGCACCCACAACCTTGCCATCGACAGGTGCGCTAATGTTCCCGCGACAGAGATACCTTATACATTGAACCCGATGTAGTTCTGATCATCGTGGAGAACAAGGACCACGTGCTACCTGAAAGTCCTTGTAAAATTAATGCTCAAACCACAATGCTCTTAGCTCTCAAAATCCAACATTCCGAACAGAAGACAGAGCATCCCAAATCAAAATCAATTACTCACCCCCCAATAGAATGTGCAAGTCAAAATGTGCAAAAAATATTCTACATAAGGAAATGCTGCCTGGATAGAAAAATCAAGTTTAGTACATGTAGATTTATGCACGTCGTTCCATTCATTATTCAGTACGTATGTCTACGTGTTTGCTTATCCATATATGTATGTGTCGCTATTATGTTATCTCGTTTCTGGGATGTGTTTACTTCAATTAAGTCTATTCTATTCTATTCTTCTTCATCATCATCATCATCATCATCATCATCAGGATTGTCTTCTCTCTGTCTATACAGATATTTTATTGTGCAAACGTTCCATGTAGAAACAGTGACAATACTCTTAAAGAAAAGCGTTATCTGTTCTGAGCGTTCCACTCGCTTCCTCCACACGTCACCACTGACATTAAACACCCACAACAATCACACTGCTATGGACATATATCCAAGTTTTAGTTAACATTAATGTTTTCGGAGTGAACCAGTGTAAAAAGCGTTGACACAGAAAACGTTTTGAATTACATTCACTGTACGATGTCTTGACTCAGTCTAAGCGTCATACCATGTTAGTCAGACTGCACGTTGACAGACAGAGACGCATGTGGGAGCTAACATCAAACGTGGTGGTTTCAAGAACAGATGGCAAATACTGATGTTATCTTCCTGACATACTAATTTGTCGTGGTATCCGTCTCCATCCTCCTCTTTACCTGTCTCCCTGCTACAGCACAGAATGGAGGACACGCACACCACTAACGCGCAATCAGATGGGGTGAAGGGGATTCCCAGGCTGAAGAAACTACTCGGCTCACATCGGCAGAGTAAATTGGAAACTAATTCTTTGTTTTGTGGTCTACCAATCCTTGGAATAGAATCTTGTTAAGACTGCTTCTATGTAATTAGTGCAACGTGCATGGCTGCATGTTAGAAATGTCGGCGTTATTTGTCGGTGTTTTTAACGAACTCTTTGGTCCGGAGAGGATTATTTTCACGTGAGAGTTGAATGTTTTCGAAAACCATGCTACAAATGGAAACCAAATGTGTTAATTCTTCACAGTTTTATTTTAAAATGGAACAAGACGTGGTTGTGTAGTGGGCACTTGAGGGGTTAATAACAGGGTGTATGGGTGAAACACAACCCTTTCTGTGTCAGGGGTGGCAGGGATGGGGAAGGGAGGGAAAAGGGTATGGGAGTGGGGGAAGAGATGGGAGGGGAGGGATTGTTAAGGGTGTGGAGGGACGGGGTGAAGAGATAATAGATGGGAACGGAAGGGGTGTGGAGGGGATGGGATGGGTGTAGACTCGTGGGTGCCACAGAGGCTGTGGGTGTGTTTATGTGAAACGAAGAAAAATGAAAAGAAAATGAGTGAAAAATAAATAAATAAAGTGAATAACAATGCTTTTCTAAGCTCTTGAGAGGATAAAAGACAAGTTTAGCAAGAGACGCCGTGAATGACAGGGAGTACGAGTGGCTACTGCAATATGACGATATGTGGTGTGTTAGATATGACGCTTGGAGTTTGTGTTCTGGGTAGATCCTTGAGCCAGGGGTAGGGAATTGTTGCTGAAGATGTTGCTGGCCATAAGGATGGCGATCGAGGCAACGGTCACACGGGGATTTTGTCCACCTGCCACATCAATTTTAAGATGTGATCTCTTGCCCTTACCTGTGACAACACTGTTATACATCTGCTCGAAATTGGCCACTCTGTATCGTGCAACGGCAATGGTATACGAGAATATGTAACATACGGTAGGGAGTGCCATGTATGATACAGATGTTAAGAACACCGCCCCCTCCCCCCAAAAATAATAATAATAAAAATAAAATAAGAATTTAAAAAAAAAAAAAAAATAAGCAGAAAAAACACAGTTGTGAGAGACATTCTGACCGCCCGATCCTCGCGACGAACTGTTGTAACAATGTCGTCTTAGCCCCCCAAAAAACAAAGGCAGTCAGTAACAACCGAGAGCACAACCATTTGGGCTACTTAACCCGTATCATTCAAGGAAAAGTTAGTTCAGGAGGAATAATTATGCAACATTCATGTCTTGATAGCGGGATTTATTCGCTGTTTTTTCCTCGAGGCAAAAAGTACATACATACGTAATTAATATTCCAGCTATATGCCTTATACCAGACAGTGGCAGCCTGTCATAATGTTGATACCGTACACAGAAAACCTGTATAATTATGCTGTATAAATAGAACCACAGCCTATACTCTTCCTTCGTGCAGGCACGATCTTCCTTCTCGCTTCATCGTAAAGATCTACATTTGACTGACATGTTGACATTAATGACACATTTCAGAAACAATTATGCGTCCGTCGTCCAGTTGTTTTCATCCATCCACTGCAGTCGAGGAAATTCACACGTGAATTGACGTTCATAAACCCTCAACTGCTTTATCTGGCTACATTATTTATTACCCCCGTTTGATCTGATCTGGTTCCCAAACATTGAAAAACTTGTTAAAAGAGACACATCATAAACGGCATCATTGTCGGGCATATAATATCGAGATGGCCTGACTGATTAAGACATGTCAGCGAAGGAGGGTATCTGCGCATGCCCGGAATGTAACTTCCCGTGGCCATATCAAGATGGCAGTCGGTCTTGGCATTCCGATTTGAGAACATTATTTAGTTTCAAAGGATCACTGAAATGGCATTTTGTCACCCCATCGCCGCAGAGTGCCTCCCTAACATACTCGACACTTTAGAAACGACACTAGCTGAGTGTGTATGATGGATGTATCACAATCAAAAACAGGAGTAAGTGATCCTCCCGTAGACTGTCTCTGAAAATGACCTTATCGGAATCAGCCGAGGAAATATTAGTGAAAACACGCCAAAATCGTGGAAGCCAGTGATGATGTTATTTTTCCCGACATTATTTCTTAAAGTGCCAAGATTTATTACAGTGCCGGCCCGTTTCGGTGTGAAAATATGCTCCATTGTCCTTTATAGTTCCAATAGATATGTTGAGAATTTCGATACAGTTTTTCTCCCACGCTCAGGAAGTTGTTTGCATGTTAATAGTGTTGTAAATATCACAGGGCATATACAGCTGCTCATGAAATGATTATTTAGGAGGACAAACATCAAAGACTATTCATAAAATAATTATGCTTGGGGAGTTGAGGAAGGAAGAACGAAGTCCTATAAGAAAGAGAGAATCCGTAATATTGTCAGAAGTGTTCATTGTCAGATGAGTCTTGAAAATACGCCATGGCATGCTCAGGAGCCAAGTTGTTCACCGTTCTCAACAGTGAGCTTTGATCGGCTTACCCTCCATGTCAGTCTGTGTTCTCTAGGACCTTCATTGAAAGTACCATCTATATCAGTAGAGTACACGGAATCGAACCCCTGCCTTCTCTCCAGGTAAACACCTTATCAACTAAGCCACGGGATGGTTCTAGTCTGTCTACACAACAAGTGTAAATGTATGCCTGATGGACACCTGATGGGTGCCTTGGTGTTCGTGAATACCTGGCATCATCGGTGTTTGATTGTGAGTGTGATTGTGATTGATATGTAGGAGTGATCACCCCAAACTAGTAGGAGAGTTTTCTGAAGAATATGATTATGGCGGTTTTAACATATTTAGTCACTTAGCATTGTGAAACAACAACACTGTATGAGCCATGTCAATCAAGCCGATATGTGATTTTATGCATCCATTTCCAGTCAGATCTAACACAGATACATATGCAGCATATTGTTACCATAGTAACTCGCAATCATCTTAAACAAAACGGGATGACAAGAGGAAATACATGATTGCGGGGCATGTCCTTGTTGAAAAAATGATGCAGTTCCAGATAATGGATAATATGTCCATTGTACATTACGCCTAATCGACAAACATCGTCGTCAACATTAACATCGACGTTCAACACTGACTTTTGTTCGTGACGACGAAACAAAGTGGGCGATCTCTCACAACGCTGAAACTTTCGTCTTTCAGTATCGTCTAATTTTCAAAAAACAACCACTAACAACCTTATAAATTGAAATGATCCCATGTTAGTTGCAAGATTCAGAATCTGGAACTCAGGAAATTCTAAATTATGCTTTATCAACGGCTTTTGCATGACAGTGAGGGCTGATTGGATGGAAAATAATGCGGTTGAGGGGCTGTGAGAGTTTCAACAGTAAGACTCGTTCACATACCCAACATTATCCCTGTGCGAGCTGGGACATTGGAGCCCGTTGTTAACATTCTACATAATTACTGAACAAAACACAGACCTTTTATTACGTGCATACCCAAGAGAATGCAATAAATTCTTGTGCTTGAAATGAACCCCGTCGTTACGGGTAATGTATTACGAATTACTAGTGGTCAGAACCTTTAGTCTTCTCACTCTTTATTTCACTCTGAACCTTACTGCAATTCTACCTGCCTTGTCTTCTCGAAAGCAAACGGAATTTATGCATGAAATAACTTTACGTAAAGTGGGTACTTTATTGTCAGCTGACCGCTACTTAATGAAGCCAAAGTGAAAACAACACTCTCACACACGTGATAAATCAGGATCCAGACCTTCTGCTTTCATTTGCAACTCATTAACATCGATATATTCGGTAAACAAGAAAATCCTTGTCCACAGAATCCGTCCAACAACACGAAACGGACCCCATCACAATGGGGTCGCGTGTCCGTGTACTTTAAATTGACTTGAAACAGACATGCAAACTTCTGCACACGGCAGTGTTATGTGATGCAATGAACAACAATAACGGGCACCTGTGCGTTACCAACGCGCGTGACAACATGTCATTTGTACTTAACGTCCAGACTCAAGTTTCCATCGTTTCCGCACAGGCTAGTTATGAATGGTCCACTGAGGTTGGTCGTGTTTCTTTCTAACCTAGAATAGCCAGGTTGAACCCCAAAACATTCTGATTGGGCCCTTGTGGTATGCCTGACGGTGTTCTGTCACATCAAAGGAGAAATGTACAAGTCGTGTAGATTTCAACAGAAACCGCGAACCACTAAGAAATGTTTTGCATCGGTTTTGTTACTGTTACGAGTTCTTTGGTAAATTAAGATTTTTACAAATTATCGTGAAGTGGATATTAGTTTACGCCGACTTCCGCTCTTTAATGACATGAAATTGATAACATGTTAATTACGTCTCACGAAGTGCATAACTGGGACAGTTTTCGCATGTGTCACATATTATGTTACTCAGTCTGAGCACAAACTGCAAGTGTTAAGTATTTGTTGAAAAATACATTAACAATTTCCATTGTCACGTGGTGTGTCGACTTGCAGGCAGTGTTCCCTCTGATGGCCGTATCTCCTGATGGAATGGACAAGAAGAAACTAGGTTAGGCTCATTTCCTAACAGACTTCCATGCAGGAATCAACCAGTGTCAGACTCGTGTAGGAATAGGTCGTCAGCATCTTTGAGTCTTTTGCATCTTTTCGTGCAAGAGTAGGTACTTGTTTTTCTTGTACCTTCTTGCAGGAATATGTCCCTAGTAGTTTGTTCGTTTTCCTGCAGGGGCTTCATGTAGGAACTGGTCCTCAGTACTCTTGTTTGATGTTGTTTTCGTGAAGGAATTGGTCCTCAGTAGCCTAGACCCATGTCATACCCGTAACAACCTTTCCGGCCACGTACCTTTTTTTAATTCTACTTTTCTTAGTAACTGTAGATGCCAACTACACTTCCTGAATATGTTTGGCTATTAATCATTGGAACGGTGGGGTAACCTAGTGATTAAAGCGTTGGCTCGTCGTGCTGAAGACCTGGGTTCCATTCCCCAGGTGGTTACAATGTGTGAAGCCCATTCTGGTGCCCCTGCCGTCACATTGCTGGAATGTTACTTAAATCCGATCTCACACACTTACTATTGATTATACATAAATTCGACATTCACGAATAAACTTGAATAAATTCTTGAACAAACTAGAAGAATTAATAGACTGAATAGATGTCATGTAATGTTCGTTGAAGCAGTACAATATATCGGGAGAACCACCGAGTCTCTCGGCATCAGCAGGATCCCGAGTAGGAACGTACACAAGGGCAGCCTGGACTCGCTTCAGGATAGTTGAACAGTACTTGATGCAATTGGGTATTGACATTGACCTGTGACTGGCACAGCAGCAACAACAATAATAACTTGACCATACAAATTACGAAATACGTACATCCTGGTTCACTGTGTGTGGATCCTATTTCTGGCGTCTCCCGGTGTGATAAAGGAATGTCACTGACTATGTAGGTAGATTGGACCTTTAAACAAGGAAGGTTTTCTTTTACATGTAACGGCACAATCACCTCTAGCCCTTGTCAGGTCATCAATACTCCTGATTTCCCTCAACAAGAAATATACATGTGTCTACGAGTCTCTATATCTGTGTGTAAACAAAGTGTCACGAAGCAAATTGATCGCTGAAAAATGTTATACGTGAAGATCAGAAACTTCCGTGTGCCACAAGGAACTTCTAAAATTTCATCCAGATCTTTCCAGTCTGTCTTCGAGCATAGCTCGCTGAACTATTTCTGTTAACACGCTATTGGTGAATTATTGTTGTCAATTTCAACGTTTACTCAACAATGATAAATGACATGGACAGATCGTGAGACAATGGGGTATTGTTTTCACCAAACAATACAATATCCACAGACTGGGTCCCGTCTGTTATCAATCATCGCTCTGGCAGCTCGACATGTTTTACCTGGCCAGTTTCGCTGCTGTAACTGTCGTGTCAAAGGTCAAGGTCAACAGGTGACATTTGTCGGGTTATTTTAGTACACACGTTGAAATAGAAATTTTGACAATAGATGTATTAGTGTGAGGGCATGAATGTGATCCAGATAGTCCCGTCATGGAATTGTTCGGACACAGGCGTTTCGATAACCTTATAAACGGTGTGTTTCCATAACTATTTCATCTATGTTAGAGCTGATCAGTTAATGGCGTGTTTATTTAGTGGAGAGTTCACAAGATACTGTTTGTAATGTCACAATAATTCGGTGGAGATCGTGAAGTTGCACCGAGATTGAACCGTGGTTCATATTCTTGTACACTGACATTGTACATTGTACATTGTTTAGGTTATTTCACGCGGCCTTTGCCACTCTAGAAATGAGTGTGACTAATGTACAACGCATGGAGTATTAATAATGACATCACACTCATTATGGACAATTTCAAGTGATGACATATGCTGTATTGTTATATTATATTTATTTTGACGTATTGCAAGCTTTGATATTTGGTATTGTGTATCCTTTATCCTGAAATCAGTGTCTGGTATCTTCTACACTGCATCAATATATACACAAAATATCTTGTACACAAACAACATATGATCAACAAAGTTCCTTTAACATTTTCTTAAATATACGCATACATGTATGTATTAGACTGTAGCCAGATCCTGTGCGTCGAAGCCCTCCCAACGAATGTTTACAACGTCCAAAGACATATTTCATGATGGCGTAAGCACGCCTCAGAGGCAGCGGTCACGACCCCTATCAGAGTAGATGCAGTATATCAATTATGTTGTTTTATGTGCTGCTGCAGTGCAATATGAGTGATGTCCCCGCTCCATGATGTGACAGGTCCCGCTATGTACAAGGCTCCCAACAACAGGTAAATGTGTCCTTTATCACGTTGTCGCTGCTAGGAGTGCAGAACTGTGGGGTCACCATGACCCCCGGGACTTCTTGGGATCACTGAGGGTAAGCGGTAGCCGCGGATGGGTGGGGGTGAGCTAGGTGGGGATGGGGGAGGTAGGAGACGTGAGGGACTGGACCAGATTACTTGGGAAACGGATTCAAATAACCTCTGCGTCTCGTTGGGCAGTTTACGATGAGCTATTGATAGTCGTTGGTGAGCAAACTAAATACTGGTAAACATTCTACTGCTACTACACCTACTGATAGTATTTTAATTTTAACTATAGGCGATTTTTTCCCCTCACCCTAGATAAGATAAGGTAAGATATTTTATTGCATAGCATTCCATAGCGAAACAGTGGTAATATTTTCTAAACCATCAATGTAAACACAGTATGTAGCCAAATACGATTACAGTTTTTGCTGCTGTTACTAGTACTATCACAACAATTATTTCTACTGCTACCTCTGCTACTACTACTACTGCTGCTGCTGCTGCCACAACAACTGTAACCACTACTACTACCGCAATTGCTGCTACTACTACGATTGCTGCCACCGCTTCTAATCCCCCTACTACTGCTACTACTACGACTGCTACAACCAGTTGTAATCCCCCTACTGCTGCTACTACTACGACTGCTGCCATCAGTTCTAATCCCGCTACTGCTGCTACTACTACGATTGCTACAACCAGTTCTAACCCACTACTGCTGCTGCTACTACGACTGCTGCCATCAGTTCTAATCTCCCTACTGCTGCTACTACTACGACTGCTACTACCAGTTCTAATCTCCCTACTGCTGCTGCTACTACGACTGCTGCCACCAGTTCTAATCCCCCTACTGCTGCTACTACTACGACTGCTACTACCAGTTCTAATCCCCCTACTGCTGCTGCTACTACGACTGCTGCCACCAGTTCTAATCCCCCTACTGCTGCTACTACTACGATTGTTACTACCAGTTCTAATCCCCCTACTGCTGCTACTACTACGACTGCTGCCACCAGTTCTAATCCCGCTACTGCTGCTACTACTACGATTGTTACTACTAGTTCTAATCCCGCTACTGCTGCTGCTACTACGACTGCTGCCACCAGTTCTAATCTCCCTACTGCTGCTACTACTACGACTGCTGCCACCAGTTCTAATCCCCCTACTGCTGCTACTACTACGATTGCTGCCACCAGTTCAAACCCCCTACTGTTGCTACTACTACAACTGCTGCCACCAATTCTAATCTCCCTACTGCTGCTACTACTACGACTGCTGCCACCAGTTCTAATCTCCCTACTGCTGCTACTACTACAACTGCTGCCACCAGTTCTAATCCCCCTACTGCTGCTACTACTACGACTGCTGCCACCAGTTCTAATCTCCCTACTGCTGCTACTACTACGACTGCTGCCACCAGTTCTAATCCCCCTACTGCTGCTACTACTACGATTGTTACTACCAGTTCTAATCCCGCTACTGTTGCTACTACTACGATTGCTGCCACCAGTTCAAACCCCCTACTGTTGCTACTACTACAACTGCTGCCACCAGTTCTAATCTCCCTACTGCTGCTGCTACTACGACTGCTGCCACCAGTTCTAATCCCCCTGCTGCTGCTACTACTACGATTGCTACTACCAGTTCTAATCCCCCTACTGCTGCTGGTACTGCGATTGCTACTACCAGTTTTAATCCACCTACTGCTGTTACTGCTGCTACTACCACGACTGCTACTACCTGTTACATGACCACTGTTTAGCAACTATAACTGGAACATGAGTTGCACGGGATGACGTGAAGACATGTGGAGGGAATGACGTCATGGCTGACATGAAGTGCTTCATAGCTCATCCCAGCTGCAGTTGTTATAATCTGACCGTGATGTATAGGTGGTATTACCTGGATCTGAGAACAGCGTTTCCCAACACCACAGTTTAACCCCATGTACGTCAGGGGCCTGACTTGACCCCCAAGGTGGTCACAGAGAGGGTACATGGGAGGGGCCTGACATGACCTCCAGGGAGGCCCAACAGGAGAGGGCCTGAGGGCTGGAGTCCGCTGTTGGCTGGCAACATCTACTACGACTGTGTCAGCTCCACCAATTACTGTCGCATGAACTGCACGTCGACTTCCTCGGCGTCATCTACGACTGCTACTATAATCACTGCCACTACACCCGCAACAACAACTGCTACTTTACATATATAAGTACAGTGACAACAACCATATCACCTGCTTCGGAAGCAGGGACGTCGTCTACACTTGTGTCTACATCTGTACGTCTGTGTCTGTATGTGTAGGGGTTGTTGGGGTTACCTAATGGTTAAAGCGTAAGTCATGCCGATGACCCGGGTTTCCACATGGGTACAATGTGTTAAGCCCATTTTTGGTCTCCTTCGCCGTGATATTGCTGGAATTTTGCAAAACGCGGCGTAAAACTGTACTCACTCACTGTATTTATACATCTGTATCTCTATATGTGTAAGTTATGATGTAAACGCCGAGGAATAGCTACCAGTCTAAACAATGACTGTATAGCAATCAGCAACATATTTACCGCAGTAGAACTTCTGTAGGGATATTTGGAACATGTAAATACCTCCCAGTCAAGTAAGGAGAGAAAACAACGTTATGGAAGTCTACCTCGGCTATTTAAATTCCATAATTTCACGTAGTCCCGTGATTTATTGCGATGCGATGGCGACGAAATGATTGAAGTTTATTTATGCGTTTAAAATGAATTCTGCATCATATTCGCCTCCATATTTTGCATTTTTTGGCCCGTGGGAACTGTGAGCTGGTGTTGGTTGAGGGGTTGCGACGAGAGAAGTACTTAATATGTAATTTGAGTGTTTATGGGAATATTTACGGAAGAACGATTTATTCGATTTACGGGCAAAACAGAAAACGTGGTTGACATTAAGTTGTCACGACCATTCCACGCGAAAGACGGACAGTTAGAACCACTACGTCATACGATAGAGATGCGTGGAGCAGAGCCATGGTCGGTACGGGAAGCAAGTCTGGGCTAGGAAACTTACAGTGAAAGTTATGCGCATAGATTAATATAAAGTGGAAGTTGTACATGGGATACATGTCCTGATAACATCATAGTTAGTGCTGCGTGAATGACCGCGTCACGAAGAGAGCAGAGGACATAGACGGGAAAGGGGACGCACGTCCAAACAAACAAGTCTCATTGTCTGATCATTCAATTTTCTTTACGATTGTCAACACTGTCATCAAGTAAATAATCATTTGTCCGAAAAAGGCGTTAAGATTTTCTTTGCATCTATTGGAATAAATAGTTTGTCAGTCTAGACAAGCCTGTTCTACTGTGAGTCCCAACAGAGCCCTGTAATACATGTTCTGTGTTTGATAGTATAGGAATTATAATCTTATCTCGCAAGTGTTTAGACTAACAACTGAAATGAACATATTGTACTGAAGAAAACGTTCATAGTAAAATAGAATAATATAATGAAATGGAGCTCTGAGACTTTCTCCATTTATTTTCGTTAAGGAAATCCTGACTTGCCACATTTTCTTGACATGCGTGGGCTTTCTTGGATATATTTACTTCAAGGTCTGTACGACAGACCAGCAAATGTTAAGCGTCTTGTCTTGTCCGTCACCTCTGTAGGCGAAATGCTAGACCCTAAACGAATACACAGAAAGTCTAATGTCACTCAAATAGTGGAAGATTTGACGTCAGCTCTAGCATGTAACCTAAAATACAGCATTGGCATGAGAATGCTGTTCTTATTTTCTGCATAAATATATTTATATAACAAAACTCTAGATCTGTTCCAAGGACTAAGTTTTAGTCTATCTAAATATATGCTTAGAGCCCTACCAAAAATCTTAAACGTTTAAAAGAAAGAAAGTATATACTATACAGTGAAATCTCTCATCCAGATACGTGTACCATATGTACATGCACAATATACACACAAGTACATGTTTGACTGTTTGTACAAAATACTAGATGCACAAGCACAATATACACACAAGTACATGTTTGACTGTTTGTACAAAATACTAGATGCACAAGCACAATATACACACAAGTACATGTTTGACTGTTTGTACAAAATACTAGATGCACAAGCACAATATACACACAAGTACATGTTTGACTGTTTGTACAAAATACTAGATGCACAAGCACAATATACACACAAGTACATGTTTGACTGTTTGTACAAAATACTAGATGCACAAGCACAATATACACACAAGTACATGTTTGACTGTTTGTACAAAATACTAGATGCACAAGCACAATATACACACAAGTACATGTTGTTACAATCTGCCCGTGGTGTATAGATGATATATGCCAAAATGGTGTAAATGTTGCTGAATGTTTTCTGTTTTTCAGTGTTAGTTCATGTTAGAACTTCGAGTTTTGATATCTTGACGGCTTCATACGTTTTGTTTATATTTCGGGGAATTAAAAGGATTAACTAATAAAGATAAATACTGAAAGTTGCAGACACTATTCTGTCAGCTACCGGTGTGACGAAGGTCGGGTGTTGCCGAAAACAAAAGAGTGACCATTTCCATCAGCAACTGAAAACTATATTATTGTCCCTAAACTACTGCCAGTCAAAGATCTCAGAATGACTGCATGATAATACCGTCTTTGAAACAGACACCCATTAACATGTATACTGACTTCTCCTGAGAAACAGGAAGTGCTTGCACCAGCTAACACGTTAGGAAATCAAGCGTTTCTTGTAATGACTGATAATTATATGCATTGCCGTTTCATGTAGATCTTTCTGAATAGCCATAGAAAATTAATGACAGAGGGAATCCATGTTTACAGTTCATGCAAGTGGTACATAATGAGAAACGCGGGGTTTAATAGCGCAATTTACACTGCTGTGAGAGTGGTGTTTGCAGCGCGAAGAGGACGCATCCACATGCATATCGTCACTCAAACAGCCATGTTCACAGCGCATGCGCAGCAGGGGTGCCATGCAGGTCGCGGTCTAGGGTGACTATCAATTAAATATTTGCATATGGGGCCCATTGAATTCTCATTTACATGAATCCAGTTCGCCCTGGGGCATTTGGTCGTGATTTCCTCTGTTCAAAAGGATTACAACATTTCGAACAACAATCACCCCATCCCAGGATCTTCTCGAACAAGTACAGCGAAATTGGCGAAAACAAACACTTTGACTTTAAAGGGCACAATTACGGGATTGAAGTCCTTTGGGGTCCGAGGCAAGGATTGAAACCCCTCATTGGTTGAAGTCAGATACGGTGCATAGTTATGTCATAATTACATCACAACAGGTGCCTCTTCCCGAGCGGTTGGTTCACCTGTTGAAGTACCAATCACTCGATGAAATTGACAACCGTGTAAATGATATTGATGTTGATAGATAAGCACACTTGAGTGGGGGTATTGCAGTCTCCACATCTCCGTTAATACGGATCTTGAGGCAGATAACTTTACGTTGTACTCAGGGGGGTGTTTTTCATACGGCGTGCAAATTGTAATGGATATGTTTCTTTGAAGGAAGACCTGCAATTGATTGTAGAGCTCGAGGGTGAATGTCATTACAGAAGGTGTTAGCAGTGTTATAGATGGATGGATGGTTCTGCTGGGAAACCTGGAGGTGTCTTGTACATGATATCTACGATTGATTTTGATTAACAGACTGCTTCATGAGATTAACACATCAATTGAACGACCGGAAAATGGGAGTCGATTGGCGTCCTGATACGGAAGTATAATAGATGACACATAAAATAGATCAATTTCTATCAGATGTGTTATTTCCGTCTTTTCCTACGATTTCTTACCCCGATCACGTGTACCACCCATTGTTAATCATACCCATATGTCTCCTCCAAGTGCAGCATACCTAGTACATCATATCCCTGCTTCCTGAATGTGCACCATGTACATGATATCTAATATCCTTACAACCACCAAGCACACTATACATGATATCTCATATCCCTGCTTCTACAACGTGCACTAGACATGATATCTCATATCCCTGCTTCTACAACGTGCACTAGACATGATATCTCATATCCCTGCTTCTACAACGTGCACTAGACATGACGTCTTATATACCTGTTTGTACAACGTGCACTAGACATGATATCTCATATCCCTGCTTCTACAACGTGCTCTAGACATGACGTCTTATATACCTGCTTCTACAACGTGCACTAGACATGATATCTCATATCCCTGCTTCTACAACGTGCACTAGACATGACGTCTTATATACCTGTTTGTACAACGTGCACTAGACATGATATCTCATATCCCTGCTTCTACAACGTGCTCTAGACATGACGTCTTATATACCTGCTTCTACAACGTGCACTAGACATGATATCTCATATCCCTGCTTCTACAACGTGCACAAGACATGACGTCTTATATACCTGTTTCTACAACGTGCACTAGACATGATATCTCATATCCCTGCTTCCACAACGTGCACTATATATATTTTTTATATCTCATATCCCGAAAAGGAACCTTTTATCCCACAGTTTTAGGTGTTAAGCACTGGTACTACACTGGCCATCTTTGAAAGGGTCATATATAATATGCGTCTATAAAGCAGATGGTGTAATAGTGTAATAGTGAAAATGTAACGAGTTGTGCATGTTCCATCAATACACGTGGTCAGTATATACTGGCACATGTCCGTCTGCCTTTTATCATATCCACTGTTCATTCAATGAAATATTCCCCTAACATAAAAAAACAGCACATTTGAACTGCACGGATGTCCATCAGGGAGCACACTTCTCGTCACACGGACGATGTTGTATATAGTTAACTTCAGTCAAAGGTTTAGGGCCTTAGAAGTTGGAAATAATTTATTTTTGTGGAATGTCAGCTGAAGCTGTTCAAACGTAACTCCTTACAGACTTGGGCTGGAGTCAATTATCTTCACATACTGCTCAAGATACATATATTGTCCTTGGTCACTGTGTTATAGAGAAGCAGGAAGAGTTTACATTGACGCAATGGGTCGGAATCTGATATGCAGATGGTATATTTCTGTCCTGCTGTATACCGTAAGTCAGTCTCATTGGCGACGTAGCAGTAAATACTAGGATTAACCCCAGGCAATATTGGTACAAATTGAAATTAATTAGAGCACAGAGTCGCTCGTTCCCCACGGGAGATGTGTGGGAACTTGCTTATGGCGTTGAAATTAACAACGGGATTTTGTATATGTACATGCTGCATACAGCTTTTCTTCTTGGGGCCATTTCAATTATAAAGCTATTGATGTATTTATAGACCCCTATGTACATATTTCGTTTGATTATTTGATTTCCGAACCACTTCAAGAGGGGCGCTGGGGAATTGGGAAGCGGTGTCCCTTGAAATGTATAACGTGAAATAGATGACTCGGAGATCATAGAGAATTGTTTATTTCCAATTGCATTGAGTTACGTGCGTCAGGAAGATAGGGTATCGGAGCCATCATGGTATCAGCTGATTTGCTATGAAATTCCGACCCTTTGGATTTAATTGGAAAGGTACACCAAAGCCCTGTGGAATGGATGTGCTTGAGTCCTCGTTAATAGCAAACAGACCAGAACTGCATGCGTCAATAATGATGAATATGTACGATTTATGAATATGCAGGAGCTAGACTTTGGTGTGAATGAACCATTTCGTTGATTTTAAGCCTGTATTATATTACAAATTCAAAATTGAAATTCCTTGACACAAATCAAAGAAAATCAAAATATTCATGAGGTTCATACAAACCATCTAAAAAGACCACTTTGAAAATAATGGTTGTTTTTATTGTTCCACCAGCGGTAATGATACAACGGGTATATGCTAATGGTAGCTGTTCAAAATTAAAACGGCATAAATCTAAGTGAAAATAGTAATTTTGTCGTGGAATTGATTAAACATTCGCCTTTGATGTCGGTACATACAAAGACCTCAATTTTAAGAAGTCACAAAATCTGTAATAATCATGCGTTTACTAAGTCTTAATCCGTCCATGAAAGGTGATTAATGTATATATCATACATTAAATGTCCGAGAACACAAAGGCCAGTCCAAGTTGTGTAGGTAAACCTGTCTTCCCGCGAGGGGCCCATCTGTGCTGGCAAAGTACGTACTTACCACATTTACCAACCAGTGAAGATAAAATCTGATTAAAAGTGAAGAGGGTTGCTGAGTGGTTGTCATTGTGCAACTGATCACAGAGACCGCCCGTCCATTGCATCTCCCAGTCTGGAGACCTATACTTAACGACTGAGAGGGAATCTTATCTGTCTCTGAGGGGCTAGCTATAGAATAACCCCTATTGTGATAGGGATCGTGGCGGATCAAAGAGCAGCGATGCCGACATGTAGATGTGTAGATACAACTACTATTAACAAACGCTTGGAGGTGCATACACATAGCGCCTTCTGTCGACCTCGGCTGCAAACCTGTCAGTCTCCTGTGTCGATTACAGAAGTGGCCAATTGCCATTTAAGAAGATTGTGTGTCTGTCAGATAGCTTTAACTAAAGTAATAAACACTGATTCGGTTCCTTTCTTGGCAGCTTTGAAACTACCGTTGTATATGAATAATAGTGTTTGATTCATCCTTGGAGAATCTCGTTCTTGTAATCTTCGAAAAGTTTGGTATAGCTATCAACTGTTGGTATTGACAAGGATATTAGCACATAAACTTTGTGCTGTTGAGGCACTTGCACTGTATTAACTGACCGTTTCTTTTTAACAAGTCGATGAAATGCTTTCTGAAATCTGTTATGTTGCAGTGGTCTTTGTGAATGTTATTGGTTTCATCAGTAGTGGTTATATGTCAGTGAATTTACCGCAATACCTAGAACATTGTTGTGACGAGGATGTCTACTCACGTTAAATGCACAGTGGGCGTCTCGTAGTGTTTATCACGTACTGAGTGTCTAGTACTGTGTAAGACGTAGTGGGTGTCTAGTGTTTATAACGTAGTGGGTGTCTAGTAGTGTTTAAGACGTAGTGGGCGTCTCGTAGTGTTTATCGCGTAATGAGTGTCTAGTAGTGTGTAAGACGAAGTGAGTGTCTAGTAGTGTGTAAGACGTAAAGGGTGTCTAGTGTTTATCACGTAGTGGGCGTCTCGTAGTGTTTATCACGTACTGAGTGTCTAGTACTGTGTAAGACGTAGTGGGTGTCTAGTGTTTATCACGTAGTGGGTGTCTAGTAGTGTTTAAGACGTAGTGGGCGTCTCGTAGTGTTTATCGCGTACTGAGTGTCTAGTAGTGTGTAAGACGTAATGGGTGTCTAGTGTTTATCACGTAGTGGGTGTCTAGTAGTGTTTAAGACGTAGTGGGCGTCTCGTAGTGTTTATCGCGTAATGAGTGTCTAGTAGTGTGTAAGACGTAAAGGGTGTCTAGTGTTTATCACGTAGTGGGCGTCTCGTAGTGTTTATCACGTACTGAGTGTCTAGTAGTGTGTAAGACGTAATGGGTGTCTAGTGTTTATCACGTAGTGGGCGTCTCGTAGTGTTTATCACGTACTGAGTGTCTAGTACTGTGTAAGACGTAGTGGGTGTCTAGTGTTTATCACGTAGTGGGTGTCTAGTAGTGTTTAAGACGTAGTGGGCGTCTCGTAGTGTTTATCGCGTACTGAGTGTCTAGTAGTGTGTAAGACGTAATGGGTGTCTAGTGTTTATCACGTAGTGGGTGTCTAGTAGTGTTTAAGACGTAGTGGGCGTCTCGTAGTGTTTATCGCGTAATGAGTGTCTAGTAGTGTGTAAGACGAAGTGAGTGTCTAGTAGTGTGTAAGACGTAAAGGGTGTCTAGTGTTTATCACGTAGTGGGTGTCTAGTAGTGTTTAAGACGTAGTGGGTGTCCAGTACTGTGTAAGATGTAGTGGGTGTCTAGTAGTTTTTATCACCTACAGGGTATCTTGTAGTGTTTCAGACGTCGTGGGGGTCTAGCAGTGTTTAACACTTAGTGGGTGTCCAGTTGTATGTAAGACACATCCATGTGTTCATGTCATGTGTTGCAATAGATGTATCGTTAAATATACCAGAGGTCAGTGTTAGAGCTTGCCACAAAAATGTTTCAATGGTTTCAAACGGGTTTTCTTACTATGTTCTAAGGTATAGTTCAAGGTGTTTGCACTCTGAAGCCACGTAATTGCGTATTTGGATACAAATACCGAGATATAGTTCTACTTCGTCTTCCTGCTATAAAGAGATGTTTACATCTAATCAGGAGAATGAAAGCCGAATTGTGTATGAAAAACACCCAACATCCTTTGCTGGTATCAACTAAAATGGGCTCGACAATTGTTATAAAAGAAAAGTGGTGTTATCAAGGAATAAAGACTGTTACTCATCGTCCTATATTGTGTAACAAAATGATGCGATTCCCTATTTTCACTTGCATCGTACGTTCCAAAATTATTTCAGGAGAACACATATTGCGGCACAACATTATATGTCCATATGTGGGGCAGCGCACGCTCATGTTATCGCGAGCACTCGGTATCGTCCCTATGCCACAGTTATTCATAAACACATGCTCTGTCATCGCATGGTGACAATCACCGAGTTGTCTGATTCAGACCCGATTGTTTACAAACAACCTCAAAAAGCCATGACACCGCAGAAAAATATATCTGCTCAGAATATAGTCGCAGTTGTACAGTAGCCTCTGTTTTTAACAGGAATTTCATATGGATGTGGAAAGGGTTTAAATTTGACGCTTCTATTTGTGTGAAAATGTTTTGAATGGTTTCCTTGACCAACTGATTCTCTCCGGTATTTGACCATTTACCCATATCAATGACGAGAATACAATGCATGCGTCAGTGATACTCTGCGTGAAAACATGTATAGATTGCTCTTCAAAGATCATGCCCAATGAAAATAGACTTCATTTTCCAGTCGATAAAGCATCATTTACAAAGCAGCGGTATCAGTTTCCATCAGAACGTAATGGACCACACCGCCGTATCGCATTTCTTCAAATAAGCCCACGAATCCGTCGCTGTAATCTTATGGGGAACGATTATTCAAGTACGTTCGTACCAGCCAACGTGCTCTTGAAATTGACAACCATCGTGTCTTGCAGTATGATCTATTGACAACTTTATATTGTCAATTACTCCAGATCGCTCATCGACGGAGGCGCTCCTGATATTCACCAGATAAAGACGTGTGAATTACAATCCATCAGTCATTGCTGATCTAAGATGATGCAATGATAGTCCGGAGTGCTCTCCCTTGGTTCCTGGCCCCGTTTGAAGTCGTTGTTTTCATTTGACCGCCATATTGACTGCGGTTTTCTTTCACTGTTTAGAAAACACTGGAAGGGTATAATGCCAGATTAACGTGAATTTTGAAATGCCTACAGGCATAGCTAGGTTAATCATCCCGTCGTTGTCCTCCTGCTAGACCGTTATCGCAGTATAATGTTGGGTGCAGGTTACGCATAAAAATCAAAGGAACCGCCGAAGGCCTCGTATTGTGGAGTATTTTGTTTACAAATACAGGACATATAAACAGAGGATGATGGAGAGGGTCCTTATTTGTAGACGTCAAACAGAAATCTGTACAAGTACAGAATTACCATCACCACACGTACTTCAAAATGAGAGACGATGGAAGTAAATCATCTCGCATTTGATCCAGGTGGCAGACTGACCTGAAGGCTATATCGATGTTTACCTTGTTTGTGTACAAAAGGGAATGGAGCTGATGTTTATAATATAGTTTTGTTCATAGGCAGCTGAGGGTGTCAACGGAATGTTGCACAGACCCTTCTCCAAGTTGCTATATGCAGATTCTCATAGACTTCTCTATGTACAGAATTTTAGTCTTGGTTATGTACAGAATCTTACAGTCTTCACTATGTACAGAATCTTACAGTCTTCGCTATGTACAGAATCTTACAGTCTTCACTATGAACAGAATCTTACAGTCTTCACTATGTACAGAATCTTACAGTCTTCACTATGTACAGAATCTTACAGTCTTCAGTATGTACAGAATCGTACAGTCTTCGCTATGTACAGAATCTTACAGTCTTCAGTATGTACAGAATCTTACAGTCTTCACTATGTACATAATCTTACAGTCTTCACTATGTACAGAATCTTACAGTCTTCGCTACGTACATAACCTCACCGTCTTCCAGAATCTTACAGCCTTCACTATGTACAGAATCGTACAGTCTTCAGTATGTACAGAATCTTACAGTCTTCAGTATGTACAGAATCGTACAGTCTTCACTATGTACATAATCTTACAGTCTTCACTATGTACAGAATCTTACAGTCTTCGCTACGTACATAACCTCACCGTCTTAAAGAATCTTACAGTCTTCACTATGTACAGAATCTTACAGTCTTCACTATGTACAGAATCGTACAGTCTTCGCTATGTACAGAATCTTACAGTCTTCAGTATGTACAGAATCTTACAGTCTTCAGTATGTACAGAATCTTACAGTCTTCTCTATGTACAGAATCTTACAGTCTTCACTATGTACAGAATCTTACAGTCTTCACTATGTACAGAATCATACAGTCTTCGCTATGTACAGAATCTTACAGTCTTCACTATGTACAGAATCTTACAGTCTTCACTATGTACAGAATCTTACAGTCTTCAGTATGTACAGAATCTTACAGTCTTCGCTATGTACAGAATCTTACAGTCTTCACTATGAACAGAATCTTACAGTCTTCACTATGTACAGAATCTTACAGTCTTCACTATGTACAGAATCTTACAGTCTTCAGTATGTACAGAATCGTACAGTCTTCTCTATGTACAGAATCTTACAGTCTTCAGTATGTACAGAATCTTACAGTCTTCACTATGAACAGAATCCTACAGTCTTCGCTATGTACAGAATCTTACAGTCTTCACTATGTACAGAATCTTACAGTCTTCACTATGTACAGAATCTTACAGTCTTCGCTATGTACAGAATCTTACAGTCTTCACTATGTACAGAATCTTACAGTCTTCACTATGTACAGAATCTTACAGTCTTCACTATGTACAGAATCTTACAGTCTTCACTATGTACAGAATCTTACAGTCTTCAGTATGTACAGAATCGTACAGTCTTCTCTATGTACAGAATCTTACAGTCTTCAGTATGTACAGAATCCTACAGTCTTCACTATGTACAGAATCTTACAGTCTTCGCCATGTACAGAATCGTACAGTCTTCACCATGTACAGAATCTTACAGTCTTCGCTATGTACAGAATCTTACAGTCTTCACTATGAACAGAATCTTACAGTCTTCAGTATGTACAGAATCTTACAGTCTTCACTATGTACAGAATCTTACAGTCTTCAGTATGTACAGAATCGTACAGTCTTCGCTATGTACAGAATCTTACAGTCTTCACTATGTACAGAATCTTACAGTCTTCACTATGTACAGAATCTTACAGTCTTCACTATGTACAGAATCTTACAGTCTTCGCTACGTACGTAACCTAACCGTCTTCCAGAATCTTACAGTCTTCACTATGTACAGAATCTTACAGTCTTCACTATGTACAGAATCTTACAGTCTTCAGTATGAACAGAATCTTACAGTCTTCGCTATGTACAGAATCTTACAGTCTTCACTATGTACAGAATCGTACAGTCTTCGCTATGTACAGAATCTTACAGTCTTCGCTATGTACAGAATCTTACAGTCTTCACTATGTACAGAATCTTACAGTCTTCACTATGTACAGAATCTTACAGTCTTCACTATGTACAGAATCTTACAGTCTTCGCTATGTACAGAAGCGTACAGTATTCACTATGTACATAACCTCACCGTCTTCCAGAATCTTTCAGCCTTCTCTATGTACAGAATCTTACAGTCTTCACTATGTACAGAATCTTACAGTCTTCACTATGTACAGAATCTTGCAGTCTTCGCTATGTACAGAATCTTACAGTCTTCACTATGTACAGAATCTTACAGTCATCACTATGTACAGAATCTTACAGTCTTCACTATGTACAGAATCTTACAGTCTTCACTATGTACAGAATCTTTCAGTCTTCGCTATGTACAGAATCTTACAGTCTTCACTATGTACAGAATCTTACAGTCTTCACTATGTACAGAATCTTGCAGTCTTTGCTACGTACATAACCTCACCGTCTTCAAGAATCTTTCAGCCTTCACTATGTACAGAATCTTACAGTCTTCACTATGTACAGAATAAAACAGTCTTCACTATGTACAGAATCTTACGGTCTTCGCCATGTACAGAATCTTACAGTCTTCACTGTGTACAGAATCTTACAGTCTTCACTATGTACAGAATCTTACAGTCTTCGCTATGTACAGAATCTTACAGTCTTCACTATGAACAGAATCTTACAGTCTTCACTATGTACAGAATCTTACAGTCTTCACTATGTACAGAATCTTACAGTCTTCAGTATGTACAGAATCGTACAGTCTTCGCTATGTACAGAATCTTACAGTCTTCAGTGTGTACAGAATCTTACAGTCTTCACTATGTACATAATCTTACAGTCTTCACTATGTACAGAATCTTACAGTCTTCGCTACGTACATAACCTCACCGTCTTCCAGAATCTTACAGCCTTCACTATGTACAGAATCGTACAGTCTTCAGTATGTACAGAATCTTACAGTCTTCAGTATGTACAGAATCTTACAGTCTTCACTATGTACATAATCTTACAGTCTTCACTATGTACAGAATCTTACAGTCTTCGCTACGTACATAACCTCACCGTCTTCCAGAATCTTACAGCCTTCACTATGTACAGAATCTTACAGTCTTCACTATGTACAGAATCTTACAGTCTTCACTATGTACAGAATCGTACAGTCTTCGCTATGTACAGAATCTTACAGTCTTCAGTATGTACAGAATCTTACAGTCTTCAGTATGTACAGAATCTTACAGTCTTCTCTATGTACAGAATCTTACAGTCTTCAGTATGTACAGAATCTTACAGTCTTCACTATGTACAGAATCGTACAGTCTTCGCTATGTACAGAATCTTACAGTCTTCACTATGTACAGAATCTTACAGTCTTCACTATGTACAGAATCTTACAGTCTTCAGTATGTACAGAATCTTACAGTCTTCGCTATGTACAGAATCTTACAGTCTTCACTATGAACAGAATGCTACAGTCTTCACTATGTACAGAATCTTACAGTCTTCACTATGTACAGAATCTTACAGTCTTCAGTATGTACAGAATCGTACAGTCTTCTCTATGTACAGAATCTTACAGTCTTCAGTATGTACAGAATCTTACAGTCTTCACTATGAACAGAATCCTACAGTCTTCGCTATGTACAGAATCTTACAGTCTTCACTATGTACAGAATCTTACAGTCTTCACTATGTACAGAATCTTACAGTCTTCACTATGTACAGAATCTTACAGTCTTCGCTATGTACAGAATCTTACAGTCTTCACTATGAACAGAATCTTACAGTCTTCACTATGTACAGAATCTTACAGTCTTCACTATGTACAGAATCTTACAGTCTTCACTATGTACAGAATCTTACAGTCTTCAGTATGTACAGAATCGTACAGTCTTCTCTATGTACAGAATCTTACAGTCTTCAGTATGTACAGAATCTTACAGTCTTCACTATGTACAGAATCTTACAGTCTTCGCCATGTACAGAATCTTACAGTCTTCACTATGTACAGAATCTTACAGTCTTCACTATGTACAGAATCTTACAGTCTTCACTATGTACAGAATCTTACAGTCTTCGCTATGTACAGAATCTTACAGTCTTCACTATGAACAGAATCTTACAGTCTTCACTATGTACAGAATCTTACAGTCTTCACTATGTACAGAATCTTACAGTCTTCACTATGTACAGAATCTTACAGTCTTCAGTATGTACAGAATCGTACAGTCTTCGCTATGTACAGAATCTTACAGTCTTCACTATGTACAGAATCTTACAGTCTTCACTATGTACAGAATCTTACAGTCTTCACTATGTACGGAATCTTACAGTCTTCGCTACGTACGTAACCTAACCGTCTTCCAGAATCTTACAGTCTTCACTATGTACAGAATCTTACAGTCTTCACTATGTACAGAATCTTACAGTCTTCACTATGTACAGAATCTTACAGTCTTCACTATGTACAGAATCTTACAGTCTTCGCTATGTACAGAATCTTACAGTCTTCGCTATGTACAGAATCTTACAGTCTTCGCTATGTGCAGAATCTTACAGTCTTCACTATGTACAGAATCTTACAGTCTTCACTATGTACAGAATCTTACAGTCTTCACTATGTACAGAATCTTACAGTCTTCACTATGTACAGAATCTTACAGTCTTCGCTATGTACAGAAGCGTACAGTATTCACTATGTACATAACCTCACCGTCTTCCAGAATCTTTCAGCCTTCACTATGTGCAGAATCTTACAGTCTTCACTATGTACAGAATCTTACAGTCTTCACTATGTACAGAATCTTGCAGTCTTCGCCATGTACAGAATCTTACAGTCTTCACTATGTACAGAATCTTACAGTCTTCACAATGTACAGAATCTTACAGTCTTCACTATGTACAGAATCTTACAGTCATCACTATGTACAGAATCTTACAGTCTTCACTATGTACAGAATCTTACAGTCTTCACTATGTACAGAATCGTACAGTCTTCGCTATGTACAGAATCTTACAGTCTTCACTATGTACAGAATCTTACAGTCTTCACTATGTACAGAATCTTGCAGTCTTTGCTACGTACATAACCTCACCGTCTTCAAGAATCTTTCAGCCTTCACTATGTACAGAATCTTACAGTCTTCACTATGTACAGAATAAAACAGTCTTCACTATGTACAGAATCTTACGGTCTTCGCCATGTACAGAATCTTACAGTCTTCACTGTGTACAGAATCTTACAGTCTTCACTATGTACAGAATCTTACAGTCTTCTCTATGTACAGAATCTTACAGTCTTCAGTATGTACAGAATCTTACAGTCTTCACTATGTACAGAATCTTACAGTCTTCGCTATGTACAGAATCTTACAGTCTTCACTATGAACAGAATCTTACAGTCTTCACTATGTACAGAATCTTACAGTCTTCACTATGTACAGAATCTTACAGTCTTCAGTATGTACAGAATCGTACAGTCCTCGCTATGTACAGAATCATACAGTCTTCAGTATGTACAGAATCTTACAGTCTTCACTATGTACATAATCTTACAGTCTTCACTATGTACAGAATCTTACAGTCTTCGCTACGTACATAACCTCACCGTCTTCCAGAATCTTACAGTCTTCACTATGTACAGAATCTTACAGTCTTCACTATGTACAGAATCTTACAGTCTTCACTATGTACAGAATCTTACAGTCTTCGCTATGTACAGAAGCGTACAGTATTCACTATGTACATAACCTCACCGTCTTCCAGAATCTTTCAGCCTTCACTATGTACAGAATCTTACAGTCTTCACTATGTACAGAATCCTACAGTCTTCACTATGTACAGAATCTTGCAGTCTTCGCTATGTACAGAATCTTACAGTCTTCACTATGTACAGAATCTTACAGTCTTCAGTATGTACAGAATCGTACAGTCTTCTCTATGTACAGAATCTTACAGTCTTCACTATGTACAGAATCTTACAGTCTTCACTATGTACAGAATCTTACAGTCTTCGCTACGTACATAACCTCACCGTCTTCCAGAATCTTACAGTCTTCACTATGTACAGAATCTTACAGTCTTCACAGAATCTTACAGTCTTCTCTATGTACAGAATCTTACAGTCTTCAGTATGTGCAGAATCTTACGGTCTTCGCTATGTACAGAATCTTACAGTCTTCAGTATGTAGAGAATCTTACAGTCTTCACTATGTACAGAATCGTACAGTCTTCGCCATGTACAGAATCTTACAGTCTTCACTATGTACAGAATCTTACAGTCTTCACTATGTACAGAATCTTACGGTCTTCGCTATGTACAGAATCTTACAGTCTTCACTGTGTACAGAATCTTCACCTTGTAGAGTGAGACCTTGTAATAACAGACAATCAGTTTAGTTTTACGTCGCACTTAGCAATGTTCCAGCTATATGGCGACGGTCTGTAAATAATCGAGTCTGGACCAGACAATCCAGTGATCAACAACATGAGCATCGATCTGCGCAATGGGGAACCGATGACATGTGTCAACCAAGTCAGCTAGTCTGACCACCCGATCCCGTTAGTCGCCTCTTACGACAAGCATAGTCACCTTTTATGGCAAGCATGGGTTGCTGAAGGCCTATTCTACCCCGGGACCTTCACGGGTATCACGTGACAGTGAAGCAGACACATTATCCTGTAGAGACTAACCACCTGAGGTAGAGAGTAGGACGGTGTAGTCTGCTGGTGCAAGTTTTACATCAGGTATGCGTTTTGCCTGGACTTTAGTCAGTTCTTGTCCTTGGTTTAGAACTGCAACCACCACCCGTGTATCAAATTAGGATTTTGATTCATGAATGTACTAAATTAACATGGAGATTTCCTTCTGTATCTATTGCAGATATTCTGACAGAATGTGCCTATGAAAGGGTTTTGTGCGTTTGATCGCACCATTGTACCGGGTCCTCGCCAGAATCAACATCTAGGTACCAAAACATATCTGTCGTTATCTACTTGTACTATCTAGTCTCGAGGCTCATGACTGACATGTTTGTCAAGAAAAAAAACCCCAGTCAAATGCCCAATCTACCGACATGTGATTCTAAAGCAGGACATTCAGTATTACATGAAAGTAATTAAATATGTACATATGTTTTGACAATGCAATCTTGAAGTACTTGCTAGATACAATTCACTTACAAAGCCCACACCTGTTCTATTGTAGACTGAACGCACTGGCTTGGTACAGAGTATCCAAATCCTGGAGACAGTGAGACACCTACACTCACACGACTGCCGACCACAGACTTTTTCCAATGTTAAATCCAAATAAGAAGACGAAATGCAGTTTCGTCTGCATTGTCCAAACTATAGGGCTGCCAGACAATTACTTTTTCAGAACTAGACCAACTACACAGTCAAAATGATAATCAGATATGTGGAAGTAGCATGGATCTGTGCTGTGAAAAATTAAATCCGTTCCATTTCCGCCTGACTATTGTTTCTGCACGTGTGCTATATAGACTCACGCTTAGTCCATGAATATATGTCATTTTGATAATAACAAATAACCAATTATCTAAATTGAAAAGGAGTTTGGGAGGTAAGATAAGATATTTATTGCATAGCATCCTATGAAAGAAGAGTGGCAATATTCCATCAACAACAAATATAAACACAGCAGGTATATACATACATAAATACAGAATCTGATACATCCCACGTATAAATGATGCCCATTAAAATAATTTCACAAATCATATGTAGCACAATGATATGGAAACAATATAAGGAGCCTGTGGTAATGCACGGAATTTATTTAAAATTGTAAATATGACATATCTTGGAAATAGTTACTTTTGTTTGAGAAAAATGTTAAGAATTGTTCTTCTTTAGAGGGAGTGGTGAATTCCTGATCATGATCAAGCATTGTTTGTAGAAGTGATTCTCTTTCTTTGCTATCTTTTATACAGGATAGTACATGGTGCTATGGTATGCTGTGGTACATGATAGTGGGGCTGCAGGGTTTTTTTTAATCTAACAGTTCGCGTTTATAATTACTATGTGATCTATGAGCTTTGTTGTTACAATGAAATGGATAATTATAGAGTTTTATGTATGACATGGCCAATCTGTATGTCCTTAATTTATTATTTGAAGTATGAGAATCACTTAATGAATGCTTGAACATATCTGTATTTTTGGAGTGGAGTTTATTCATGGTAGATACATTACATATATTTGTGTTCATGCTTTCAAAAGTTTCCTATATTTTATTAACTTAATGAACCATTAAAGAATACTTATATATGACACTTAAGGAAGGACATTTATGAAGCCATCCTTTATTGTCATCACAGAAACTGATATCTGCCGCCAATGCACCTTTAAGGATAATATTTGTTGTGAATATTCAGGGAATCTAGGGGAATCTAGACTTGCTTCAGGTAGAGCTTCATTGCGGGGACTGCGGGCAGTAGGGAAAATAATGTAGTTCAAAGACTGTCAGGCAGACTAGTATGCAAATGTATTTATGTCTATTGTATAAACATACCCAAAAATACTAAATATAAACAAAATAATCACAATGTACTGTCTTCACGTAGAATGTACACAAAGACTTCATTTACTGTCCCTGTTTACACTGATGTTCTGTGTCTAGTGTAGATGCTCTGTACCAACTCAGCCCAATAACGGCGTTCTGTGCATCTGATGTTGCAGAGCTGTACTGAAATTCGAATAGTCTCCTGTTGTGATACATTTACGTTCTGACACAGTTCAGACACAATCAGTTGTACTGAGGACAATTCCCGACATATCTGATGTCGTATAGCCGGCACAATACTTAACTAAGCCAATCCATTGTTAAAGATGATGCTGTCAGGGGCATATATAAGCTTCTGTTTCCGGTACTCCTCCCCAGTCATCTTGCCCATTATCTGGTTTAGTCTGTCCATGCGAGCTGGTTTTCATTACACTGGTAAAATTAAAGACTTTTTCTATTTTGGTTTTTACCCCATAAACTATTGAAGCAAGGTCAAGCAGCGCTTTAGCTCGCTCACTCACTCACACAAGGCAATGATAGTTACGAAGCGGTTCTGTTTGACAATGTAATGTATATTCTGCTCAGATTGCTACCTTACTTCAAGTCAAGGTATAGTCATAAAACAATTGAAACACGCTCTGAACCGGCATTTCATCGCATAAATCCCCGTGATTTATGATCCCGCCCAATCGGGGGTCATCTTGTAAATACATCACCGTAATTAGTTAAGACTAAGAAAATGTTTTCAATGCTGAGACTAATTAAAGCTAATGATCGCCAGTCGTTGTGGGAAACAGAGAGGGGGCTTCTCTATGACAAATTAACGACCCTCCTGAGTAACATGTGGCACCAATTCTTAGATAATCTTCCCCAATTTTGTTTGCCTGTTTTCAACAGCGTGTTTTCGTATGATGTAAGGTGCCAGTTATGAAAACAAACGCTTTCGCTTATAGCTCCAATATTTGCCTATTTATCAATTCCGGTCTGGGAACCACTGACCAGTGTCCGGTAGATTTTGTCATCAGCAGACCGGTCGGTCACGCTGTCTGATAATTCGGATCATCAACAACTGACCGAGCTGGATTAGAAACAGGTGTGGGTCATTGTACGGGCGCTTCTTTCATCCGTTCACATTTGACGTGACGTGTTGCATCTCTTTAGGCGCGGATGAAAATCACGGTGAAATCAACGTCTCTGACAAACCAGTCAGCATGATTTCCATGATCATAAAGTACGAGTGGGTATTTCCAACTCATACTTTATTTTATGGATTTGATACCTTTGGCTGTATCTTAAAATTACTGCAGGGTAATTCAAGTTAGATACTATATTTTTCGAAATGTTATCCCCAGCAATCAATGCAACAGCTCACCATGGCTGCTGTAATTAATGCTAGATACATAAACCTGCAGAAAGAAAAAAATCTGCAATGATTTTTATTCCATTTCGCATTTCGCGTTATTCCATGGTGTATTTTGCTGAAGCAAAACACAACTCCTTTCATCTTTAATGGTTTGACGAAAGAGACGAAAGAAAAACAGAATATCTCGATCTGACATTTAATATTGGTAGAAAATTCAATGTAGCAATCAAGAGGTGTTGGCAGAAACGCAGGGTATAAAATCGCACACACTCTCTCACGACCCAGCCATCTCCACCTTATAAATAAAATAAATCTATAACAAAAACTACCCCGGATCTGGTCTACAACAATCTTTTCTCCTATATTTTAAAGCGACGTATCATGCACTATTTTCTTGTCAGCATCAATGGGCGGTGCTATATACATAGATGTTGTCACTCACATGATACTGACGTCAGCTGATCTTGCGGTGTTGACAAAACGGCCGTGAGATAGGCCAACTGACGGACCGTCTAGCCGCAGAACGATGTAACTGGTCACACAATACCATCCAACTCCTTTCCAAAATTACGAAAGCCGTACATCAAGTAATCTCACGAAACAGCAAGGAATCATAGGCATGGGTAAAAAAGGACGAGACCAACGTGTTAATGGTTTGTTTAACAAACGCCACTTTTTCACTAGCAGATGGCTCCACTGTTTATGATGAAGTGAAATTTGCAACGATCAGAGAGATACAACTGCACAGACATTTGCTATATGTTTTCTCTATTCCATAATCACAAATGTGATTTGCTGATGCGTGTGTGGATTCACATGGTTCAGCAACTGGCTCCGGAGACCTGATTGACAACAAACGAAACTGACACCGATTTGATAAATATTTGGAAAAGGGATTCATAATCTGATCAAACTGTGATGAAGGTGGTGCATTTTACACAGATGGAAATAATTACACGAATTGTGCCAATTATACTGGCAATGTTGTCAAATAAAATATGATGTCATTATTTATGCATCACTCTGTACGGAGAGACCGAGCCCAAGTTATATGTCCTTTCAATAGTTTCTATCTACTATCTACTGTTTCGACTTTCTTGTACAATAAATCCACATCTTCACAAGAAAAATCACCTTTGCTTTCTCGAGTCAATCATGTAGAGAAAATAATATAATTTGATAAGGTGGCTTCATTTAATTTTCACTGACAGGCAAAAGAAAACATGTGTATTGTGGTGTCGATAAATCACCCCTTCAGATTTCCATATAATCAGAAATAACCAGTGATGACAAAAGACAACAGGTTCATTTTAATTCTGTATCGAGATGAATATTAAGTTATGGAGGCTGCACGCTGTATGCTTTCTGAATGGGTGTTGGTATTGGCATAACTGGATCATATTGGCTGACCTGGAAGGGTAAAGAGGATGCTGGACAACTACTATGTCTTCTGTGCTCTTAACTCGGAGACAACCAAGAATTATACTGTACGATATAATACAGTTATACGGGACAGGATACAAAAATAGGAAATGTCTATGGAAGAGCGTTCAGAAAATATCCAGTGATATTACATTCTTTGTAAACTTATGTTTGATAAAGAATACAATACAAGATACAAGATATTTATTGCGCAAACGTTTTGAGTAGGAAAAGTGACAATATTCTATAAACTATATGCTATATTTTCCATAAAGTATATATGTAAACAAGATATATAATAAATCAGAGTATATAAACAGATTTTTCACAAGAGGTGAGTGAGATGACATTTTTGCACAGTCAGCATTTTTCGAGTATTATATTATTGCCCGTCTGGCAGGAAAGTTCGGTAGGTACAACGATACCAGTCACCCGTCTGTGTAATGTGGTACTTATTCAGCGCTCATACAAGTGGGCACATACATTAGCCAATACAAAGCGACCCCAAACATCAGCTGGTCACTCACACGAACAGTAAGTACATTTCACCGCCATTCCATAGGGTCATAACCCATTATCATTCCTTGTAATGTGAACAATTACTGGATATATTCAGCATCAGGATTATGATGGTCCAACATGAACGTGTATAAGGAGGCCCTATGTATTTGTTATAGGCAACCGTTTCCCTTTGTGATCGAACAGTAGTCTAATGGTAAAGGGCTATGCGGAAAGCACGGGCTCGGCTACAAGATCACATGGGTTGTCTGGTTGTTTAGCGCTGCAATATTCCAGCTATATAGCGGCGGTCTTAAATAACCGAGTCTGGACCCGACAATCCAGTGATCATCAGCATGAGCATCGATCTACCTAAGTGGGATACGGTGACGCGTGTCAACCAAGTCAATGATCCTGGGCACCCGATCGGTTTGTAGCCTCTTACGGCAAGCATGGGTTACTGAAGATCAGTTTTAACCCGGATCTTCACGGGTCACAGAATACAGGGATAGTGGTTTTAAACACGTGGCAAGATGTTTCAAAAACATCAAAAGAAAAAGTTTAATTTCAAACTTAGATTCCATTTCATAATTCGACACATTCCGTTTTACCAAAGTTTACAGTTTAGTTTGTCTAAAGCGCCATAGCGGAACATATTTCACAAAGGCGACATCAGTGAAGTCCAAAAGTAAATAATACCTGAGGTTATTTAAGACGTTTTAAACGTCCCTCCTTTATGTAATCTGGGAAATATCTACCTCCTAAACATCAACCGGGCACCGTGCCTCGTTGTGTGAAAAGCTAGCAGTTTTTTTCGTGATACCCATCACTAGATCAACACACTCAAAAACTGGAAAACAAATACACCACTTGTGAAGTTCTCGCAGTAGACTTTAAAACTGCGTTCCATCCGAGCACTTGAGGTGAAATCCTTTTCGAGATGTTTTGGAATGCACAATAGAGTTTTAAAAACCATAAACAAACCACGACTAGCACCAATTTCCGCTGGCTGCAGTGACGATCTGGTGCTAACCATGAAGCGGGCCCATGTGAAACAGTTGTGACAGAGAGCAAGTTCCAAAGACGATATGTAGGATCGAACATGTGTGATACAAGACTGACATAGTGTAAAAAGTTATATTTACTGGTTAGGTGATAAAGTGGCATGAGAACTGGGATGGTACATTTAAAATAGAGTTTAAGCGATTGTAGTATACTATCAAAAAACAAAACAAAATAACAACAACAACAACAAAAGCCACCCCCCCCCCAAAAAAAAAAAAGCAAAACAACAACAACAAAAAACAACATATGTCATATTTGGGATTTCACTTTCTTAGTAAAGTACAATTTCTAGTACTTTTTTCGGTTGAGTCCCATCCGGGATTCGAACCCGCACCCTCAGAGTCAGGCACCTAATCGCCAGCACACAAAGTCAGCCGCCTAGCCCGCTCAGCCACCGCGACTTCAACAACAACAAAGGAAGTCGCGGTGGCTGAGCGGGCTAGGCGGCTGACTTTGTGTGCTGGCGATTAGGTGCCTGACTCTGAGGGTGCGGGTTCGAATCCCGGATGGGACTCAACCGAAAAAAGTACTAGAAATTGTACTTTACTAAGAAAGTGAAATCCCAAATATGACATATGTTGCATTTGACCGCTTTCTAAATGGCATCGTGTAATCATAGCTTTCGGCCGTGGGAGCCGTGCCAATTTACACTCATCAGAGGGGTACACAAAGTACGCAGTCTAGACTACCAGTTGTCCGACTTTCATTTGGAAGTCGCGGTGGCTGAGCGGTCTAGGCGGCTGTACTTTACTAAGAAAGTGAAATCCCAAATATGACATATGTTGCATTTGACCACTTTCTAAATGGCATCGTGTAATCATAACAAAAAACAAAACAAAATACACACACACAATCAATCGTCACACAGACAATCGTCAAAATATGTAACAAAAGTGTTGATAGCATGATTTTACACAATTGCAAAGGTAACAAAAATCGATTTTACCTGAAAATGTTATTTTTTTAATGAGATTTCTTACAAGGATTAGGAAGGAATTGCCACAAGCAACAGAAATCACCTCAACTGAAATTGTGTAGCAAAAACCATTCACTGTCTGGCAATAAAATCCACATTACTTTCAGAAATTGGCACGTCTTGACTCTCCGGCACGGAACATTGAAAGAATGCATGCTGGAGATTAACAGTCGTCTGTTGCCAGGCGTCCGAATGTTAGTCTGAGCAAGATATCACGGCTTGCAGCTCGTTGCAACCAAGCAGGTATAACAAATGACCGTCCCGTACAGGCAGATCTCGGTACATACGGGTAGTACAGTTGCGTGATCGTACTGCCACGGGAGAGAGCACAGCAGCCAGGGTGCCTTGAGTTCAGGGGATTTGCGGTCAAACTGGTGACAGAGAGTGGTCTGAAAGCCAGGAATCCCGACGTCGGGGTAGTGCTACGTCGTCATCATCGCGTTCAACAATGTCTCCGTTAACTAAAAGTATAGACATTACCTTCTTCTAAGCTGGTGAAAAATGTCATGCACTAAAGCCTGTCTGTGGACGACTTATACATGCTTGATGTTTGAAAATACAAAACGTTTTCAACAGATTTCTCGTCTATGCCTTTCGTTTGGGGAATAGTATATTTTTTAAAGCATGAGGTCGCCACCAACGGCGTGAGTGTGTTGGTGAGTTTTGGCAAAGAATCAAAGTGATGCGCCTCTTAAAACTTAAATGGAAAAGCACATATATATATGACTTACAAACCTACTGGAAGAAAGAACCGCAAAGCAAACTCTGGTTCGAATCCTAGATCATAGGTTTCTGGTAGGCCTAAGGGAGGTAACTGCGGCAACTCATCCAGAGAGGCAAGGTTCACCCGTGGCCGGTCATAGGCCGTACAAGCAGTCCAAGAAGAGGCCATAAGCTTCAGCGGTACTTTCAAGATACTGCGCATGTATGTTGAGAGGTAGTCCACCACAGTTCCACATGGAGTCCCCACTCTTAGAGGTTATATCGTCCGTGGTTTGTTTCCTGACTGACGAGAACCACTCAGGTTACAACAAGCATAGTCTTTTCAACTGTCTTGTTATCAGCGGAGGTTCAAACCCATGACCTTCCGGGTGGACGCTCTGTCTACTTGACCACACAGTCATAATATAAGGGTACTGTTAATGGTTGTAGTCAAGTTCAGGAAGACACATTTACTTCCTACCTTCTAATCTTTCCGTTGTATATTTATATTTATTTTTAATTCTAATCTTTCAGATGGTATTTCCCCAAAGGTTTCAGGATTCTTTTACACGATTTCCTGCTGATTCGTGAAGTTACACTAAACTGTATAACCAACCTTGTTAAGTACAGATTTTTAGACAAGTACTGGGGTCCTGTCAAACATATCTTATGATAGACAAACAAACCAACGATATCTTCTCAATACCTCAGTTTATCGATAACTGTTTCATGTCTGAAAGGTTACATCCAAACGTTTAGAATGGGAAGATAAAATGCTTTCTTAATCTGCGCAAAAATAATCTCGGGAGAAGGAAAGACTATTGGAGACCCACGAAATAATATACTTTTGTGTATTGATACACACTGTAAATAAATACATGCTTCCTTTGACACTACGTTTTTCGTGAGCCCAGTCTCGAGTTTAATGCTTACACGATAACAATTTCACTTTACCACTTTTCAACGGCGAGTTGAGATATTTATCGAAGACGGCCGAAACTGAAGACACTTTTATTTGGTATCTCCGAAGAGGGTAAACATAAAATGATGATTTTTACAGCCGAACAAATGTTAAAACGAAACGAAACTGGTCCCAAATATTGACTTAGGCCAAGAAGACATTCCTTGACACTCCATTGGGTGATTTATCTGTTAAACATTGAATCGTAGAGAAATCTTGATAGAGAGCAGCTCATTTCCCATGATTGGTGACGATTGACGATTAACTGATTTCATGATTGCCTGATGAAAGTTGAAGAATAAACTGTCCACAAAATCACAATACCATCTCTATTGCTGGTGTCATTGCTTGAACGACTAGGGTTACTGGGGTGCATTGTTGTAATATAGAGAACGCTGAACCCTGTTTAACACGGCTAAGCAGTTGCGAAACATATTGTCTTTTTTCTTATCGGCAGTATAAATTGAACAGCTTGAGAAATAACAGACACCGATGGTAAAAAGTCCGAAAGAAACAATTCGTTTTCCCTCTCAACGTAACACAAACAAACATCGTGATAACTTCTTTCTACAGATGCCATCCCATAAATCCGAACACGCAAAAACAACACTCCCCACCCTGCCTTTATCATAATTAACAAACTTAGCAGTAAATTAGCCTACATCGAAAATCAGTTTCTTCCTTTGGGGGTTGCCACGCAGGTTTCGTGTTCATTCCTGATTCCGACATGGGAACCTGTTCGAAGGGTTCCTGTGTTTGATATACTAACAATGCCTAAGGAGGTTGCATGCAAAATTATCAAAATGTCAAGAAATTGCTAAATTTAGTATTACTTTGTAGAAAATGTGTCCTAAATCTAAATATGTAACAAAAAAAGCAGGCCACCACGGCATTTTTAACACGTGGCGCCCACGTGTCACCGTCTATAAAAAGTGATGTGTCAGTAAAAGTTTTCTTAAAAGTAAATTGTTTACTTTTATTATTTAATCTGTGATTTTTATAAGGATATTTCAGTATTGACATAAAATAAAGCAAGAAAATTATTCCTCAAAGCAGTTTTTAGGATTTGGCAGAATAATTAACTTCTAAAAATTGTTTCATCAATGAAAATCAGATTTTAATAACAACAAGATTTGGTTATAGCATGATTTTAATATGGTAACTTAATATTCAAAAATAAAAACATGCTACCACAAGGTATCAACATTATTTCAAATTAAAACATAATACCCAAATAAAAATTTGATAAGCGGAGATAATTCTTGTCCAGGTTTACCTCAGGATAAATGCTTGTGTGGGCAAAATACCACGAAGTATGATAAGAAGCAAGGTAAAGGGAAATAACCGCATAATATGAATACGCGATCCTACTGTCACATCCGGTCGCATACGCTATGCGCACAAACGGAGGTGGCTAGATCAAGAATTTCCTACACTATTGTTAACACTTTTCACGAACAATCCTGAGTTTATTTCCCCAATATGTCATCATGTGTTCAATCTTATATGAATTCTGTGTATTACTAGTTCACCATAGTCTCGTCATATAGTTTCCATGTCATCATAAATATGATTTGTGAAATTGTTATAATATTCATCGTATATATGTGAAATGTGTCTGTATTTCTATATCTTTGTACCTGCCCTGTGTTTATATTTGTAGTTTATAGAACATTGCCACTGTTGGAATGCTATGCAATAAATATAGCATCTTGTCTTTAGTTATCAATACATCCGGCATTTTTAGGTGTAATGAGATTTGAACTTAAAGCAATGAAACCCTATAACCTCCAAACCTACAGTATGAGATGAGATACTCCAATATGAGATGAGATATTCCAGTATGAGATGTGATACTCCAGTATGAGATGTGATACTCCAATATGAGATGAGATACTCCACTATGAGATGAGATACTCCAGTATGAGATGTGATACTCCAATATGAGATGAGATACTCCAGTATGAGATGTGATACTCCAGTATGAGATGTGATACTCCAGTATGAGATGAGATACTCCACTATGAGATGAGATACTCCAGTATGACATGAGATACTCCAGTATGACATGAGATACTACGTAAGGAGCTGGGAATGGAAAGAAGCACTTATTGATCCGTAACCCATGTTAATACTGTAACTCTCTACACACACGGGATGTTGTTATAACCCTTGTTAATACTGTAACTCTCTACACACACGGGATGTTGTTATAACCCATGTTAATACTGTAACCCTCTACACACACGGGATGTTGTTATAACCCTTGTTAATACTGTAACTCTCTACACACACGGGATGTTGTTATAACCCATGTTGATACTGTAACCCTCTACACACACGGGATGTTGTTATAACCCTTGTTAATACTGTAACTCTCTACACACACGGGATGTTGTTATAACCCATGTTGATACTGTAACTCTTTAGACACACGGGATGTTGTTATAACCCATGTTAATACTGTAACTCTCTACACACACGGGATGTTGTTATAACCCTTGTTGATACTGTAACCCTCTACACACACGGGATGTTGTTATAACCCTTGTTGATACTGTAACCCTCTACACACACGGGATGTTGTTATAACCCTTGTTAATACTGTAACTCTTTAGACACACGGGATGTTGTTATAACCCATGTTAATACTGTAACTCTCTACACACACGGGATGTTGTTATAACCCATGTTAATACTGTAACTCTCTACACACACGGGATGTTGTTATAACCCATGTTAATACTGTAACTCTCTACACACACGGGATGTTGTTATAACCCATGTTAATACTGTAACCCTCTACACACACGGGATGTTGTTATAACCCTTGTTGATACTGTAACTCTCTACACACACGGGATGTTGTTATAACCCATGTTAATACTGTAACTCTCTACACACACGGGATGTTGTTATAACCCTTGTTAATACTGTAACTCTCTACACACACGGGATGTTGTTATAACCCTTGTTGATACTGTAACTCTCTACACACACGGGATGTTGCTATAACCCTTGTTGATACTGTAACCCTCTACACACACGGGATGTTGTTATAACCCATGTTAATACTGTAACTCTCTACACACACGGGATGTTGTTATAACCCTTCTTAATACTGTAACTCTCTACACACACGGGATGTTGTTATAACCCTTGTTGATACTGTAACCCTCTACACACACGGGGTGTTGTTATAACCCATGTTAATACTGTAACTCTCTACACACACGGGATGTTGTTATAACCCATGTTAATACTGCAACCCTCTACACACACGGGGTGTTGTTATAACCCATGTTAATACTGTAACCCTCTACACACACGGGATGTTGTTATAACCCTTGTTAATACTGTAACCCTCTACACACACGGGATGTTGTTATAACCCTTGTTGATACTGTAACCCTCTACACACACGGGGTGTTGTTATAACCCATGTTAATACTGTAACTCTCTACACACACGGGATGTTGTTATAACCCTTGTTAATACTGTAACTCTCATATAGTATGGCAGTAGTCATTGTTATCATTACAGATAGACTTCTTCTGAACTGAAAACTCCTTGAGTCGGTTTTCAATGTAAGTTTCACAGTCTGGATAAAGGCGGATGATCTATTTCAGAATCTCAAACAGGTTTCCGATCTGAACATTTTATAACTGTGTTCAAAATATCTTCCTCTAGCCTTTTCAAATGATATTTATATATATTTAGAAATGCGTTTGATCACACGGACAGAAACATGACATATTTCTTAATCTTAGTAATGACAGATTGAACAATCTGTTCAAAAGTATGTATGGACCTGGAAAGAAGGGGTGACAATTTAAGTTTGTTGTAAAACGTCTTCCTCTTCAGGAATATCTTTGATGCTTGTGATGATGGTGTATTGGTTTCTCAACACTGATTATGGGTATGTGTGGTCATGCCGAAACGTTGCTTTTTCTTTAGTTCCTAGTCGTGTTGCAGGTACATTAAACTTGCTCTGCAACAATAACCACACATAACTGTACACAGAAACAAGCGAGGATGGAGGTAAGCAATGTGTCAATTCCAATAGGTTTTCACAATTATGGAGTCAGCATTTGTGATAGGTCAACGTTAAATATCACCATAATGAATCAGTATTCTTTATTTAACAGAGGATGTGTACCATGTCTCTCGTGTATATTAGAAACTTCCTCATTTGGGAAATACAAGTGGAATAACATATGCAGACCTTCCTAGATGGTACGATATAAATGTTTAACATGTAATACTATATGAGTCAGTCATTGGGAACGAGTCAAAAGTCTGTAACAGGCTGGATCTTTGTCTTAAACAACGTCTCCATCAACGTCACTAGTCGGGACTGAGGTATATTTGGTTGTATATATGGTTAATTATGATGATTGATTGATGGGGTGAAGTGCTGACTTACAGTGAGAGAGTGACTATGGTTTTAAGCCGATTTTAGCAATATTCCACCAATATCGCGTCGGGGAACACCAGAAATGGGCTTCACACATTGTGCCCATGTGAAGAATCGAACCTGGGTTTTCGGCGAGGCGACCGGACGCTTCAACCACTAAGCCATCCCACCGTCCGTTGACGTTATAGAGTATAAAACGTTTTGAAAAACACCTTCATCAAGCACATCACTATCACATAGGTAGTTTCTGTTTGGTTCACTTTTAGCCACCGCAATACATGGGCGTGTCAGTTCTATGGCCGGCAATGTTCGGCCAAAGCTTAACATAATTTGACTGAGTCCGATTTAGCAAACATGATTTCGTGGTAAGGTAAGCCATTTGCAATACTGACACATATTGAAAAGGCTATACCAAATAGCCTGATCGCACAATTAGACAGCGGGTTCAGTGCTGCACCTGTAGCTGATATCCGCGCAGTGGAGTCCGACCATCACGATCTTCACAAAAGTCACCTTTTTGACGCACCATTAAGACATTAAACACTGAGCGAAGCACACTTTCTTAGACATGCGCAAGCGATGTGAATAAAGAAAACGGAATCTAGTTTCTCATTCATATAGACTCGTTCCGTCAATATACCTTACACAAGAACCTATTGCAGTTGGTCACTGGCAAGGAGTATAACAATGATTTCCCCACAGTGCGGCTGAAGTGTACGTACCAACCGGAGACGAGAGATATTGGGAAACGTTCTAGGATAGGATGTTATTTCTTCTTATCTTTCCACAACTCTGTGACCGATCAACTGACTCCTATACACTTTGCCTCATAAACATCCCTCGTGTGGAAAACAGCATCTGACGAGATCACGCGAGTTTTACATATTTGCCCCTTGAAATGTGATAACCACGCGGCTTGCAGTGGGACACCCGGACTTGCGACCCTCGATGGGAAATAAAGAGCTTCGATTGAGAAATTCTTGAACTTTTGTTCAAGCGATATGCCTGACAAATTGTTTCCTGCATTGACAAACACTCCTGATGGGAACTCCAGACGCCAAAATGTCGGGCGATTGCGTGTTTGTACTAACTGGTTTCACTGAGGATTTGTGGCAGGCCATTTCCTTCAAGAAAAATGAAATTATTATGTCATCGGATAGTTGTATTTCTCTGTGGTGCTATGTGACTTGAGTTCACTGTGCAGAGTTGTTTCCCTCACCCGCTCAAGGATCCGCTGATCGACAGATCGATTCCAAGATCCCACACTGTATTTGTCCCTGGTCTGTCATTACCGGTAACCACAATCAAAGAGGTCAACTTTTAAGGATGAATCTCTCACGCCTCAGGTTCTTCCTTGAATATTTAATAAGTTCGACACGTGAGGGAGCATACAAAGGTATTTGTCCTACTTTTGTCAATGGAATTATGGCCACGAAACCAGCCCAAACAGACCAGACAGCAACAGAAAAGCAACAAAGAAATGTCGTCCACTAGTATTGATTGATTGATTGATTGAGAGAGAGAGAGAGAGAGTGAGAGAGAGAGAATCAGCTCAACACATAGCGGCAGCCCAACTTTAAAGGCAGTACTGCATGCAATACCAGTCTTAACAGCAATACTGTCACGTTGATTAAGCTGAACTCTACAGTTAAATCAGCATTGTTTCAACCTTTCAGCATCCTAGACAATCAGAATCAATTTCACTCACCACATAATATTCTGAGTGGCATGCGTTTGTTCACCTATGTAGTATAACCATCTTTCAGATGATTCCAGCGAACACTTGGGTCCTTGACTTCTTAATACGGGGTAGAAATACATTCCTGACAACTTCTTATTGCTGAAGCATAATGTCATGACGGTTTACTCAATCATAGCGAAAACAATGGAATATAACAGCTATAACATTTAACAGTAATCGGAACTATCACATAGAAAGGTTTGTCTGGGAGTATGAACATGGAACCATTTATTACTTAAGCCTGGAGATGCAAAATGATGACGAGACCTGTCTGGGAATATATCCGTCATAACAATAATGTATCGAGGCAGCTATAAAAATTATAACATCTCCAAGAACTAAATATTTTGTAAAAGGTTTCATTTGAACTGAATGTGCCATTTTTTGACATTTTAAAATTTGTTAAAAGTCATAAATTTGTTTTTGCTGTAATTATTATTTGACTGTTTATTTGTGGATGTTATCGATGCCTCACTCGCAAACATGGACACTTCGCATTTTTTATTTAGATAAACATCATTTAGTCTCATTGAGTTAAAACGATAAGACGAAAAAATATCATCGAGTTAATTTTTTAAGTAAAAAATGTTTTAGAAGTTGTGGTTCGGTTCTCGAGAACAACAACAGTTTTCTGCCATTATTTTTCTCAACAGGAAACCCGATTCTCCAAGCGGTGTATAAAAAGCAACGATTTAAAGTAATTTTGTCTTTTGGGACGCTTATTTTACCATACAAGGACTGTGTATGCGAATAACACATTGACATACTGAAAAAGCATCGAATTGGAGAGACAAAAAGACAAAAATAGGAAATTTTGTTGGATCAAATTCACCGTTGAGCGATGCATAGTGCATATGATACCATCTAGACAACTGCTTTTTAAATTTGAATATCACATGTCAGGGGCAGATAACTCGGAATCACCGATGGCAAAAAGGAAAGCTTTTCTCGAGTGTCACGCCGGAATGGCCCCACCGTTGAGACAGGCGGTTTTATTATTGAACAAGACTGATACGTTTTACAGGAGTTACATAATGGATACCCCCTGGATACAATTTGTTTTCAAAATAATAAAATGTCCACGTTTTATGTGATCCTTGAAGCAAAGTTTCCACATGTGTTTGATCCAACTTCCAGAGAATGGGTGTTTATGAAATTTATTGGTAAATAGAAAAGTTGAAAAATATCAAGGAACATAAACAAGGGAACAGGAAGTAGAATGATAAACACAGGGTGTGTATAAGTCAACTGTTTCTCGTGTGAAACAGTTGTGGTGTGGAGACGTGTTCCGAAGATTCTTATGCACATTATATCGTATGTCTTGTTGGTGTGATTAATTATATACATTGCTTATATAGCATCTAGCGTCTAATTGTATGTCTTGTTAGTGTGATTAATTATATACACTGCTTATATAGCATCTAGCGTCTAATTGTTGTGATAGGATATAGGTATCTAGGTATATTTCTATATCGTATCTCATGTCGTCTTCGGACATGGCAGATATATAGTGCATATAAGATATATAATGTATATATAATGTATATAAGATGCCGGTTTCCCCCCGCTCTAATCCCGAATCCCACTGATGGAATCCTTGGTCCGTCGGTAGCATATTCATCTTCCTTGTTGAACACGTCACACGTCACAGTGGTACGTAGTGTAGTCAGTACACCTGGCGTAAACTCCCTCACTAACAGACACGTTTAATCGAAAAACTGTGTTTAAAAGTGGCGTAAAGCCCCTCACTAACAGACACGTTTAATCGAAAAACTGTGTTTAAAAGTGGCGGAAAGCCCCTCACTAACAGACACGTTTAATCGAAAAACTGTGTTTAAAAGTGGCGTAAAGCCTCTCACTTACAGACACGTTTAATCGAAAAACTGTGTTTAAAAGTGGCGGAAAGCCCCTCACTAACAGACACGTTTAATCGAAAAACTGTGTTTAAAAGTGGCGGAAAGCCCCTCACTAACAGACACGTTTAATCGAAAAACTGTGTTTAAAAGTGGCGTAAAGCCTCTCACTTACAGACACGTTTAATCGAAAAACTGTGTTTAAAAGTGGCGTAAAGCCTCTCACTAACAGACACGTTTAATCGAAAAACTGTGTTTAAAAGTGGCGTAAAGCTTCTCACTAACAGACACGTTTAATCGAAAAACTGTGTTTAAAAGTGGTGGAAAGCCCCTCACTAACAGACACGTGGTGCAAATGAAAAACCGCGTATAAAGGGTTACAAAGACGACATCTACATGAGAGTTATCTTTAAAGGGGGAACCGTAAAACCTGTACATTTTCAGGACAGTCTGTCTATTTACTGTTCAGTCTATTGACTACCGCTACGAACTGTATATTAGCACTACATATGTTTACAATCATTACGGTCAGTTTGAAAACAGTAACCCAGTGAATACATGATACGTATACATTTTATGGATAACAACGACTTTAGAGCTAATTCTTTCTCTTTCAATAGGTGAACATATCAATATAGCAGTAATTAATCAGCTTATGAAAATGACAGTAATCAGAATAAATAAAACAACAACAAAAAATAAATAGAAAAATAAAAATATTTCGAAATATGTACGCTAAGTAACGTATGTACGCGACATCAAGAAATCGACAACCGTGTATATTTCAACCACTCTGTACTGCCCTCAACCACTGTCATCAACATCCTGCACACGGTGCTCGTTCAACATGCCTGCGGCCTACCACGTAAACCATGTGTTCCCAAGTGCAAAATGGGTGGCTGTTTAGGTTAAGGTGAAACAAATACCATGTAATTGACAAGGTGAAACACACAAGATGTCGACTTGAGAGCTTGTACATTTCAGTCCTTCCAGGAAATGCCATGTCACCGGTGCAATGCATGTTAGGGAATGTATCACACGCCATCCCCAGACCCACTCCCACGCTCTCCAGAAAGAATGGATTCTGACATTTTTTAACGCGGAAGTATGTTTTTTGTAGCAAGACAAAGGTCGATATCTGATTACATCCAGTTGGCATATTTGTTGTACGTGGGGGCGTCTTGTTCCCCTCACGTCGGCTAACGCTGATTAGGAGAGAGGATTACTCCCCCTTGCTGCGTCTGTTTTTCGGCACCAGGTGTCGCACACACGATGCGGAGTGCGCAGTGGTTTGTGGGAGGACGTGGTTAAATCTACCTTTGATGTCAAGAGAAGAAAAACTTTTGTTCTCAAAATGTAGAAGTTTAAATAAAGAATAACTTTGAAATGTAATCCCGTCACCAGATCTTCATTTCCTATTTGAATCTCGCTATAAAAAAATAAGGTCGTACAGTCGTGTGAAGTGTTTCTTATCTGATAGAAGTGAAGTATGCCGTTAGAATCCTCCAGACCGCGAGGAATACAACACCGGAAGTAGTGTTAGAAGCACGCGGAGCTCTTGCAACAAAACACAAAAGAAAGGGATTATTCGAAATTGATGCACACTCTCAATGTTGACAGTTTCAACGTTGACGGTTTCAACGTTGACAGTCTCAGTGTTGGCAGTTTCAATTTTGAGAGTCTCAGTGTTGACAGTTTCAATGTTGACAGTCTCAGTCTTGGTAGTCTCAGTGTTGACAGTTTCAATGTTGACAGTCTCAGTGTTGACAATCTCAATGTTGACAGTTTCAGTGTTGACAGTCTCAATGTTGACAGTTTCAGTGTTGACAGTCTCATTGTTAACAGTCTCAGTAAATCGTGAAATCAAACGTAAATCAACTGTGCCTCAACCCCGCATTCTAACCATAACTATCAGGCTTAATTGTGGTTTCCCAGACAAATGTACCACTTCTGCCTCTAAAGTTTGCGTATTACTAACAATCTGCCCATTATCATCATACATTTCCTTATGTCGTGATCCATAAACCGAGAAAACCAATTTATTTGTACGACCTTGGAGGAGGATTTGTTTATGCAATGATTGTAATGAGGCTGATGACGACGATGGTAATAATACTGATGATGGTGACGTCGACGTTGATGACGATGACCCTCCAGTTCATGCTATTATCTTCTTGAAACATGATCAGCAACTTCAGATAAACAATATACAAGACACTGTATGGGGCAAACGTTCCACGAAGGGAGGCCCGGTCTAATGCATATACGTCAGGACAGCAACACGTCAGGGTGTAAGCATGTTATACTAATTTGATGCTGTATATACCATATATAACTGATGATATCTTGCTATTATCAGATTCACCCTTTAAATTACATATGCTATTGATCAAAGTATCACGATATTGCACTATATGAAAATGGAAAAGTTGTACACCCACTCACTGGGAAAGCCATAGGTGCTTATCATAGATTAAAGCATCGGTCTTTCACCATGGTATTCCAGTAAAAACTACCAATAAAACCCTTACGCAACACTGATATACAGCTGGGAAGGTTGGGATGTAGAGTTTACAATGTTAAACAAGAAGGACACATTAAACACCCACTGCTACTTCAGCTTTGTGAATCATTGCTGGGAGAACGCTGGACTAACATAACACATAGTCTCTGAAATGAACGATATTCACATTTTTTCCAAACTCTGGTTGAGTAGTCATAATCTGAAAACTGAAACTGAATGATTCCTAAAACCAGCACCTCCACTGGAACTGTGAAACATGTAATGTTCGTGATCATGATCAAGAATCTGCCACACGATTCTTTATAACTTTCACAAACACATGTTCAGAACGATTCTCCAAGATATGGTAGTATATTTACAATTGTAAGTAAATATTGTGTGTCACCTTGTCCCCTCACACCTATGTTTTGTTACAATGTTACAATGTACAATATGTACTTGTGGAATTTATCTATCTGTGTATATTTATATCACTGCACTATAAAACTGTGTATATATTTGTAGTTTACAGAATATTGCCACTGTTCCTCTATGGAATGCCATAAAATAACTTGTCCTATTTTATGAGAGCGGAATAAAGTATGTTGCATAGTTCATTATTTAAAACAGGAAGCTATTTTTTTCTGAGATGATAAGACTTTCAAAATAATCATTATTAGGGGAAAGTGAATTAAAGTAGGGAGTTTCATTCGTCAGAGGTTATACTCAAAACCATCAATATCCGTGAGGGGGCGAACGCAGTGTAAAATCCGACAACCAATAAAAAAATGTTCTCTGACAGACGACGGTTTCCCGGTTGCGATGATCACGTCTTCGCTATCAGGTGACTTCCTGGTCCCATCAGCCCCTTCAGCCATTCGACAATCTACCCTCCTCACCCCCATCCCATCCGACCTTGCCCCACAAACTCTCGGTGGCTGCTTCCTCCCACAAACCCCACAGTCCGTATAACACAAATTCTTCAAGTGTTGCACCTATTAAAATCACAGACCCCTACGCCTAAAAAATACCACATTCTCCTAAACGTCAATAGTTAAGATTTAACACTGTAGTCCCCCAGGGTTAGGGCGGGGATCAAGGGACCCCCATATACTTCTCATAACAGTTTCTCACGACTCACGTGTCTTGCCAAAACTTCCCAGTCCCCAACAGTATCGAGGAAAGCAGACCAGATTCAGCAATTTACTTAACGAATACATACGGGTTTGATATATGGAATATATCGCTATCTTTACGCGTCTGGGAAGATATCGTTATCATCCAGGAAGAAATCCCATTAACACACTGAAGTAATTAATGTATCTTAACGGTTTTCAGACATACAAGTCAATTTGTTATTTAACAGTATTTGATTAAATGATTTGATAAAAGCTATAAAAAACATAATAACCACATTTAGAACAAGGTTGAGGGGTAAATCGTTTATCTTATCGTTTATGAATAATAATGTAAATATTTTACAGAGGTGCCTCATTTCAAGACATATGAAAGTTTATTTCTTTATCCTGGTTCGTTAAAAACGTGGGAATGGTTATAAGAGCCAACTACAGGTAATACGTGTGACGTGATGGGGTAGTTCAGTGGATAGAACGCTCTCCTGTCACGCCGCGCAAGCGGGTTCGTATAATAAGAGCCAACTACAGGTAATACGTGTGACGTGATGGGGTAGTCCAGTGGATAGAACGCTCTCCTGTCACGCCGCGCAAGCGGGTTCGTATAATAAGAGCCAACTACAGGTAATACGTGTGACGTGATGGGGTAGTCCAGTGGATAGAACGCTCTCCTGTCACGCCGCGCAAGCGGGTTCGTATAATAAGAGCCAACTACAGGTAATACGTGTGACGTGATGGGGTAGTCCAGTGGATAGAACGCTCTCCTGTCACGCCGCGCAAGCGGGTTCGTATAATAAGAGCCAACTACAGGTAATACGTGTCACGTGATGGGGTAGTCCAGTGGATAGAACGCTCTCCTGTCACGCCGCGCAAGCGGGTTCGTATAACTATCATCTGAAGTTATCAACCAGGTATGGGTAGACGCGATGAAGAAGGTGGAACAGCAGCAGCAGCAGCAGCAGCAGCAGCAGCAGCAGCAGCTGTACCTGGAGACGTTGCGTTTGTTGCTGTGTTCCAGGAGTCTAGTCATTCTCACACTTCAGCTAATCAATCACACTCACAAACCTACATAAATATTTACGGCAGCCGCAGCCATGTGCCTGATGTCACTTAATGGCCCCTCCCTAGTGCCCCTGGGTGGTTCGAGATCCAGCCACGGCGTCACTCCGGTGTTTGGCCCTTTGCTGGAAAACAACATGTTCCTCAATTTGGAGGCGAAGTGTTTGCAGCACAACTACTTATGTTCAGTAACACTCCTGCAAATATCAACGTACACCTTATTAGGTTATATATAATTACACATAGACTACAATGAGGGTTTATACAAACTCCAACAATATGTGATGTATTATCTTCGGTGGTTTTCAACAAAAGACAGGTTGAGATAACAAATGCTGTTTTCACAAGCTTCATCAGATGTTTCTATGACAACTCGCATAAACGTGCCCTCTGACAATCAGTGGTGTACTATATACGTTTTCTCGGGCAATGGTCTCATGAGTCTATGAACTGCTCTTGGGGTACGATAACAATCCGATCCGCCTTTAACGTCCAACGAACGATCCTGTTGCCCTAATCCATCCCGATCGCTATAGTTCTTTTGTTTCAAAAGTGGTCAATGGCCGTTCCATGACTGTTGTTTTACCTCACGGTTTAAGTGGCTGGATTACACACCGGTATTAACTAAGTCATTGCAGATCAGCTAGCAGAGCTATTGGTGACATGAAAAACACTCATTACAATTGGGATATGGAGACGCACTGTCATAAATAGTAACCATCTGATCCTCACTTACTTGCTGTGTCTGTGTGTTATATCACCACGCTCAGTTATAAGAGCTGAGAGCTATAAGACCACGACAATGCATGTAATCGCATCTGGACCAGACAATCAAGTGATCGATGTTATGAGCAGCCATTCATGCCTTCGGGGCATGTTGACCCGCAGTCAACCAAGTCACACGTCGGACCCCGTGGCTCCCGTGGTGACCTGCGTATGCTGCTCCAGCTGATGGTTCTCACTCCAAGCATTTGACATTCCATATGTAGTTTATGGAATATTGCCACTGTTCCTTCATGAAGTGCTATGTAATAAATATCATATCTTATATAGATAAGATAAGATAAGATAAGATAAGATAAGATAAGATAAGATAAGATAAGATAAGATATGATATGATAAGATAAGATGATTTATTGCATATGTGCATCCATAACCCCGTATTTCACCAAACATGAGAAGGGATAAGAAGTTAGGCGAAGAATATGAGTATGATTTATACAAACATTTGGTTCTAATAAACAATTCAGTGAAACATATCCTTGCAGCTTGACTTGTTAACATCAAACCTTATTAACTGCAGTATCGGAATAAAACACAGACAGCGTGAATGCCAAATGTTGGAAGTAAATATAGTGATAAAAAATATCTCCAGAAATGATAATGTTTCCCCAGCTGATACAAAATCAGTATCTCCTAAACTTCACAGGTGTGTTTGGGTACCTGCCTGTTGCTATGCCGACGCTTGCAGTTTGCTATGTATCTTTAATCACGTGCACATTACCCGTATTACCACCCAGTTTTATCGTACTTTCATTTTAAAATAAGGAAACTGACCCTGATGTCGTTAATAATCTTCATTTCCTCCCCACACCGAGTAAAACCTCTGCATACGTCGGCATATGTATTATTGTTGTAACTAAATGCCGCTGAGAGGAGCTTGCGAGAGGACATAGTTCCATGCGACGTGTTTGTTTCAGAAATGCCCTTCTTCTGTTCCCGTCCAGATCAGCTGTTTCCGATTGAGACAAACGATAATGATGTGCTTACAATATCAAAACTGTACTAGGTGGACGCGTCGAGTACGTTTATAAGTGTTGAAATCTTTGGTGGCATCACAAGGCTAACTGAAATAAACTCTACAAAAAATGCACAATAGTGACAATTGTGACTCGTCTTGGTAAATCGACATTGAGGAGTGAAGTCACGCAATCTGCACGTGCACAATAACACACGCTCCGTCGAAGACCCACAGGAGATATCGGCCAATGCGTTCAGTTCAATATGTGGGAGTTTGTGATAAATAATTTGTGTACATGCTGTGTTGCACTATTTTTGCAGAAAGCATTTTATGGCTCCACACTGAAGAATTTGTCTTCATGAAGTTCCTGCTCCACAGAACGGACCTCTGAACATCGCTCTTTGTGGGTTGAGTCACCGAGCGAGTATGGTTTGACGCCGCATTTAGCAATATACCAGCTATGTGAGGGTAGGGGACACTTGAAATGGGCTTCACAAAATGTATGCTTGCGAAGACTTGACATCTGGCCCTGTGTAATATTCATTGGGATATCTCAGCGTCACTGCCATTGTATCTATATGTACTGTGTAGTGATTTGTGACCTAAATCTCAGAAATCCAGGACGTTATTACTTTAAAAACTAGACCACTGACAGACTCACATCATTAGTACGGGAACATATAGCACAGTGGCTGTAGACGATACCTGTTGGGGAGGGAAACATTTTAATAACAACAACCTGTAGGTAAGATAATATCAGAATGACTGATGATGCACGAAGATATGGGGAATCGACGTCCAGTGGATGCTGGCACGACTAAGAAAGGCGACTCTACGGAGAACAGTCAAAGTGACCCCAAGGCTGTTTGCGATACCAAGTTAATCTGAAACTATGATTCTCTACCTAATTCTCTAACTTGTTAACTCTACCTGACCAAACTTTGGCGGCACCACTTCCAGGAATGATTCCCAGAAGTCTCAGAACCGTATACGTCCTGCCACCAGCGCCAGTGTCCCTGAGTCCCCCCAGGCACTGATAACAGTCTGGTTGTATAATCTGCTGTACATATGCAACCTTAACTCAGTGTGAAAACTCGCAGTCTTCCATTCTCACGCACAAGAGGAGTTTTTCGCAGAAAAAAGACGCGCTATTTATTTTGGAGAGGGGGAGTCGTGATGAAGCAGCTAATAGTCTCTCCGTGCAAATTCTTGCAGGAACCGTGGTACTTGTGTTCAACCACAAGGGAAATTGGAAATATGCGGGATTTAATTACATGGAAATGTGTTTATCAAGCGCTGATGTTTCTTCCAAAAAGTTGGATAGTTATTTCATATCTAGTGTTTCAATCATTTTTTAAACCGAGATGAACACTTTGGGTACATTTCTCTGCTCTTGACTGAAGTTCTAACACTTTAGATTTTGAGGCAGTATTTGAGATTCCTTATTCCAGTTTGGTCACGTGACTTCATTTGCGGCTTATTACGAGGTGGGGCGTCTTTAAACCGTCACGTATAAATCAGCATTCAGGATGAGTGTGGGAGTGTTGTTTTATGCCGCTGAAAGTAATAATATAGCAATATCAGAACGGGGAAAACAGACACTGGCTTCAACATTGTACCAACGAGAACATCCAAACAATGTGAGGAGCGACCCTTCTGGCCGATGTACTAGAAGATACTCAGTACGCAGATTATATAGACAACATCACATTTTATTGTAATAGTTTTCTTGACGTATCTCGTTACTTTATCATTTTTAACCAATAAACACTAAACAAATATCCGTCAAAATGATCCCTGTCACCAGCAGACAAAAACATCAAGTCTAAATATGATTTACTGCTCAATCGTCACTTGACTGGGCCTGTTGTAGTTACACATGCCAAGCTGAATATGTCAACAAAGACACCGACAATATCAGAAATGCGTTTAGTTGTCATTTGTAATAAATCGATATAATTCCTAATCCTCGGCTAATATCTCAGTGTAAACAATGTCTTCTCGCAACAAGACGATTCCGTAGTGATTACTGTGTTTATTTTGAACATACCGAATCAATACCTGTCAGTTTCAAGACCTATATAGCATGCTGTTATCTGCAGAAACAAACATGTCCCTCAACAAACACAATACGACAGTGTCTCTCGCTATCTAACGAACCTCGTTCAGTACTAGTCACGTATTAGCTATCTGCTTTGATAGATAAACCGAATCGTAAAAACAACCTTCTTGGAAATATATAAACAACCTTGTTGATTTTCGTATCAACAGATAAAGCGGATTATCGTTTTCCGATTTCGCAAGTGATGCATTACGTTTTTGATGTGATAATTTTACATGTCAAAATTTTTGAAATACATAAACAGAATTCTGTTGCTAATTGTAAGGTGGGATTACCGTGTTTTGAAAGTTTGCATTTCATGTATAAACATATTGATTTCTTGGCAGACTTTTGAAGAAGATATATCCAAAACATTCCTGCTATGTTCAACACAATTCAGGTGTTAATTGCCGTTCCCACGGCGGGAAGGTGTGCACTTCTTGAGCCATGATATTAACTTCTCCGCGTGGGATGTGTTTGGCGCCATGCACAACAAGGCGTTAATGTATGTCATTTATCAAATCAACGAGTAATTCCAATACACACTATTATTACCGTTACTTTGAAATCTGTTTCATCAAGACTCAAACTGACACTTCAAGTTGTTAATTTCATTTTGATTTCTGTTTCAAGCTGAAATCGATTTTTGAAATCTTGATAAATTATTACTATTTTTTAAAGTTTAAAGTTTGGCTGGTGTTGTCAACAACAAGAACATTTTACCAAATATGAAGTAGAAATCCAGACGTGAGTCAGAATTCAGACCTGGGCATTTGACAAAATAAGTTTCTCGAGTGTTCTGACGTTATGACAATATTGTTTTTCAAAATTGAAATGAATGAAAAATAAGCATCTTGTTTTGTTTCGACAAAAAAGACTTGTCCATACACAGGCATATTAAATATGTATGTATGTTTAGTTTGTCAGATGAATAACAAAATCACGTTACAGGAAGCTGTTTAGCAGAACATGTCTTTCACAAAAGCAGTGCCATTTGAAGATTAACTTCAAATCAGCTTTCCTAGATAAACGAAAATTCCAGAAATACTACACATTGAATTCTAATCTTTATGCAGTGAAAAACTAAAACCATAGATTATAACAGAATGTCTGAAAATGCCAGAATTACTCCAAATCAATTTCAAACCAGACAGACATAATAAAAGCTTTAAAAAGATGTGATCACGTGATGCTTATGAAATGTGCAAGAAAAGGTGTCTCAAGCTCACGCGGGGAGATTTCCCGCGTAAACATGTTTATATCTACGGGGGAGGAATGCCGACAGATGTTGTATATTTCAAGATTGTCTTTGACTTTTTCCCACACTCGCTTACAACCCGGAAGTACGAGGCGCGTGAGTAAGCGCGTGAATCACGTCACTGAGACATAGTTTGTAATTTTCGAAGAGGCCCTCCTTGGGTTTGAAAAAAAACCCCCCAGTTTCTTTATAAAAATCGGTTAATTTGTCCTTGACTACACACTTTTAACGGAAATAGATATAGCAATACATGCATTTTATCTAATATACTTTTTGAAAAATAAGGTGAAATCTTTTTTATCAAGTGAAGAAGGCACATGTTCATAGATCAGATATTTATTGCATAGCATTCCATCAAGAAACAGTTGGAATGTTCTATAAACTACAAATATGAGCGCAGTAGTTACAAACACATAGAAATATCGATACGTGAATGATGTACATTACAACAGTTTATCATATGCAGTATAATCACATGGAAGCAATATGAGGCAATACACAGAGTTCATTTAAAATTGTAAATATCATTATATTTTTTTGAAATAGTCTCGGGATGTCTATTTGAAAAACATGTTAAAAAATGTTGTTGTATTGAAAATTTAATATTATGAAAAAGCAATTGCAATATGCAATATGTAGAAGTGACTCCCTTTCTTTCCCATACTTAGTGCAAGGTATTATATAGTGTTGTTCTAAGACATTGCACGTTTCACAGTGACGAAGTTCTAGTGGCGTTGCAGATTTTGTATATCTTCCAGTTTGAAGTTTGAGTTTATGTTTATATAAAGTTTGTACACTGTTGCTACTCCTCGTAGACATTTAGTCTGTCCCAGATATGGAAGAAAGGATAAACACACCAAGGAAGGATAACAACACATAAATGATCATCGTCAATACCGCAGTTACCTACACCGTAACGTTGCTCTCATGGCAAATAAAGAAGTTGTTCATCAATATAAATGTATTGCTATCATTTTCAGTGCTTCAACATCTGAACGCCTCTCAAAGAAGTTGACTAAAACAGATTAACGAACCAGCCATACAAACTAGAAGACAAAAAGAAAGTTATTTCATATTATTCAGTTGTAAACTGAAACAGCCGATGCTAAATTTGCCTTTCTATATTAAACCGTAAAACCACCCTGCAACAATGTGCAGAAAAGTATCAGTGGCTGGGTACTTATGTGTAAAAGTAAAGACTGAGGTAACAAATGAACCCAACCAGGCATTTCATTGAGCCACACCTTTTGACACAGTAACTTCCCCCAGCTGTACCCGGATGCTGAGCACCACGCCATGTCTTGGGTATCTCGTGGCTTCCCTTCTATCAAGATAACTTGTCGAGATAAAACTGTTCCAAGTTGTCAAGGAAAACATACAGCATAACAACAAGAGCCCAGCACAAACCGCAACAGTCTTATTCACATGAAAGAAACTATAAAGGTATTTATTTGCGATAACAATGGTCTTGGAGAACATAAAAATAATATGTATAACTGTGACATCATTCTCCAGTTTATGTTTTGAGACATCTTCTATACCCAAAAGGTGAGTAATCGTGGTATTTTTCTGCGATCATTCTGGTGATTATCAGTCAAGCAACTGGCACTTTGAGGAAAGTGAAACGATTCATGCGTGATATAATAACTTATTTGTTCGACTAATGATAAAATGGGGGACATTGGTCGCTATATATACCGTAGGTATTCAAATCCAAATAAGAGTAACAACGTACGTGAACTGGACAGTTAACTACTTGTACTTTATGTATGTCATTTAACGTTACATGCGTTACTGGGTGTTAGTGGGTTACCAACAGTAATGGTTACCAGCAGTAATGGTTACCAAACCTGGTCATCTTGTGGTCTGTCACTTTGTTTTCAAGGTGTTGGAAATAAGTCAACATTTGATTCTTTCGCTATCTTTCAATAAAACCTCATATACTATCCATCAAAAGTTTACACTCACTTCAAGCACTCACTAAAGCTTGTGTTTATATATATGGTTACATCGCAGATCAAAGTTTCCACTAACTTGGGGGAACCAACAGCAAACCTGATGCAGATGAATTGCTTGAGGATCATGCATCAAAGTGCTCAATAGCATGTGCGAATATGTTAACAGCTGAGTGGTGGTGTAAAGGTTTGTTAAAATTTGCCGATTTTCAACATTTATTGAACTCATAACAATAGTCTTTTCAACATAAGAATTTGTTTCACAATGCTCAGTGTTGATATTTACGTTCAAAAAGTATAAAAAGTATCTTCTCATTTCCCAAACATTATTCATCCATGTAATTTAAATTCCTTCATCCAAAATATCTATACAGTGTGAAAAAGGTTTGAGTTTGGCAAATGTCCTGTCAGTCACGTGACTATTTGGTTGTTGGGTTTGTTTAACTGTATGTGAAATAGATCACTAAACATCTCTTGAATGCAGAACCATGACAGACACGACATGTTGCATGGCAGTCCTGTGGACACCACGTGGCATGAAGATGACTCAGGATGACATATGCATATGATACAGGCATACTAACCATATATCCACGCTGTATCTGTGACGGTTGAATATCGCTATATAGATAGATAATATATTTATTGCATAGCATTCCATTAAGGAACAGTGGCAATGTTCTATAAAACACAGATATAAACATAAAAGGTACAAATATATAGAAATACCCATAGAAGATCCTTATCATAACAGTTAGTCGCTAGATGCTACATAAGCAAGGTATATTATGAATCACAGTAACAAGACAACAACAACATAATGTGTGTAATAATGGCTTAGCACAGTCAAGAAGTCTTCTATATTTGTACTGATTGCGTCTGCAATAGACAATGAAACCCTGTCATGGTGTTATCTCCTCGATCTGCCTGAACATATGGCACGTGACCTTTCTGTGAATTTGAAGTTATTTGGGACAAATGTGGTGATAATTACGTATAATGTTATTTGTGATAGTCAATGTGTCAGTGTTATCGATGTGATTCATTGCCATTTTATCAGTGACTCATTTGATAGACCTCGATATGATCAACTGATTTATCCAGCATAATTCAGACGTGTGTCAAGCTGTTTTCCAGATCATTCTTCATAATCTGTGATACAAGACACAACCCAAACAGGGCCTTAAATATTTTGTTGTCTCGTGCAGATGTCATCACGTGACCGCATCATTCCATCCCAGACGCGCGCACATGTACTTGAGTCGCGAGCCACGAAATTTGGTTGGTGCAAAGGCGTGGGAAAATTCATCTGAAAGGGACAGAAACATGTATATTGTGGCTTTGTGGTTGCATATTACCATAGCAACATGATAAACACGCGCCGTTTCCCGCCATTCGGAGCACATCTTCAGTTCGCGCTCTTTAGGCTGCACATCATCAGGTGAAATGTGAAGGTCAGTTGCTGTGCACGCGAACAACGGGTTTCATTACTCCTGGGAAAGTCTACAATTTTAGAGGGTTTTTTTACAACCTAAGGTCTCGTTTTGTTCCGGCGCGACGACTCTTTCGCGACCTTTACACACATATGTTTATTACACATCTGACAAAGAAATTGATTTGTTTACGTCGCTGCCTTGGGTTTATACCTGCAACTGACATGCTAAGATAATTCGATAATGGTTGTTACATTGGTTTGACTTCTCATGTAAACATTCCTTGCATGAAACGTGTGAAAAATGAAACGGCAATTTCTCTACTACGCTTCTCTTTCTTGGACTAAAGCACGTCTCTCGGTATATATGTCATACAACAATAACCTGTGAAGTGAGAGATGAAGTGATATCAGAGGTAACGACTGTGGAGTGAGTCTCAGATCTTCTCGGTCATTTAGTCACAGCTCCGATGTCTAACAGATATTCTACATACCACGGGAAATGACGGGTACACGTGTCACAAACATAACGGTAACAACTATGTTTTCAGGATATCATTCAGCAGAAAACATCGGTACACTGAAATCTACTACCAGTATTTAGTCTAAATCCGAGTTGCCTTTAGATCTTGGCCAGAGATGTATATCTGTTTACCAGGCACCCAGTGTCTGCTGTTGTCTATGCTATTCTGCTGTTTTTAGTTTGTCTGTCGGCCTGGGTGACGTCTCTTGTTGTCTGTGTGTGGTTGACATTGTCATTTCATAACAGTTACATCCTGTCTGTCGGTATCGATATCTCTTGTCTGTGGCTGTCACTGCCATGTTTTGTCGACATACTCTCTGTCGGTCTGCAGCTGGCAGTGTCATGTTTTGTTGAGATACTCTCTGTCTGTAGCTGGCATTGTCATGTTCTGTCAACGTACTCTCTCTCATTCTGTAGCTGGCACTGTCATGTTTTGTCCATGCACGCTCTGTCTCCCTGTAGCTGGCACTGTCATGTTTTCTCGACGTACTCTGTCAGTGTGTAGCTGGCACTGTCATGTTTCGTCGACGCACTCTCTATCAGAACCCGTGAAGGTCCCGGGGTAAAATAGGCCTTCAGCAACAAATGATTGCCATAAAAGGCGACTATACTTGTCGTAAGAGGCGAATAACGGGATCGGGTGGTCGGGCTCGCTGACTTGATTGACACATGTCATCGGTTCCCAACTGCGTAAATCGATGCTTATGTTGTTGATCACTGGATTGTCTGGTCCAGACTCGCTTACCTACAGACATATGGCTGAATTATTGCTGAGTGTGGCGTAAAACTAAACTCACTCACTACTCTCTGTCAGTCCGTACCTGTCACTGTCATGTTTTGTCTTTCTGTAGTTGTCACTGTCATGTTTTGTCGAAGCACCGTCTGTCTGTCTGTGACTGACATTATCATGTTTTCTGCACGTTCTCTCTATCTGCCAGGGCGTACGTGTATATTGTCAGTCTGGCACAAAGAATTAAGACTAGATTTCCTGTAAACTGTTATTGTATTTTGCTATGCCTCTCAATACGCCTTGTGTGGGTCCATACGTGCGTCATGTCTCTCAGCACACCTGGTGTGAGTACATAGGTGTCTCATGTCTCTCAGTTCACTTAGTGTACGTCCTTGTGTGTTTCATGTCTCTCAATACACCTGGTGTGTGTCTGTATGCGCGTCATGTGTCTCTGTCCGACTTGCTGCCTGTGAGGATCTGTTACTCTGTCTTGGTGTCTGACTGCTCTAATCTCCTGTCTGAGATGCCTGTCCCTTGTCTTCTGTCTGATACAACTGTCCTGTTTCACAGCCAGTCCTCTTGTGACTCAAAATGTCAAACACCGCTGCAGATGACACGTGCTCTCAATAAATATACCTCCCGTTGAACACATAATACTTTGATAAAGTTCAAACAGTATCTCGACGTGTTTCAATTTAATGACATGCCAACATCGTAGATCATATACTTAAGGAACGTGTCTTCTCAGCAAAGGATATATTTTTTCTTCCCAAAATCATTTCTCAATGTCGTTTGTGGGAACGTAAAAAGCCCAATAAATTTCGACTTTGCTGACTTTTTTTCTGTGAGTAAAAAACTGACAACAGGGGGCAACTTCTGCCAGGCCTGTCGCTTTTCAAAACTACTGGCTAGGCTTCATTGCATATTTTGAAATGATTCGGACGAGGAACAGTTGTTGGGACTCCAGGATGATTCGTTCAAATAAACGTCAAAAATAATAGTTTCCTCATGGCTGTTTCGAACGTTAGTCGACCTCAAATGGATGTATTACATGAAGCCCCCTTCTTCAAATAATATCTTTGCGTGTATCAAAGGGCTCGCTTTTCGTCAGATAGGTCGTTTATTTTACTCTGTGTACATTGAACCATGAAAAGAGAGCTAACCTATGTGCAATATAACCTTCTTAAAACTGATGCTAGTGTTTGAAGTCATTAGCTTCAGCCATAACAATTAACAATGCGAGATGCAAGTCCTTCTGATTTTCTTGAAACATTAATGTAGACTTTATCAGGAAAATAGTATTGCATTACGTCTCCAGGCACAATTTACAAATTTACAGTGTCTGGGAAAGTTTAGTGAAACGAAAAAGATGAAACAGAGGTCTGCGTTTATTTTTGAAGAGACGTAGTTGAAAAACATATCGTGCGTGATGTTTTGGAATAGGTGTCGTGCAAAGGCATGAAATCAAATTATCACAGATAAATTCCAGCACATACACGATGGGCAAATGTAAGCCACACATTTTGTAGAAGGTTCGACGTGGGGGGAGGAAAGTGTTTGTCTTTGAAACCTTATCACTGCCTTTAGAATGCCTGTTTCATGCTGTAAAGTAAAGTAAAACGAGCGTTTTTAACGGCTGTTTGGATATACAGGTCCCAGCAGCTCCTCACTCGTTCCTCTATCCGAAACAAGAACTCGTCACGATTTAAAAAGTAAGATATTAATTGTCTTAGTTTCGGAATTTGAAAACGTCTGTTTTCCATTTAAAACGGTTATGTTATTGCTATAGGTCTGTCTTTATCGAGCGGAATGAAGAATAATGCCTTTTGCTGTAATTTGCATTCTAAATATCTAAGGGAACTAAAATTGAAGTAATGTTTCTTTTTCCTTTGGCAAATTTTTTTTAAAGTTTTGTTTTATTTGTAACATCACATTTCTTTTTTCTTGACACCAATATATATTACACGGTTGTAAAATAATTAAAGTGTGATGATAATAAGGTAAAGATGACGTTGAATGTTGACACGTGCACGTGCTCTATGACGGAATAGCGTCTGTTGTACTGATTCCAGATTCCGTAACAGAGGAATGAGACTAGTTTGCTTCAGTTATTTTGTGAGAGCTTCCGACAAAGCGATTGTCGTCATGTTTGTCTGTTTTGCGCGGGAAAACACATTGCTACTTTTTCATGAATTTCGCGGGAAAAGACAGAGATTGCAAGATATCTGCAGTTAATTCGAAAGCATGTCGAGACAAAAGAAAGTTAGCACTCATGTAAAAAACGAGGTATTATCTCTTGGTTGGTTTGGCTTCATTTAAAGACACGTGGAATTCGTTTAAACTGAACCGTCGCAGCTAATGATGACTAGTGCGTGATTTTCAGTTAGTTTTATTGTAAAGAGAGAATTTCAACCAAAACGTTTCCAAGGTGACCAGCAATGATGTACGACGCACACCCGACACCTTTTGTTATATACTTCATTGTTTGTCTTCCAGGCAATTGAGCGCGTGAATTGAAATAAGCCCATTGAGGACGGTCTCAACTCTAAGAGTTGTTCTTGTCTACATAAATATATCGATAATACTTTGTCGATACGGTACCTACAACTAGATCTAGGCTGCCCAAACACGCCGTCGAACCACACCTCTGCATGATACAATTCCGTATTGTGTGGGATTGTCGGAATGAATTTGTTCTGCGTTTCATATTTCTTATTGCTGTAATAGTGCAACATTGTATATGCTAGATGCCATAGATATACGTATATCATATATTTCTTACAACGTTTTAAGGACATGCACCTCTTGTTTGATCGTTTATAACTGATTATTAGATAAAATTAGACAGACTACACTGGAAGAAGATGGCGTGGCCTAAGTAAATATTCGAGTAACTTTGTTAGGTAACAGCGTATCCCTCTCCTAGGATTGGTTTTATACAGTGAATTACATAGTGCTCTTCATCACCGAATTATGGGGACGTTCTTGTCTGTGTCTACCCACCTCTATTTCATATGTCTGGCCACTGCAGGTCTTGACTTAGAAATAGCTTACACAGTTTCTTATGGGAAAGGCATAGATGTCGTGTGTTACCATACTGCATGTTGTGGGTATATTTTCCTACCCCGTAGATCCTAAAAGAGAATCTATAAACATGGTTTGAATTCCATTTATTTACTTAACCATTTATGTTGCTTAATCATCCATTTGTCGCGCAGACGATGGGGCTTTAATGCCCAGCTGTGGCACAGTGACAATCGATGGTATAGGTACATGTGTTCTGTAGGAACAGAATCAAGCCACACCAGTTATGTTGTAAATAGTTGAAAATCGCGCAGCTATTTCGCAATGGCCTCTCTATTTCGCTATGTTCTGTTACACAATGTCACAGATGTTCTGGAATGTCACTTTCATCTAACGACAACAAAACCTTGACCGTCGTGATGTATGTGCCCTGTAAGCTGTAGTATCTATATAACTGTCCTGTGCCCGAGAAAGCTTGATCTTCTCCCTGTTGTTGCACAGATTTGTAAACACATTCTGTTGCCTTATCTTGCCATTCTTTTTGACCGCGATCCCGACAGCATCTGGTGCGACGTGCACGTCTTCTTTACTGGCTGCACATATGTAACTTATTGCACTTGTTTACAGATATGTACATTGCAGTCATTCTACATTCACACGAGTATCGAATTACAAGCTAAAGACATCCACAACTCGATTGAAGCAATTAGATAATAAATAAAAATTTTAAAGTGACAGTCCCATGTACAAAATGCACGCCTCCCGATTCCAGCCCCTCCTCTGCGATCAATTTCACTTCGTCCAAATTCACAAATCACTCAAAACCGCTCCTCGAATCGAGAGCCAATCAGAGGCAAGCGCGCGACTGTCGCGCGCGTGATGTTGCAATCCCCACGTGCAGTTCATGGCAAGCTTGCGGCAGGGGTCTCCCTCACGCTCTTCGGCTTCAAATTTCCCGCTGTGAGTGGTCTATTTCGTGCTTTCCCACGCGCTTTTGGCAATCGAAACAGGACGTAAACACACTTATTGCTGGAAGACGGGGCAGAGGTCAAAAACTTACTTATACTTCTTATTTTTGTATTTCTGTGAACCTCATGGATGAAATGACAATGAGCATGTTTCTCACATGGCTTAGAGAAAGATGATTCGTGGAAAATATACTTGTTATTGTTCTAAATGAAGGCCGCCTGTGTTTTGGGCTAAATAAACAAAGCGCCCTCACTTAACCGAACGTAAACAAACATAGTTATATTGAATTTACAGAATAACAGTTCTCTTGGATCTGATTGGATAGATATGCTAAATACGTACTAAAAGATGTTACAATACAAATGTTTCGACTAAAAAGAAGTCTTCCAACATATATGCTAATGTAATGTGTATGCATAGTTGTTTCAGAAATGTTTTCTTTTAGTCTGATGGAGTGACAGTTTTGCTAAAGGCTAATGAAGTTGATAGATAATATTTCATTAAAAACCTAACTAATAGTGAATATCAAGGCACAGCTTATAGCAATGGGTAGTCTATATAAACATGCATTGAATGCATTGAAACATACAGGGATGCTAAAGAGGTTTGATATTTGTGTTATTCTGACATGGTACGTAACTATCCATGACTGATGGATGGATGGATGCATGGACGGACGGGTGGGTCTGGGAGTGGATTAATGGGGAGGCCGGTGGATTGGTGGATGGTCAGGCAGAAGTAGAGATAGAGAATTATACAAGTTTTTTTCTGTTTAACATGAGATAAACATGTCGTTGTCCCTAACAAAGTCGAGTTTTTTAAGTATGGTGTCTGTTGTATTCTTGCCCAGAGTTAAATGTTTAGTCTAGGACCAGACAGACCTAATTTGGTGAAACTAACACGATGTTATTTTACTGTCGAACAAATATGATTAAGTTTTGATATCATCTATATATTTTTTCATGTTATTTGTTTTTTCCACGTGGCAAATTTCACGCAGTGACTACTTGAACGATGGACAGGAGCGTATCAATTTCCATCTTTTCGCAGGGCGGTGAGCTGGAATGCATCTTACATCGGCGTAAAAGTACATTCACTGACTCGTTGGCTTGACACGTTCTAAAACTTTATTAATTATAGTTTCTGAATAGATATGTCTTGTTACATATTTAATGAAAAGGAATTGTTAGCATGTATTTCATTAGTAACTGGAACGTACCCTTTGTTCTGTACATTTACCATGCATATGTTTGTAGTTGTTGAATATTATTCGTGGAATATCAGTTTTATGTTTTTCTCATTTTGCTCTCTGTTAGATAAAAAATAACTATTGCGCAAAGGTTTCATGTAGAAACAGTGACAATATTCTATAACCTATATGAACGATATATATATATATATCATACAGATGTTTATAATGCTTCGAGAAAATGTAGAGACGTAGGATGTTTGTTATTGTGATTTGCAAGTGTAACTATGTTGAATGTGTATGCGTACATGTTATGTTGCCAGTCACCACAATACCTCGATACCCAAATACCTCCAGCATATGGTAGAACAACAGATTCTCAGTTCCCGGTTAAGTTTTATTCGATTATAATTAAGAGTCTGAAATCAGTTTGTCATAAACACCAGTATATCTCCCCTACCTGACGGTCCCGGACCCACTGCCCCCTACCCTGTGCTACCCTCCCCCATCACGATAGCTCGCTCCTACAAAACTTTATCATTCAGGTAAGTCATAAAACTAACTAACATGGAAGGCTGGCGTTATCGCGATCAAAGAAATAATGTTCGGTTTGTTGAGTGTCCGTGACATGAACGCTGTTCTTCTGTGGGAATAGGTTTCAAGTAAAGTAACAATTTCTTAAAATGTTGCAGGTACCCAACGGTGTCGCACTGTTTCAATCACGTGACAGCTGTTACCTCCCCATTCCCCCGTTTGGTATTTCCCCCTAACGCTCCTACAGAATCCGTTTTTCGTGTCAGAGTTATGAGGCAAACGCATGATCAAAGTTTTGACAGGCGAGTTGATTAATGTTGATGAGAGAGAACGTTTTAGATCGTGGGTGGTGGGAGTTTTTTTCCCCTGAAAGAAAGGACATTCCGACAACTCCCAGATACAACGCTTAACCCTCGTGGAAAACTCGCAGGATGTGAAATGAAATTGACCCGCATACATTTAGGAAATTGCTATGATTTTTCAATAGGACACAAGCAACCACGACATGAGCGGGTGATGAGAAATCTAGCATATATAACTTGAAATTTGAAAAAAGAGGCGAAGCCGGCATGTATTGAGTATGTAATCATTTTCTGACGTTTTTTATATAACGCCAAATTTTAGAAGAATGCATGTCATATTCCTGTTTACCTACAATGTCTGTGGTTGTCAGTAAACTGAGCTTATCACAAAATGTTGTCATTAAAGTGAATTCTGGGTTGCGATGGATCGTGGGTGCTTCAGCATTGCACTGAAGATGAAATTGTGCTGAATCTTCACCACCACCAGCAGCAGCAACGGCAACAGCCTAGATGAGATGGTATATGTCACTGCATAGCATTCCACGAAGAAACAGTGGCAATATTCTATAAACTACAGATATAAACACAATAGGCACAATAGATATAGAAATGCACGTATATATGATCTATATTATGACAATTTCACAAATCATACACAGTATAATGACATGAAACAATAACAATACCTCTTCATAATTACCAGAGTCTTTTTTTATTTGACACGTGCATGTCCAGGGTAGATTAGGCCTTCAGCAACCCGTGCTTGTCGCGACCCGTGAAGGTCCGGGGTGGATTAGGCCTTCAGCAACCCATGCTTGTCGCGACCCGTGAAGGTCCGGGGTGGATTAAACCTTCAGCAACCCATGCTTGTCGCAACCCGTGAAGGTCCGGGGTGGACTAGGCCTTAAGCAACCCATGCTTGTCGCGACCCGTGAAGGTCCGGGGTAGAACAGGCCTTCAACAACCCGTATTTGCCATAAAAAGGCGACTATGCTTGTCGTGAGAGGCGACTAACGGAATCGGGTGGTCAGGCTCGCTGACTTTATTTGACACGTGCCATCGGTTCTCAATTGTTCATTCTGTTGATCACTGGATTGTCTGGTCCAGACTCGATTATTTACAGGCCGCCGCCATATAGCTGGAATATTGCCGAGTGCGGCGTAAAACTAAAGTCACTCATTCACTTCAGAGTGTTTTTTCGCTTCACCTATGTCGCTTTATTACATTTCATAAAAGAAATGAACCTGGAACCACCAGAATGTACATATGTATTTTCAAAACCTACTCTCTGCACATATTCGTTGTTTATAGAAAAAATGTCATTGTCAATGAAGAATCAAGAATCTCTGACCAATCTCTGACCAGTCTCTGACCAATCTCTACCAATCAAGTCAGCACGATTTCAATACGGCGACACAATTTATATCTGCAATTGTCATTCTTAAAAAAAACTTCAACACAAGTTAAACACACAGGAAGTGAAAACATACTGATCACAAAAAGTGAAATTATTACAAAAACCCAACGTGTTATTTATTAGCCCACCGTCACACAAGCAAGTCCTCCTCACCTGAAAAAGTGTAACGATTGCTCTGATTAAAGAGGTTATGATGGAGTGCACGTTGTTGCCGTCATCGGGGAGGGCAGCTTGTGGGGACTGCATGATAAATGGGCGATATTTAACCCATTTGAAGCCAATAAAATCTGTCAAAAAAAGCAAAAACGTGACACACGAGTTCACATGCAACCAAACGGAAGTTAAAAGTGTTACTGAGCATTGTTGCATGGTGGTGTATTGTGACATTGTACGCGTGTGCTTAAACGTATCAAATCTATTGATTAGTGTGATGATAACTTGAGATTAAACTGTTCACGATTTTCATTGACTAAACTGAATTTCTTACATGAACTGAAAACCGTGAATGAAAAAGTCATTTGTGTTTAATGGGGCCTTCAGCATAACGTATCTGTCACTTAACTGGACACTCTATGTAGTCAAATCAAACCTGTGAGTGAGAGCGTGAGCACCAGTTCTTGCCTTATCACGGTATTCAGCAGCAAAATCACATGACCAACCAAACTCCAGTTGTGGTAGCCGACTGGTTAAAGCGATAGCTCGTCACAACGAAGGTCCGGGTTCGATTCCCCACATGGATACAATATGTAATGCCCTTTAAATGTGGTAACATTGTATCAGGTTATCTTCTCAAGTCGCTATACGCCACACAGTCAGTCATGAAACAAAGGTCAACTATACACACACTAAGGATAGATGACAAGATAAATGCATGAGAGTATCGCTTCAGAAGCAAGTGGCGGAGCGAGTGCAGCTAGTTTTTAGATGATAGGTTAAACAGATGATGTACAGATTAGATGCTTTAACGCTGAAAATCAACTTATTTAAATCTGAGTATCAATGATGTCGTCACAGACTGGTTCGGCGTGTTTGAGACGATATAGCCTTTGTGTTGGTAGACAAAAGACCAGGCGTCTGTTGACAAACAAGACATTTGAGGTAAATATTTAAAACAGAAAGGAAGGTGAGTGAGTTGGTTTTAACTCCGCTTAGATCAGTTTTTGTTCTCTCGCCACGCGTCTCTCTGCTGCAGATGCGGGAAAGAAGGCTGAAGCGAAGCGCGTCCTAAACGGTAAACACTTTGAAGTGCTGACGCACCAAGCTTCGAAATCACGATAAACATACGAACACTTCAATATTAAGTGCCATTACCAATACACACATGCTTTTCTGCATGCACTTGAATCATACAAAAATGTATTTGCAAGCATACCTGCCTGATTACCACTCCTTATAATTACCTGACTGATTACCACGCCTTACCTGACTGATTACCACTCATTACCTGACTGATTACCACGCCTTACCTGACTGATTGCAACACCTTACCTGACTGATTACAACACTTTACCTGACTGATTACCACGCCTCGCCTGACTGATTACCACTCCTTACCTGACTGATTAGAACACCTTACCTGACTGATTACCACTCCTTACCTGACTGATTACCACGCCTTACCTGACTGATTGCACACTATTGTGTTGTTGTTGAATTTTGCTCCTACTGTCAGCCATCGCTTTGCCTGGTCCAGATTCGACCCTCTAGATGCTGTCACATAATGCTGATGAGACCTAACGCTACATTCAACCACTTAATCGTGCCAGTAATGGTAAAATAGATATTAAGAACAACACAGCCCATGAATATATCTTCAAACTAATTGTTGTAGATTTGTTCCGAAGATCTTCCCATCTGCAATGGAGCCAAGGAACCTAGAAATGGTTTAGTTTGAAGAACATTTGAAAGGTCTAGATGAGGTCTAGATGAGAGTATTATTCTGTGCATGTCTCCGATCTTTGTAGATAGGGTGTTTCAACAGGAGGTGTTCTTCATACTCTGTTACGATAGCATTGCCGTAGATACGTTAGCATTGCAATCTGTATGCTGTTGGAGGGTTGGAGTAGGGTATTACAGACACTATATCCTGCCATGTACATAACTTCATATATATCAGAAAAAGTATTTAGGCACTCCTAGGCCATTACAAAATGCTTCTATGAGTTAGTGCATTGTTATCCTGTCCTGTCATGCCTAAATTTATACAGTTTATTTACCACGTCACTGCTTGTATCCGGATTGTTTCCACAAATTATGCAAAATTATTCTGACACCTGACAAAATTTCCAAAGACTTACGTGTTAATTCAGTCTCGCATAAATAAATTTCTTGAATTCTATTTTCGTAAGATAAAGTTAAACTTTGCACATTGGTAAGAAATGATCTTACCTACTACAGTCACCTAATTTCTGTTGAATTTCCCGTTGCTTATTTATCGAATAGCAACAACTTAATAATTATGTGTACAGCGCCGTGGACTCCTTTAATATGGTGACCTATGGAAGTGTGCATTGTGGAACCACACGAAACTTGTACCTTTGTGATGCCATTAGTTATTTAGTTGTCTATAGAACTGATATTATATGCGCAGAACAGAGATGATTTTAAACGTGCCTGTCAAAAATGACTAAGGTCCTTCCTGAACTCACTTCATGAAAATTATCTTTACTACACTGAAATAACATGTAACGTGTACTGAACGTGTATTTGATATTTGATATTTATTTATTGTGCATCATTCTATCAAGAAACAGTAGCAATATCGTATAAACTACAAATATGAACGTTACAGTAGTTACAGACACACAGAAATACAGATACATAAATGATATACATTACAACAGTTTATCATATGCAGTATAGTCAAATGGAAGCAATATGAGGCAGTATACAGGATTCAATGTCCTATATCAAATGTCCGAACACTTTTTGCACGACACTGTACATCGTGTGTCTCACAGACTGAAATCGGTCTCAGCCTTAGAACCATTTCACAGTGGAATTAAGAGGTGGTCACTGTTAGATAGGGTTTAATTTCGAATTTATCTCAAATTTTCCACAAGATGCCTGAGCTTATGTTTTAGTAGATGCATATCGCTCAGTCTCAGCGAAATTTCTTGGTTTGGTTTCTTGGACAGTTTCCTTCATGAAAACTATAAACAGACCTATACATTACGTTGCCATGATATATACTTGGGGCTCCAAAGATATGTTGAGCAGAGGTCGTCTACTTATTGTGTTAACTGTTTGTGAAATAAATCTTTCACCCCAAATGATGTTGCATTGATATAATAAGTAGACATGTTATTTTCACCAATTCTGCAAACGGATGTGTACAGAGAAGCGCCAATAAATCACGCGTGTACACAACATGTATGTAAAGTAGCCCGGTGCCCGGGTCCTTCTGAAGCGATACACGACACCATTAAGTCTTTACAACGGCTATCAAATAGCAGGTACGGATATCAAATAGCAGACACAATGAGCTCTGCATGTCAATTTCCATCAATCAAACTACTTTCAACCGGTAATGGAAACCAAATGAAAATGTTTGTGTGCTTAGGTCCGAAGCAATATCTGATTCGCAAATAGACATACTGTAAATCAGGGATGACCCTTGTTGTGTGGCGATATCCAGGAAGTGATGCGCCTTCACAGACGCTTTTTGTGTCATTCTTCCTGACTGAAATCTCATTAAGTTTAACTATGCATTCACGGAATCGTACAAGATACCAGATACGTATTGCGCAAACGTTCCACGTAGAAACAGTGACAATATTCTATAAATGACATAGACATAAACGAGACATATATAAATATCAACTATAATACAAAAGTGTATAATGAACCAGGAATCGGGGGATCTTTTAGATTTGTTTGAATGTTGATTTGTAACGTCTTGGGGATCTGAAGTCCGACCAACGACAAATTCTTTGCATAACTATTGTCGCGTACAATTATACGTCATTATTTTCAGCTTTGAAGTAATTTAGGCAAAGAAGTTTAAATTTAAGAAGATGTGTTGTCAGCGTCCATAACCTGGTGACGTCAAACGTGGTATCAGGACGTGAACGAAACTATTCCTTCATACTGGGAACTCAGCATCACACCTGTCAATGCAGTTCAAACCACAGAGGAGCACTTTTGATAGGTACCATATATTTTCAGGTTGTCAAAGCATCTGTGTGAGACAATTACTTGGCATCTGCTGCAATGGTCGTGTAAAGTGTTCTGGGGCAGGAGCACACGGATGTACGAGAGGAACGTCCTTATTACCGTCGCCCCGGAGAAAATATTTAAGCAAAGATAATTCACTTATATCCGTTGGCAGTTGGAAAATAAAACATGATTTACCTAAAAAGAAGCAAATGTAAATTGTGTTTGGATAATTTCGACTGTACTTGTTTTGAAAAGAGTTTTCGGAACAGCAAATTCCATAAGGGACGAAGAATCTCTTAAACTATGGAGAAAGACCTCAACTCGCTGATGTCGTATATATCCATCAATCAAGGGGTGTATCATTTCTCGTTTTAAGCGATGGACAAACACGGCACGTCCTGGATGTAATGTGTATACCATGGGGCCATGACAGGGGAATGTACGCAATGAAGAACAGGCCACAGAACCTGTCTCCCCAGTGACTGATTTTTGACAATTCTATCGTTTCCATAACAAATCAGAACACGCTCAGTTGATGGATTCCTTCTGAATTACATGTGAAAATATACATTTTGTTTTAAAAATTCCCTAAATATGAAAAAGATCGTTTTGGAAATAAAACATCAAAGACCGCAGTGGCATGCTGGAAAGGTTTGTGGAGTGTATCGTTGGTGCGTTGAATATATCTCGGCGCAGTCCTTTCAACAATTACTGTCTTGAGTGACAGCCTCAGTCGAGATTTGTCATATGCAATATCATATCTGTCTTGAAATATTATTTGTTCGCTTCATCTGTGAAGTCGGATTGCTTCTGATGGGTGAAGTGGTGAGTGAGTGAGCGAGTTTAGTTTTACCCCGCACTCAGCAATATTCCAGTTACAGAGCATGTGTCACGCCAGAGAGTGGGATAGTACACTACGTTAAATATGCCCCATTTCTGATCGATTTACTAAATCAATACGCATTGGTTTTCCTCACCTTTCAAATAACCAGTTTTGTATTCTGTTTTGTTTCAATTCAAGAACACGATATTGAGTTGTAACCAACAGAGTAGGAAAAATCCGATTGTTTCACGAATTTAGTTGTTGTAAATTCTGGGAAAAAAAACAGAAAAGAAAAAGGACCGTTCTTCGTGGGGAGCAACGTATGAGTCTCGCTCAGATCTCCGACCTTTGGGTTTTACATTTTAATGATCACTCTCCACATCGAGTGACGATTTTATTTCGCCAGTATACACCACAAGGGTATATCTTTTTTCCACATAGGACACCCTTTGACACTTAAAAGAATATTAGGCGACAACGTAGCAGGTCACTTAACACAAAAAACATTATTTTCACACAGTAAAGGGGGTCTTCTCTTACTTAAACATTCAGGAAAGAGATTAGCTACAATAAACGGAGAAAAATAGGGAAAACATTTGTACGAAATTGTCATATGTGACCTCCAAGAGATTGAGGTCGATCGACAGTTGGTGCGCTGTTGTAAGCGAATACTGCCGAAGGATTCAATAAATCACGTAAGCCCGAAAAATGATGCGTAAAAATTGTTTTAGATAATTTTCCGGAATTGTTTTTCCAATGACGAAAACAGAAAACACGTTGATGAATTGGACACCGGCTCAACTGCAAGTCTTCCGTGAGAAACTCCGAGCGCTTGCGGTATAGGATTTCACGTGACGATAATGCGTAAGAGTTGGGAGAGACGATAGAAGGGAGGCAACTCCTATTTGTCTATGCGAAATATTCTTGCCGCGTCACCATACAACTCTCAGTGCGGTCGAGTCTTGGGTTCTTTCGTTGCTTACAATTCCGACTTCTGTTGTCGTAACTAACGAATATTCCCTAAATATTGTCCTGCTGTTCTTGAACTGCAGCTGCCGGTCATGGGATCCCAAACAACTGGAATATTGAGAACCCCTGAAACTATTTCTAAAATATGTCATGAATTTTGTCTATTACCGTAGAGTCATATTGTTTCCATGTGACTATACTACATATGATGTATATAATTGTTGTAATGTACATAATTTATGCATCTTATTTCTATATGCTCGTAACTGCTGTGTTGATATTTGATATTTGATATTTGATATTTGATAATTGATATTTATTTATTGTGTATCATTCTGTCAAGAAACAGTAGCAATATTCTATAAACTACAAATATGAACGTTACAGTAGTTACAGACATATAGAAATACAGATACATAAATAATATACATTACAACAGTTTATCATAAGCAGTATAGTCAAATCCAATCAATATGAGGCAATATACGGGATTCATTTGAAATTGTAAATATCATGACATATTTTAGAAATTGTTTCAGAATTTCTGTTTGAAAAAATTGTTAAAAATTGTTCTTGTTGTTGTTGTTCTTGAAAGTGTAGCAAAGTTTTGATTATGAAAAAGCAATATTTGTAGAAATGACTCCTGTCTTTCCTATACTTAGAACAGGATATTATATAGTGTTGTTCATCTTCTAAGACACTGCATGTTTCACATGGACGATGTTCTAGTGGGATTGCAGGTTTTGTATATCTTCCAGTTTCAATTGAGTTTATGATTACTTAAACGTAGTTATGAAAAATGTGACCTATGGGATTTGTTTTTGCAATGAGATAGATAGTTCTCAAGATTTATGGATGACTTGACCAATCTGTAGGTTCTTAATTTGTTGTTTGATGTGGGAGAATAACTTAATGACAGCCTGACATGTCTTCACATTTGGACTGGAGTTTATTCATGGTAAATTTATTGAATTTAGTTGTGTTTATTAGTTGAAAAGTTTGCTTTATTTTGTTAAATTTATGTTTACTATTATTACTATTAATTATTAAATGTTTATATGTGTGGTTTCACAGATCCTCCGTGGAATTCTATGCTATAAATATCTTATCTGTATACATTCTATTTACTTATGATAATGTCTTGCAAGTTTAACTATGATATTTTAGTATTGGTTGTGTAACTAATAAACTTTGATCTTTAATATCGCATATGACATGTTTTGTTCACATCTTATAGGAACAGCGAGCATGGATCTTCAGTCTTTATATTCACCGCATTGTTTAATGCAGATTTGTCACTGATTCTACATGGAACGTTTGCGCAATAAATGGTATGGAAATATTCTGCTACCATACGTACAACTTTATGTAAATCTAAAAGATCTCTAGATTGTTCTAGACCACTATCATTTTCATTTGTATTATTATATGTTTTGTTACTCTGATTCATTGTAAATCTTCCGTATGTATTTTGCAGAATATTGTTACCATTTCTGCTTGGAACACTTGCGCAATTAAATATCTCATTTGTCTTAGATGAAATATATTGTATCACATGTTTTGCCCTCATTTAAAATCAGGCCATTTATAGCCTTTCATCGAATACCCAGTGTTATGCCGATCAGTTATAGGATATGTGTATTACCATCCTGATTTCAGATATATATAACCCACAAAACAATTGCGATCCCGTAAATGTGCATTCAACCGTCGTGGTTTTTTTTAAACTTAAAAAAGACGATGCAGATTTTCTCAAGAACAACATTTTATGCCTCTTCAGGGTATTTCTGAATGAAACAATGGTGGCAGTGTCAATACCAATAATGGCGTTATCATTAACTGATAACAATTCGACATTTTTACCGCTGAGAGTTTGGGTCAGAAAAATGTCTGCATATGCAGTGCCTCATGTTTCGCAGAAGACTGAAACGGATGCCACGATTGACTCGATAGCCTTAAGCATACTCATGGATGGCGCTGTCAGTCTCTGGTTTGTCCGAATCGAATATTACCATCGAGTGACCTATCGAGTGAGTGAGTGAGTGAGTGAGTGAGTGAGTGAGTGAGTGAGTGAGTGAGTGAGTGAGTGAGTGAGTGAGTGAGTGAGTGAGTGAGTGAGTGAGTGAGTGAGTGACATTTCCCTGGCCATACATTTTGATGGTCGCTCATTCATTCAGTCAGACTTCTATGGCCGTAACTTATCGTCTTGATCACTCACTCATTTACTTGTGACTCTATGTGTTGTCTTTCTGGCACAGGAATCTAAAATTTGATTTGAAAACAACTATAACAAACACTCATCGCCAATGTATGGCTCTACAGAAAAGGCTGTTTCATAAATGGCAGCCGAGGATTCCTATACTGTAAGCGGTATGCATACGTATCCAAAGGCGATGAAACGGAAGTGATATTTTATCTGAATGGATAGTGACGTTTTAATATCACGTCCTGGTTATACATCTGACCTGTAACCTGCGGCATGAGTTACACAATCCTGGATACACAGCGTAGCTGTTTTCTTGTTAAATACACAACGGACTTTAATTACAATGAAAGTCGGTGATTACTTTTACAAACGACAACAGCTCCACCCATCATCAACTTGCAATGTCTGTAGGGCTGGCTCACATCAGCTGACCGAGTACAAGATCTTTTAGAAAAAATAGATTTAGGCCACCCGATAAGAATTAAATCGAGTCAATATTTTGTCTGTCAAAGTATCCTCCAATGTTTCGCTTGACTTCTCACGATAACGAGCTTCATCTTGGTCACGTGCTGCTAATCACGTGACATGAGTGACGGGATCCCCCGCAAAGGTGAAAGTTAATTAAGTTTTCAAGACTCTGAAAATTTGTTTGTGTGGAGTAAAACCTGAGAAGGCTTCTTTGGTTGTCCATCTTGTAAGCAAATCGGGGAAAATATTTACACTTGTCATTTCAAGAGAAAGTAATCAAGCGTGCCGTCTTTCACCGACTGTAAATGTTGAAGACTTCAAAGTGCTTGATGCAGGCACCTTGCCTCAATTTGTCCATTTCCGAGACATTGAGTGTGTTTGTTTGAAATGTGTTTCAAACTTCAATTTCAATTTGTTCATTGCTTCCGGCTTTTGCAATTAACACTTTTAAAAAGATGTTGAAGGAAAGCTTATACTTAGATATAACTACCAGCAAGACATGAACCTGACACAGTTCCTCATTCTGTCTCTTGTTTTAATTCATATACACGTAATGTTTATTTTCAGTTCCTGTTAATGCTCCTACTACCATTATGCGCTATTGTCCTAACATTCAGAGTTGCGCATTTTATATTATATATTTGTTGTATCGAGTTTGTGTCCTGTCAGTTTGGTGTAGTGATTTTAAGCTGGCGAGTTTGTAATTTGGAATTAATTAAGTAATTTTAGATCTGAAATGCCAGCGATTCCTGACGTGACAATTCCATTTTCAAAGATTTCAGTCAAGCATAAACATCGTCTCTCAAACAACTGGAACGTTTTTCAAACAAATAACATTTCAATTAACTAATCGTATATTGTGCTGCCAGTTTCATGTATGTCTTTGAAAGAACATTTTCAAGCGGACCATTACGGGCTTAAAGAAATGTAACAATTCCCATAAATTACACCCTTATCTTCCTTTTGATCTCTTACAAGCCTATTTCACAAGCTATCATTATGTTTTAAAAGAAAATAACTTCCACTCCAATCCGTAAGAAAAATAACTGAAGGCTAATATCACCCAAGAATGACAAAGAAATGGGTTTATGTGTATTCGGCATAATTAAAACAAGCTTAAACATACTGGAACACTTCAATCTCCATGACAAGAGAGACGCACAGGTGTAAGCGCCCATCCGCATCCAAGCAGAGCAGCGACTTGGCGGGTTGTACAAGTCCTTGGTAAACCGCAGCCAGGTGGGAGGCAGTAAGTGCCCATCGCTGACATTTGTCAAACATGCTCTGGCTCAAGCACTGGCGATAGTCACTTGGTGCAAGCTGAACAGAACGTTGGGCATGATGGTCCGGCTGTACTGAAGATTTTGGACCCTGTTATTATTAAAAACAAAATAGTTTCTCAAACAAATATTAAACATCTCAGTGGTGGAATGGATTTAGATTATTGATTGACATCTCAGTACCATAGATCGTGGTTTTGCATGTACTTACAGTGCAAGGTAGTGTGTGGCTACATGTTCTTGCTGTACAAGGTAGTGTGTGGCTACATGTAGTTACAGTACAAGGTTGTGTGAGGCTGCATGTACATACTGTACAAGGTAGTGTGACGCTGACGAAGGGGCAAGAATTAGCCTTGAAACGTCGTGTTAAAAGAATTAAAGAAGTTGTCATCCATGATAGCGTCTTGTATTAAGGCTTCATGTACTTACACTACACGGTAGTGTGAGGCTACATGTACTTACTGTACAACGTAGTGTGAGGCTACGTGTACTTACAGTGCAAGGTAGTGTGTGGATACATGTACCTACTGTACAAGGTAGTGTGTGGCTACATGTACTTACTGTACAAGGTAGTGTGTGGCTACATGTACCTACAGTACAAGGTAGTGTGTGGCTACATGTACCTACTGTACTAGGTAGTGTGAGGATACATGTACCTACTGTACTAGGTAATGTGAGGCTACATGTACTTACTGTACAAGGTAGTGTGAGGCTACATGTACTTACTGTACAAGGTAGGGTGTGGCTACATGTACTTACTATACAATGTAGTGTGAGGCTACATGTACTTACTGTACAAGGTAGTGTGAGGCTACGTGTACTTACAGTGCAAGGTAGTGTGTGGCTACATGTACCTACTGTACTAGGTAATGTGAGGCTACATGTACTTACTGTACAACGTAGTGTGAGGCTACGTGTACTTACAGTGCAAGGTAGTGTGTGGCTACATGTACCTACTGTACAAGGAATGTGAGGCTACATGTACTTACTGTACAACGTAGTGTGAGGCTACGTGTACTTACAGTGCAAGGTAGTGTGTGGCTACATGTACCTACTGTACAAGGTAATGTGAGGCTACATGTACATACTGTACAAGGTAGTGTGAGGCTACGTGTACTTACAGTGCAAGGTAGTGTGTCGCTACATGTACCTACTGTACAAGGTAATGTGAGGCTACATGTACTTACTGTACAACGTAGTGTGAGTCCATCTGTGAATCAAATAGATGGCCTGTTTATATAGAGGCCTTAATAAAAAAGTGCCCCACCCCACCCCTACCCCACCCCAGCGTCAAGAGTTACGTAACAAGTAATTGTACGCCAAAACGTTTCTGTGGGTGTGATGTTGTCATGGCTAATACGTTCCACAAGCATGCGTAAAAAGGTCGCCAACAAGAGTCTGTTCTTTTGGAATACAGATGCTAGGGCAGCTAATTCCAAACCCGACAAAGTGGATAAATGTACGAAAACTCCGCAACCAGATTCTACAATTGTTTGTGCATCAACAAACTTGACAAACAGTTGGATACGTTACAATTACAGTACATTCTCAACAATGCCCGGCGCGTCCCCTGCTACGGAGACTTTCCTGATAAAATCAAGCTTCAACATTTTTTGTTTCTAAGGCATGCTTCCACAGACACTGGCACTGATGCCATGGACAAAAGATTGAGCTTTATAAGTGTCAGGCGGAATGTTTCGTTTGGCAGTGAATACCGCTTCCCAAACGGAAAGTTAATGATCCGAATTACGAGATTGCCAGTTGTTGGGTTTTAACTCGCTGACTTAATTTGTTAATTATTTCACTGAAGATTGCTTCTGAGTACTAAATCCGTCACTCTGGGACACGATCATGTGGAATATCTATCAGGCGGAGAGTGGGCCCGTGCGAACAGTGTAATGATATCGCTGCAGTACGCTGGAGCATCTTTCAACATTGCAACAGGCCGAGTCAAGTGGCGCTCTGTATTAACGAATGGCCATCATACGTGATAGGGTCTGGGGACGAGAAACTCATGATCGTACCCCGAAGGAGTAATAGGTTCAGACACGCATTCTTATCTATTTTTTTAAAAATTAAAACCTCTCTTAGATGAGATTAGGAGACACGCAGTTCACATGTATATGTTCTACAGGGGAAGACGTGGCTTTGTTAAGATGTTGCCCTCTGACCTTCGCTGCTTATACAATTCCAGTTTCATCTGAACAGCGATTTGAAGAGCATTAGATCACAGCCATGGACCGTAGCCTCATTTCGTTCCTTGGAATGAATACATCATATATGCAGGTCCACAATACCATGTCGTCTATAGATATCACGAGTCACGTGATTCAGAGATAGCGCCTTATTTACAAGAGCGATCCTGAAGTTTCATTTTGCAAACAGAGGATTAAATAACTAATGTCTTCAGCACTGAAATGGAAGTTATTCATTGGTCCAAGGAGTGACGTGAATGTAATTGAGAATAAACATTTGAATGAATCAAGCTTAGTGGCTCATGTCTTGCATAGCATTCCACGAAGAAACAGTGGCAATATTCTATAAACTACAAGTATAACACAATATAGGTACAGTTCTTGTCCTGACCGGTTATCGGCCTGCTGTCGGAATGTCGTGACCGTACTCTTTCACACTGATTTATTGGCTGAACATGCTGAACAAATACATCGTGACAATAAACCTGATTGACTCCTCTTGTCTCCGCAGGAAGATAAATTGTGAATATGACACAATGACAGGGCATTTGAGTTTCCGTCGAAAAAAACCCAAACAAAATATGTAATAATGAACTTTGAAGTGCCAACTCTCCGTGACTAACTGATTACATTGCCCTAAACAAATCAAAACAAGGAATACACAAATGCTTGGAAAGATATCTCATTATGTATCTAAATTGGGTATGTTCTTGTTTGAAATGTGTGCGCAATAAATATTATCTTATCTGATCTATATGTGACTCATTTGTTCCGCGAGACTTCGAGAAGCTGTTGAACCAAAGCAATAACCATAAACGCTTAAATAAAAATAAAACATTTTTCATGACAATAAACAAAGAAAAATTGATATTTCTCCGGTGTGCATTACTGTCTTGGCGTGTCTCATTTCACAGAAAACTGGCTGCAAGTGATTCAGGCACCGTAACCAATTTGCACGCTTCGTAATAGAGACTCGTGCAGATCGTGCCAGCCTATCATCCGTGTCTTCAGGAGCAGTATGACACATATCGTAACACCTGGCGTATATCTTGTATGTATCACTCTTGTCAGTGTCAGCTTCACCCGCTGTTGCACGTGAGGCTCGTGCACGATGGGTAGTCAATGATTGGTTTAACACGGTCATTTGCAAGTCGATTTCTCGTTAGGATCTTTCAGCGACTGTTTTAGCAGTCAATCATTCCCAAGACTGCCATATTCGCGGGATGCCTCAGTAGGGGGACCGCCATGGCAGGGAGACTGGTCCGGGGGTGGTAAGTTCTAGGTTGGTTGGCGATGAGGTATCGCACGTTAGGGGGTGCAATGGTGGGGTGGCGTAACCGCGTTAAATGTTGTAAAGCTACCGAGAGCACGTTATTGTCGTGAGATATGTAAAAAATATCACCATGTAGAACATATGTATACTTCATGACCTTCAAACTGTTGTCGCATTTGATCGTGTTCATGTTTTATGTTAATTATGATTGTGTTACATTTATAAGAACATTTCTTCGTGAAACGATGGTTCACGTGTAGTTAATCCGGTCTGTGGAATTTTAGGGTATTCTGTATTGACAGCAGGATTCTTTGTACGTCCGTACCAACATCCCGACTCACCCGACAAGCTGAATTCACAAGATGCTCCAAATCAACTGAAGGTTTGTCGAACATTTTCTCTTAAAAACTGAATTTAAAATCGTACTTTTTATACAGAAAGTCTGCACATGGATCCAAATACTGTACTCTTCAATCCAACTTGAGGGTCTCAAATACCCAGCCACAGAATAGTTTGACACATGAACTTACTATGGTCAAATGCATCTAACAAATGTTATCAACAGTTATTAAAACATGAAATTACAGTTTGTTTAGTAATAGTACAAGTAATTGTTTTGAATGGGACTAATCAGTGCCAGAAAGCATTTCAACAAATTGTTACGTAAATGTAAAAGGCAATATCAAGCTAGTGAACAGCAACGGTTACTTGATAAGGACAATAATCGGAACTCGATGGACTGTTGGAGGACTATAGGTGCAACAGGCATGAGCATGATTCCCTGGGAGGTATTATGTAATGGCGCTATGACGTCAGATACATCAACTGTTTTGGAGAGCTGGAAGGATAAATATAGCACTCTATTTACTGCGGGTAATGGTGGTGATTTTGAGAATATTCATGTGTCACGTGTTTTGAATGATTTGGAAATTAATTGTGTTGATCCAGTTATTTGGCATTTGATGTTGACAGTTTAAACTCAGATCTAACTCTACAAGGGGTGACGGGTGTGGTATACATATCTAGAGCCAAACGTGGCAAGTCGACGGCGAATCCCTGCAGAAACACTACAAAACATTCATGCATAAGTATATTTTTTAAACTATTGCTTTAATAACAATACATGTCCTGACATGTGGCGAAATAACATCATAGTCCCTATGAGGAAACCGACCACTTAACATATCGGGGTGTTTCGCTCATCTCCGTGCCGTGTAAAATTTACAGTCACATTTTGAACCTCCGTTTTTCTCTGTGGATGGAGGATAATAACATATTATGTGAGTGAGTGAGTGAGTTTAGTGTTACGCCACACTCAGCAATATTCCAGCTGTATGGCGGCGGTCTGTGAATAATCGAGTCTGGACCAGACAATCCAGTGATCAACAATATGAGTATCGATCTGCGCAATTGGGAACCGATGACATGTGTCAATCAAGTCAGCGAGCCTGACCACCCGATCCCGTTAGTCGCCTCTTACGACAAGCATAGTCGCCTTTTATGGCAAGCATGGGTTGCTGAAGGCCTATTCTACCCCGGTATGAAGGGCAACTCTTAAGAATAAATGGTAAATTCTACGAAGCTATTAAATCAATGTATGATAAGACAACCAGTCAAGTGAATGTCAGTGGGTTTCTCACAAGCCCGTTCAGTGTACAATCCGGAGTCCGACAGGGCTGCATGCTTTCCCTTACACTTTTTTTCTATTTTCACCAACAGCCTTTCTAATGAAATTAATAACCTTGACTGTGGAGTGAGAATAGGGGATCGCCGATGATATAGCCCTTATAGCGCCCGCTGAGTTTACAAAGCATGCTTGATGTGGTTGTCGCACGGTGCTCGAAATGGAGGATGATTGTAAACATAAAGAAAACTAAAGTTGTTATTTATCGCCCAAATCGAACACATTTAAGCGAACGAATTTTTCAAACTTGGTACGGAGGTTGTATCTTATGCAGATTCGTACAAGTACTCAGGACTGTGGTTCTAGGAACATTCAGATCTAAACTTTACTGTTAGGGAGCTCGCTAGACTAACAACTAGTCTCTGAAATGAACATATTTTACTGAAAAACGTTCAAACGTGAAAAAAATAATATAATGAAATGGAGCCCTGAGACTTTCTTCATTTCCTGAAGCTATGGAAATCTAGACTTGCCACATTTTCTAGACTTGCGTGGACTTCCTTGGATATATATACTTCAGGGTCTGTTCGACAGACTAGGAGCTCGCCAAATCTGCTAATAGGGCACTAGGGGTGATTATCAGCAAATTCAAATCTGTCTGTGGGATGCCATTAACAGTCTTCAACACCCTATATAGCAATATTGTGCGACCTATACTGTCGTACGGGGTCGGTATCAGGGGACGACATGAATACAAATGTTTGAATAATGTTCAGCATCGTGCCTGCCGATATTTTCTTAGGAGTTGGATGTAAAACGTCGAATTTAACTGGGAGGGGCGAACTGGGCTGGTTGAAGTAAAAATCCGGACTGACTCGTCTGGGCTGTCAGCAACTGGTCGAAAGATTTTTGAAAGTCATGGTATAACACTGCTGTGAGATGGTTACAGTCTCTTAGTTTGAATATCTCCAATGTTAGGAATATATCCCAACCCGACTTCATACTGATTAAAAGATCGGAGGATACTTTTTATTGATGCAGAAGATCGGATAATTGAATTTTGGAACGACCGAGGTTTAATTAATGGAAATAAATTAGGTACATACAGGTTACTCAAGTCCAGTCTAAATGGCGAAGCTTACCTGTAGCTAAGTTCGATATGTAACCGACGTTGGCGTAATATATTAGCAAAACAGGTGTGGCACTCTCCCTCTAGATCGAACTAGGAATCCCTCTCCAGGAACGAATGTGTACATTTTGTGATCTTGGCGAGATCGAAGATGAATTTCACTTTCTGATGAAATGTAATCTCTATACAGATATCAGTACTGGTATAATTAAGAAGCTTTATATATATCCACTGTTACCATTATCTGCCTCGGAGCTCTTCATTACCATAATGAAAGATACTATTAAGTGACCTGTAACACTTTAGCCGTAGGGGTTTTCAGTATGTTTGAGCGTCGTCTTAAACATATTATATGCACCGTCTTTGTATTGACAGTTGTTTCATGAGTTGTACACTCAATACATTTTAACGCATTTTTAATGCATAATCGTGTCTCATAGGCCTGAATAGGCTGGATATTTTCCACAACATATCGATGAAATGCACTTACATATGTGGAAAGTATGTGACACGGAATCAACTAATTTTCTTCTGTCCTTCTTCTATTTAAATCTTGACAGACAAACGTGTGGTTGATGTTTGGAGCCAAGTGACCGTGGTCAGGTACACACAAGGCAATCGACGGCATCGCTGGACCTGACTCACGACTGCAACTTAGTCACCTGTCATGACAAGCAGAAGAGTGCATGTGGGCAGCTTATCTGCCACAGGTTCGGACGTGGCAGTGGTACTGGAAATTAGCTTGGAAATACAATCGACGTATTACCTTTTCAATTATTACACGATTATGACAGACAAAAACAGTCTATTGTACGATTCTAAAGTTGTCACAAGCACGTGTTTATGAATTACTATCAACTCGTTATGATACCAGGTGTGCGGGGTGTGAGCGTTTCCTGTGGAACCAGGGAGACACGTCACAAACACATGCAAGAGCATGTCAACACTTGAAGACAAAAGCAGAAAACCTTCGGTGAAAATAATGAATTTCCAAAGGCATATTTTGGTCACTGATGCAGCAAATTTATATGCATCGTAAAACGTTACAGAAGCTTTGCAGCTGTTTCAACCATTATCAAACAACTTTTTAAAAAATATTTATAATCTTCAGAGGAAGTGCATGCTCGATTGTACCTGGCTGAGGGGTACAATCAGAACATATTATTTGGCATAAAAGACGATTCATCAGTACAGTTATCATGCCCAGTTATGGCGTTTATGGTCACTTCTGTATGCCATTATGATGCGAAATTTCGATATAGTCGTGACATCGTATTTTCATAACTCGTCCACAAATAGACTTTAGTGCATGAAATTTAGAAGAAGGTAATACAACCAAGTGGGTACTCTTAGATAACGGGGACGCTGGGCGCGATGGTGACGACGGAGCACGACCCCAACGTCGGGTTTCCTGGCTCTCAGACCAGTCTCTTTCAGCCCGTTCCGTACAGTTTGACCGGAGATCCTCTGAAGTCCAGGCACCCTGGCTTCTGTGCTCTCACCTGTGGCTGTACGATCAAGCAACCGTAGTACCCGGATGTACCGATCTTGGGCTGCAGTGGTAACTCGAGGTCTGCCTGTACGGGGACGGCCATTTGTTAAACCCGTTTGGTTGCAACGAGCTGCAAGCCATATCTTGCTCAAACTAACAATCAGACGCCTGGTAACAAAAGATTGGTAATTCCAGCATGCATCCTTTCAATGGCGATGTTCCCTGTCGCAGAGTCAAGACGTGAGGTAGTGATTTCAAATTGAAGCTGATTTATGTCTTTCTAATCCTTGTAAGAAATCTCATGAAAATCAACATTTTCAGGTAAAATCCAGTTTTACTTTTGCGGTTGTGTAAAATCATGTTATCAACACTTCTGTTACATATTTTGACGGTTGTTTGGAAACAATAGGTAATCAATAGATTTTTTATAAACACAAATCGCCTATGCGTTTCTTTTTTTTGATAGTATATTTGCAACAGGCATTTCTGCACTGAGAAACAAATATCCTTTATCGTCTAGGTCTCTTCTATTGAGCGACCTTTCTAAGCTGTACGGTTGTCATATTTGAATACTTGTAGGGTGTCAAATATTTGACTCAAGTCTGTATTTCTCTAACGAAAAGTCAAACTATGAAGAAAAGGTGAGACTGGCATTTCCATCTTGCACTGCATGGTTCAACCAGTGAAATGCCACTTTACAAATTTGTCAAATAGTACGAACTGCAGTAAAATATGCATTGAAAGTCCTTGTTAATGAAGTCCATCTCTGTGATCGTATCACCTTTAGGCCTCAAGGGTGTCAGTGTAGTTCCGCGCACCTGTTTTAACTTACCAGTGCACAGCACACAATATCAGCGCCATATCTGAAATACACATATGTCAATGAACATCGAGCAGAACTGTCAATCAAATTCCAGTAAGTGACAACATTGTTCGACCACCCCGTGGGGGTCTTGTGAAATTGACAGTGGTGTCAATTAGCACTCTCACTGACTAGAATAATGTTTGTTTTGAAAACAAATCAGCTGACTGACGCCTGTCACTTTCTGTGAAAATCATTGATACGTTAGATTTAGGTTTTTCGGAAATGCTGTCACAGACTGTCCGCTCGGTCATCTCGTGCACTCGACATGAGATGTTAATGTATGTGAACGTTTCACAGGTGCGGGGAGAAGAATGTTTGTTTTGTTTGCGTAATGAGTTTAAAAACAGATATAAATAACATTTTTGATAGTTTAAGTACCAGCGTGAGTGTTGTTTCCTCGTGATGTTCATTTCTTCAGGATTAGAGGTTAAAGGTTGTATGGAATGGCATGGAATGGACCCTGCTTTTCCGAAACAGTGGTCAAAACTGATACATACTGGCGAAGAAACGCTACTCGATGTGAAAATCAATAATCAATAGACAATATATTTGAGTGTAACTTCAATGTTCCCAACTCATTTCAACTTCTAGAAATGAATTTGTGAAATACATTAGTAAAAAGTGAAATAAAATATATCCGCTACTATCAGCTCAGAAAGCATCGTATTTATTTGGCTGTACTACGTCACTGCCCACCCACCACATACTAAACAGAGTGACGCAGACGCCCATCTGCAGTATCACGAAATCAATGGCTTGGTTCCAAATGCACAATGATCTTCAAGATAAGCGAAATAAATAAAAAAAGGAAAACAATTATAATATTCAGAAAATGTCAATGAGAAATTAAATTAGAAGCATACCTAGAACACCGAAAGGTGAAGAAAGAATTAACTCCGTACCCGATTCACCAAGTTTAGACTGAGTGACTAAAACCTTGGAATAACATCAGAACTACCTACACCTTTGGATGACCAATGCCCAGCCCTTGAGGATGAGGAACACTACTACATGTCTTCAGATGTAATACACTCCTTATTTATTTCCCTTTCCTTTCACATTGATTACTTTCAAGGCATTACCACCCGAAATGTTTAGCCCTCTTTTAACAATATTGCTATCATATGTACAACCTGAAGCAAGTACTCTAGAACATCTCTATATAGTCATGGGTCACTATATACACGTTTATTAGTGAGTATATTGTTAGTTTAAAGAATATTGTCGCTATTTCTACGCGGACATTTTATATAAAATCGTGTATTTTGGAGAAAACACCGTGTATTACCGTCTACCAAACATAGCCATTACGCATGTTCTTAAAGAATTTTTATAAAAAAAAATATATTTCTTTCATAGAAATTGACTAAAATGGTTTATTCTTGTAATTTTATCAATGATGAGGTCAACACCATATCCTACCTGGCCACACGTACAACGGACAACTTTAAAGGGTTTGTAACCATACAACTTTGAACTTTTCTGGTATTTTCCACCCTATGAATATCTGTAGCCCCTAATATGTTAGAAATATGGTTTTCGGGTTGCGATTCTGTGTGTAATAGATAAGTAGTACACTAATATGGTTTCACTTTCCTAGTACAGTATGACTGGTAATGTCTCTACTTTCACATGTGAATGCTTGTATGACATCGGAAGTTGAGACTAACTGTGTGGTGATTAGAAAAGGTGTTACAGTACATTCTTTAAAATAGAGGAGATAAGAATTGAATAGAAAGCAACTGCCCCATTTCCCACCAGCTCACGATGTTCTTCTATAACGTTTATACAACATACCTACGCGTAAAAGACGCCAGGTTTACGTCTGTGTTTGCGTTTTTCCTGCATAATGGAACATGTTAGTAAGTTAAAAGCAAGCAGATCCAGTCAGCAAATACATGACCTGAGTTGTGTATTTTTATCACCCATCAGAGTTCTCGCAACCACGTGTGCAATATGCTGTAGTTGACGAGGGTGATGCATCGACCATGACAACGATAAGTTAAGTCGTGCAGGTGTGGTCATGACGAAATCACATCGTTCCAAAATGAGACTATCAGAATGTCCTCAATGTGCACACCGGCTGTAGAACCATCTTGAGCGATTTAAAAAAGCCTTCAAAATACCACATGACTAAAACTAGTTACCATCCGGATACTTAAATCACGTTGGGTGGGAGAATGGATCATGTGACTTTGAAGTCTAGTTGCATCATTTCGTGGTGAGTACATTTACCTATTGTGTGATTATTATTTGGCGATATAAATAAACCCACCCAATAAGCTGACGAGTATCGGAGAGGTAAATTACAATAAAATGCATTTATGTAAACTATTTGTTGAGAAAACCAATGAACTGAGTACACAGCCGCATCACTTCATTTGTCATCTCCACGGTGTGGTGGGTGTTTAATGAATCCCACACACCACAAACAAAAGGACAACTGACATTCATAAATTTCCCTAGCATTCTCAACCTAAAATGAACGATCCGAAAACAAAAAAGCCGCATTTTTTGTTATCATTCAAAACAGACTCCATAGACAGTGCAACATGTTTCTCTTTTGACAATCACGTAAGCAGGCAAAGAGGGGCATTGTTGACATTTGTTTAAACAATCGCACAACGAGCTTCCTGATCTTTGGGCTGGGTCTTTGAGATGTTAAATTGTTTTCCACGACATTTGCCCGGCCCCCTGGTGATCCGGTTGCTAAAAACATCGTTAAAATCCGGAACAATGTTACCGAGTCGTGGCCTGTGGCCATGCTATGAGATCTCATTCTTTTCTTGCATATGAACTTGAACTTTGATTAAGATTGATCTTATGTGTTTACCAGTCTCGTGCTTAATAATATATTTGACTCAGTTTAAAACAGTATAACTTTTAGGTAAATACTTTCGGTGGATCATTATTTTGGGTATTCCCGTGTAACAGCCTTGGAATGTGAATAACGAGAGAAACGGGCTCCTTCAGATTTCAGCATTTCGTTCCAAGTCCTTAATTCGAAAACTAGCATTATTTTCGTAAATGATAGTTTAAAAGTCAACAGCATTAAAAACGTTTTGTGTTCGTTCAAAAAGACAAATTTACGAATAATTTACTCAGAAAGAACAAATAGGATCCATGTCTTTATAGAGTACTTGTTTACTGTTAAAACCCCCAGCCTATACCACTGCTAAAAGACAAACCAGGTAACTTGAACAGTCCTATGATTCTCATGTTCTCACCATGCCTTATCTGCATTCCAAAAACTGGGAAAACTCCAAAATAACCAAACAAAACAGAAACACAAACCTCATGTAATTGAAATACAGGGTTTTTGAAGACAAAATCACACTCTTTCAACTCTGCAAACTTAAAATTTGAAGTTCATTTTTCAAAACATGACAATTCTGTGCTTCCACCCCACCCAAGTGGTCTATAATGTCAGCTGCTTGAACAACAGGAGACTGCTGTGATCGGGTCCATCAACAACCGTCAGGTACAGCGTCACTGTTGTGAAAATCGCAGCGCTAATTAAGCGGATGATCGACTCTTAAATAACACTGAATTTTATTACGACAGGTTTATGAAGTCTTTAGGTAGGCATGGGTTGAAGTTTAATTAGATTAATACTTTGAAGACCGTATTCAGTAGGTTTCATGGACAACACATTAAAGAAATATTGTGTAGTTTCTGGATTTATTGTGAAGCGTTCTGGCTGACACTGATGTTAAAGGAATGTAACACAAAGACTCTAGGGTGACAAACGGAGCACGAATAAACCTTCCTTGGGCAGGCAGCAGGCACGGCATCTCGCGGGGACAATGGTTATCAGGATCTGGAAGCAACATCACAACATCGATCCGTGTAAACAACGTTTCTTATTCCAAGGAAAAAGTACTAAATTTTTAATTCACAACACATTTGTTTCAGCACATCCAGCTATCAACTGCGTTTGATTATACACCAGTCTCGTTTCCTGTTGACTAAGTTCCGTCCCATTGCGCAACTTACGACAATAACCGGTCCAGAATGTTTAGACTAGTTCATTTAACTGGATACAAAAATATTAATCAGTATTATTCGATACATCTAAACACTTAAGTTGTTTCAAAGGCATTTAGAAGTTGGAGGAATCAAACTAAAAGTGCTTTATGGTTCAACTTCTTTATTATACAAGGTCACAACGTTTCGAGACAGATCCTAGTCTCTTCTTCAGGCAAAGTGAGGGTAAAACCAAAGGGTTGTAGTATATACAGTAGACAGATAACAATGGGTAACAAGATATATAGGTTTCTATTAATTGATATACAGGGTCCGATTGATTGATGTTCAGAAGTCTGCTGTATGTGGACACATCATGTACAACCCCAATCACAAGATTGTTTGGGACAACACCAGGACATCAGTTAGGAACGCCAATGACTTCAAAAAACGGTAGCTCCTAGATGCCAATGCAATCAAGCGGAACAAGCCCTCAATCAACAGAGACGGTGATGTTTACTTACCCAATGCATGGAACCACCTTATCCTCAGTGACTAATCTTTATACAAACATCTTTACCTGTAACTCGTTAACCTAATCAATACAATCCTGCACGCCAATCACTTGAAGCATGTACATAAGTTGAAGCATGTACATCAATTAATAGAAACCTATATATCTTGTTACCCATTGTTATCTGTCTACTGTTATGTGTATATATACTACAAGCCTTTGGTTGTACCCTCACTTCACCGGAACGATAGACTAGGAACTGTCTCGAAACGTTGTGACCTTGTATAATAAAGAAGTTGAACCATAAAGCATTGTTAGTTTGATCTAAGCACTTGTATATTGCGACACTACGCACCTTCTAATCCTTGCACACACGTCGTACGGCGTGCTCTGTCATGCGACGTCCTCTGACAAACAGAACCCCGGAAATCGCAGAAATCTCAAAATAAGGCTCTGCCGCTCGAAAGGTTTGGTTAAGGTCGTGATGCATATACCTCGCCATAAAATATAGACATACCATGTTGTTAAAATTTACAATTAAATTTCATTTGTAAATACCAAAGAATTTGAATTCAGTATAACCATATTTGTTTGTGATGTCAATTTTCACTTTCACACGAAAAAATTCGGCTCAGCTGAAAAGTATGTAATTGTCGTAACAGGTACATGACACCATTAATGTTTCGGACTGAAACTGGAAACAGCGCAGCAATGTATATGAGAATCAGCATTAATACAATATGTCCCACCACTAACTATTAGCTGGACGGGAACAACGGTTTTATGTTGTGCAATATATGCTTCACGAACAGCATCCCTGAAGATAAAATTGAAACATGTCGGAGAAAACGGCATTCTGTTTTTATTCAACTGACGCACGCACGCACACATATATTCATTCCACCGTATAAAGTACGCGTGAGTTTCTATATTTTGATTTTGTTCAGAGTATATATCAGTATACAATAAAAAAACGTTCCTGGGGTACATAACTATAGTACGTACCTGTGCTGACGACAATCCCCCAACGAAGATTGTAACAAATACCCTACACCAATACTGCCAATCAGTTTTCTCATGCCACATGACAAACCAACAAACAAAAGAAACCTAGTTTAACAGCAAGTTTCTTCCATTCCAAACACCATGTAAAACTAGCTTGGGGCATTTACATATGGTGTTTTCTGGAGATGGCGGGGTGTTGGCCGAACTGTGAAAATACTTGTGTAACAAGACACAATCAATCCTTTAACTTGCCCTGACAGCACCACCTCATGCCAGTGTGGTTACAGCCATGAGCAGGTGACATCATTGAACCGAAACGAAACAAAACCGCAGCTCGCGTGCGGAATACGGATCCGATAACATTCAGACCCGTGTTATTTAAGATGAGGAAGCGTGAGTGCGATATACTGAGATTTCGTAAAGCCTTTAACGGTAATTAAAATCTATTCCCATCTCGTGTCAAGTAAATGGGTTTTGTTTTGAAACTGGACCCTCTATCTAAAAGATGGAATGCGTCCCAAGAGGATTAAGGATTAGCGTGATTTATATGTTTATTTATCTTGCGGCGAGGTAAAAACTAAAAGTTCTAAAGCGGAAAATGAGTTGAGCAGATGTTGCTACTTTAATACTATGGGTGTGATTGCTTTTTTCCGTGGATGAACCGGCGTTATCTCACGGTTACTATAACCAGCGATCCTTATCTGATCGAGTAGACATCACAGTGTCGCAATGTCAGGCAACGAGAAGATCTGAAGTCATCGTGTATTTTTCACAACACTTGTGGAAATTATTAGTCCAAAATACACAATCGATTATACATCAACTGTTCCTGCAGTCACAATTTGAATCTTTATTTCGGGCATTGTTAATAACCTTGGCCACTATCGCACTTAACTGTCCCCTTACACCATGTCCATTGTGTTCCATCATTACAAAAGGCATGATTTGGTAAGCGGACAGTATACTCTAAAGAAGTCGGTCTTCCATTGGGAAGATGTGGTTCTTATTATTTATATAATCTATAAACTACTATTCAAGCTAATCGTAATTAGAGATGTGTGTAAGTTTGCATGCACCTCCGTTCGGGAAACATCAACTGTGTTATCCTGCTTCACTGCCAAATTACCTCCCTTTATTTTAGCAGGCATTCGTTTCCATGTGCCAACAGAACACTCGCCATGAGAATGAGAAATGATAACTTGGTGATTACGAAAACTGATGATAAGAATTGTTTGATTAGGATAAATCTGTATCTTCTCATAAACCTCATTATTCTGGTCCTTCAGAGGATTCTAAGGATATTAACTCTATAGTCTCGCCCTACAGACGCGCTCTGTGATGGGTGCAGTATTGGACAAAATATAGGATACAATTGAAAAATTGTCTGTGTACAAGCGTTATCGATTCGCTGCTGTGTTGACAGCAAAGCAGTGTTCGAGAAACTACAAACTAGATGTGCAAAACACAACTGAGGTATTCCTATCTAAAATTTCCCAGTTGAGAAATATATTGTTTGATTCATATTTAGCCTTCATTAAAATGGCTGTATACTTCTTTTGTTCGGCACTGTAACAAGACGCCATATCATTCATACTCAACGATAAGCCATGTATCAGGGCTATGTATTGGCCCAAACACGTTCTGACAATGTCCACCCAACCCTCTTACAGGATCCGGTGGTCAGGCTCGCTGACTTGATTGACACATAACATTTTCAGCAGCAGGCTGGAGTTTGATAACAACAGTTCTACTTCTGTAGCTACACACAGACTTACTAGCAACAGTTGTACTTCAGTAGGTGCCCATATAGAACATCAGTTCAGAACATTTGCCGGAAACAGAACTGTGAACTTGAGTCACAGTAGAAGTAGTTGTGACAAATGTGGCAGCACAAGCGCCTGGACATGATGGTAATACTAAAACATAACAAACATAACTATCCATCTGCCAGAGGAATTAGTTTTATCTATATCTGTTTTTGAATAATGTTCAAAATTTATTTTTGAATTACGTATTAAATCACAGTCGCAAAATATTTGGCTGTGACAGTATATTGTTGTCGCACGCGGGTATATCACCGTGAAGCCATCAGAAACCTTCAGAATGAAACCTCTTTATTCGTCTTATATGTTCTATGAAACAGTCTAATGACATCATATTTCCCTAACGACAATAATAACATGACAATAGAAGATCATATCGTCCTACGCACTAACAAGACTGTCCATCAACATTTCACTGCAGGGACAGAGGGGCTGATACATCAGTGGAAAAACGGCAGTACAACAACCAGCCATTTTTCTCTCCTTCTTGAAGACGATAACATCAGCATCGCAGCGTATGCATTGTCGCTTCTTCAGAACAACGACGTAAAATGTTGTCGGGGACAAAGACTTTAGAGCTAGCGCACACTCACTCCCGACGAAGCGGAATGTTTCGTTTCGTCTCCCGTCGCCGATCCACAAATTGAGTGAAGAAATGAACCTTGTGATGATATTCCCAGAGCCTCGTTTTCAGTTCTCCGGTGGTTAATTTGTTAATTTAGCGGTAAAAGATTCCCTTTTTATGCTCGTGCCAACACACGGGGGAATAATCGTATGAAATATGACATAGACATATGTTTAAACTTTCCCCCGTGGAATAGTTGATCTGTGCGGAGATGGGTTATTTATTGATGTAGATAGCATCTCGTGAAATGCGCACCAACAGGTGCCGATCACCTCCCTTGTGAAATTTACATGACGTGTTAGACTTTTCTCATTTGTAAGCCTCGTATCAGATTCGCATAGTGTTTACTCAGCGACCCCTTGAAAGAAAAAAATGCTTTAAGAAAAGTTTGAAAAATCTAAGAAAATAATTAGTTTAGGCAACGTGTTGTACATTTAAGATGTTCTGATGGCGTGAAAGACGGCAATCGTCATGGGATTCGCCAAATTTAAACAGTTGCAGGAGTTGATATGTTTGTACACTTCGTCACGCAGTGTGACTGGAATTAAGTATTTTTTTTGATAATGGTACATCGCACGACAAACAGTGAGTGTGGATACTGATGTTTGTATAAATTTAAAATAAGGCACACCCTTCTCAAAAAGTAAACTAGTGCAAGTTTCATGTTTTATTTAATGAGAAAATATTATGATTAAATGTTCTTTCAATTGAATATGTGTGATTGTTGTGAGCTGGGAAATATGCTTGTTGTGGAAAGCGTTAATTCAACCTTGCTCTGGACACCGCTGATAGCGCGTGAGGTGAGTACAGTGTCATCACAACCTCGCTGACTTGTATATTTTCCTAAGAGATAAAAGGAATGTGGAAAGGGTGGACAGCGGACTAAGATAAAGACTGAGTGAGTGAATGTCGGTATGAGTTGCATTCTGGGATACTTCACTGATATCAGGTCTGAATCGAATAAACCAGTGATTGATAATGACAACGGTATACACACTTGGCGATCTGATGTCGTGACGGTAATGACACATTGCCGCCATTTTATTGGTGCCGATCTGGCAGTAGCAGCAGCAATAACAACAGCAACAGCAACAGCAAAAGCAACAACAACAATGATATTAACAGGTAATGTGGTAAGGTGATGTGTGTTCATAATGTGTTCATCGTTCACAACGTCAGTCACTAGTTATGACTTAGTTATGTCCTGCTGTCGTCATATAGTCTGAGTATTACTGATTGTGGCGTAAACAAACATACAGAGCTCTGATACGTGGCAACAAGGCCTTTGTCTTTACCCCAGTCACCTAGGCTTGCACGTGTCTATAACGTAATAATTTAAATGGCAATTTTTTTTAAAACAAATGATAACATTAATAACAACCTGGTGTCCTTTCATGTAAACTGGCCTCTTCGAAGGATACAATTACAATGGCACAGTGTAAAGTTTGGAATGGATTTCGGAATGGAGTTTGGATTGGAATGATGGAATGGAATTTGGAATGGAAATAAATGGAATATACTCATCTTACACTAAACAAACCAGAGTTGTGACGGCCTCCAAACCAAAACTAAATTGACAGTAAACAGTTCAGGAGACACTTGCCCTCCCGCATACACCCCTCCAGATGGACGATAAGGCTAGTGGCAAACAGAGTTGTGGCAACAGCCTGTCTCACAGTCCCTCAACTGTTTTATTTTCCACTATGCCCACTTAAAAGCCTAACATAGGAATCACATACACTACATGTAAACCATTTTAATTTGGGACATCTTGTTCTTATTATCTACATAACCTGGAAAGTATTATTTAAACTTGTCATGTGCCTTCGAGCATGTGGTGGATGGGCCATGGCTGAAGAGAGAAGCTGACACTCATGTCTTCTAGCTCCTATCAGTGACCAACTGTTAATAAACTGTCTCAGCATATTAGAATGAAGACTTGTTTACAAAGAGCAAATTTGTGTCACTCCAAATTCTATTCCAAATTTCATTCCGTCATTCCAATCCAAATTCCATTCCAAAATCCATTCCATACTTTACACTATGCCAATTACAATACGTCTATGGGCTCAGCATTCAGTAGAACCTTGGGTCAAGTCTGAGCCGGCACCCTAACTATCACTGCCAGAGTGAGTAAAGTAAAGGAAGTAACGGAAGTAAAACATCCGTTTGTTGGTCACACACCTGGATGGTACTTATCGGATAAGACTGTCTGGTCTAGCCAGCATAATGCACGTGCATGCATACTTATACAACTAGGTCTGGATATTTCCACTGGGTCTTTCCTAACACGTTTTCTCTCACAACCCTTGCTCAGGGCAAATTGTTTCCGTGTTATCAAACAGTGTAGGTTCTTGACATGTGGCCTATGGAATTTCTTCCTCCCGCTCTAGGAATGCAAGTATTGTCTCAGTCATTCGTGAGATGATTAAATTACCGTATAAAAATCCCCAGGGGCACAAAAAAACGCCCAGTTTGGTCTCGTCCTGTCACAACGAGGCAAGTGTGTCATCTCTGTGTTGTTCCACCGTTTGCATCACGTATTGGCAACATGTCTCCTGAAACTCAATACCACAGGGAACAAATAAACGTAACACCGGAACACATGTTTACCGTCCCGATCTCCGCAAAGTGTTTTAAACCGTGATTCTCCGACCTTTAATCATGTTTGCTCTGTTTGTTTCTGTCACACGACACTTATGCCGTCTCTAATAAATTGCAACCTTGTCCGACAACGGCCGTAAAGTTGAAAGTTGACTTTGGCAACATGTTTCCCTTTTCTCCAATACGGCCACTGAATCATTCTACACAGGGAACACCAGTGGATGGAGTGAGTGAGTGAGTTCTGTAAGTGTTGGACCACACTTCTGATGTGTGGTCCATGTATGAAGACAGAGCATGCAATTTGTGATTCCGTACACTGAGCCGCCATATAGATGAGATATTAAATAATTCCGCTGCTTCGTTGAACTAAAAGTAAGCTCTGCACGCGGAGATGGCCAAAGGTCAACATGAGATAGGAACAGAGCAGTTGGGGGTACGGGGTAACTGCTACATTTAATCCTAGGCTAGAAGACAGTAATTGCAACATCGTGCTTTTTGAAGGTTTCACATTCACTTGAATGACATAGTATCTCTTCACAGGGAGCATGATCACAGCTGATTATGTCATGTGGAGCGACAGCCTCCATTCGTTGATGGTGACAGGAGGAAAGAGGAGACATTAGTCTGCAATACAGCAGGACATACCACAACTGCACTAGATCAGAACATACCCAGGACCTCGGGACCACACCTAGTCTTTAGTTGTAGTTATGTTTCAAGAGTGTGCGGTTGTGCATTCATTCCATTGCGGACACAGATTCGCTGAAGTTAATAAGTTATTGAGTACAATATTGTGATAATAAACCCAGAAACATAATCACTGAAATCATTTCTTTCGAACTCGTAAACATTTGGAGATCGCTTCCACAGACAAAGACTTGAAGGGTCAAAGTCATGAATGGAGACACATTCATTGACAGGTTATACAGTTACCTAATTTAGGTGGCTCATCAGCCATATTCCACATGTTCTTCTAGTTAATCTCTAACCTACTAGTTTTCTATGTAATTGTGTAGCAAAGGCGGATGATGTACAGTTTGCTAGATATGATAAGGGGCGCACGGAGGAGGTCGGAGATAAAAACACGGAAGTGAGATATCTATCTTGCGCATAACCCCACCGGTTTGTTAGTGTAAGTAGCGCGTTGCCAAGATCAAATAGCAACGGTCGTCGTTCGCTGTCGGAGCACAGCAAACATTCTTCAAGGTTTAATTAGCCTCAATCAAAGTTAATTAGGACACTGGAGGGGGTCTCGGGAGTTTTTGAATTTTCGAATTTGATTTGTTCTGTTAGGTGCATCCGTCTTTCTTTACGACAGAATGTGTCAAGATGGCCAATGAGGTAATCTTGGTTCAATTAAGACCTTCACGGTACTGTGAAAGCTTGACGTTGTTTGTGAGGCCTGGTGAGGATTTAAACAGGTGTAGCGCCCATCTCAACCCGTGTTTTCACAGTAGTTCTACATGTTAACATTTATTGACGATGCATGGGCAGGACAGGGGTCGGGTTCGATGCCGTATCTCGTCAATCAGGGCGTCTGACAGGTTGGAGGCGGCTAACCGGTGTTATCGGAGTTCAAAGAGGGGGGTCTGACGGAGGTGGGGTGTACACATGTCCAACAATGGGTAGAGATTGCGTGGGAGTACACTAACGCTTAGTCTCTGAAGATGTGGATTGTAACAAATAAACCCGCTGTAACAGAAATGGAACAGCAGGTTAACCTGGTGAAATCTAGACTTGTTTAAGGCTTTAGTGGTGCATGATGGACAAACCTGAAAGGAATATAATTTGGTCCAGGAACTGTGAGACCGACAAGCGTGGTAGCTGCGGAACATGCAGCAGGGTAGGGTTTTGGTTGAAACCAGACTTACACGTTTGGGCACATGCAGTTGTTATAGTCCGTGGATCTTGATATACATCAGTTGTTGGACTCGCACAGGTGTAAGAAACTGAACTGTTTCAAGTATGAAACGACCTGGAGGATATATCTGCCTCCAAGTAATTACGTGGTGTCGCAGTGCAGAGTTGTGTCCCCTAACTGTGTCGGGATCTGCTGGATGTGATAAGATAATATTATGTCCTCCTATGTTCCACCAGATTCAGCGTTGGTTTCACGAACGTATACACCTACATAACTATGGGTTGATACGTCGTGACAGACAGGAATACCGTCAGTGGGATGGTTGAGTCCCAGATACTTATCGGAATGTCAGAAGAGTATTGCAAGCCTGTCAGAAATTTCTGAGGTTGTTACAGACTGTACCCGGGCTCTGTCGTAGAACCTTTTCCCACTACCCCATTTTTGTGCTGTGTCGTCACCGTAACACACCGCGACTTCCACTAAAGTGGAAGCCATACAAAGGAGAAATTGACGGTGATTGGGTGCCGGGCTCACGGACTGGGGTTCGAATCCCGAATGGGACTTAAGTATCAAGTATCTTACTGAGGACCACATTCTAACATGGCATCGTGCTTTCCCATGATCATCTAAACGTGCGTCTTGGCAGGAAGAAATTACCATCCATACATCAACTACAATTCAGGAGGCACCCGGAGCACTTTAATACGGAGCAAGGTTAACCGTACCAGGCTCCCACGTCATTGTTTCGGTGTCACCACCGTAAACCTAAACTAAGTACAACATTTATATTACTCATAAAGGTAATTTGATTGGACAGGTAGAGCGTGTCACTCGGAGCCAGGCTATGCAATGCGTCTATGTGCATTAATAAACCAGAAATGAGGTGTGATGGACTGACTAATCCAAGATGTCGCAGACAATGTTACAACGTCGTTGAGCATTAGATACATATTGTTTACACCTGATGACACTTTCCTGTACCCACTAATCTCTCGGTTTTGACAGCCATGCTTACCAATACATTGTCTACAAATTTGAAGGAGCTCATGCGTGCTTAGAAACATTGCAGTTATGATTTGAAAGTAAGTTTCAAGAACCTGGTTACTCAGCGATAACAAGCTGATTGTACTCGTTACTCCGTGTGTCCGAACAGTGCTCTGTCAACCCTGCAGTGCTTGTCAGGTTAATGAAGGAAAGTAATATTTATGCAAGTTGCACCAATGTGTGTTTCAAATCTGGGTCAAAGCAAACACTTCACTATACAATTTGTTGGTTTCCTTTCATCCTATTAATACGGAATCAGCGCCTTGGGGCAGTTTGAAAATTGCGAATAATTTTAAATTAAATGTATAATTCTTTCAAGTGATTGTGACAGAGTGAAATAAGTATTATACGTCAAGTGATCTCAATATGCGATGTATACTTGTTATCACAGGTGTAATAGGTACGGTGAAAAACGACAGTAACAGCATATTGTTTATTAATGACATTCGTTTCCAGTAAACATTTGTTTAAAATGAAAATAAATGAGTGTGTTTTCAAAATTCACATTCTGTTTTAGATTTCTGAGATTCTGGTGGGCGAATCTGGGAAAGATATAATCTGTTTGAGTTTTATCAGATGTGAGGACCAACAAACTCTGAGCACAACGCCTAGTATCCACGAAACATAATTAATCGTTGTTTTGCAGTGTGCCTGTAGGAGTGAGTGAGTGAATGAGTGAGTGGGTGAGTGAGTGAGTAAGGTTTTAACCGCTTCTAGTAATATTCCAGCAATATCATGGCGGGGAACACCAGAAATGGACTTCACACATTGTGCATCTAGGAAGAGTGATGCCGATATCGTGGACTTTATAGAGTAGTGTGGCTATCGGGATGAGGGTTTAGGGATGGGGCTGTCGGGGTGGGGTTGTCGGCTTGGGACTGGAAATACACAAACGTATAATATTTCCTGGAAACAATACATGTTCTAATTCAAATACCTACGCTGACCTGGCATTATTACTTATGAAAGCAAATAATTTCTGTGTTTATTATTTGGTAAACGGAAGATAAATTCTGTGGTGGTAAGGCTTTGATAGTAGTGAATTGGAGAGGAAGTTGAATTGAATAAGGAGTGACATGTATAGTGTTCTTCATTCACAAGGACTGAGCACTGATCACAGAGACGGACCATCAAACGTGTAGGTGGTCTCTTGGGTTTCTATTCAGTCTAGTGTTTAGTCTGTCATCACTCAGTCTTAGCTTTGTGAAGTAGATACGGCGTTTTCTATCTTGCAATGTTTTAGGTTCAAGTGTAATTTCTGATTGAAATTTCTGTATATTCTAAGTTCGTTGCTTGAATTTAATGTGTTTGGTTTATCTTGAAGAGACGAGCGGGACATGTTTGTGAATTTCAACTGGAGATCCTTCGTTATGGTTAAGTGGGGTGTTAAACAAAATATGTTTCGTAGATAAACAAACCCTACACGTTTGAGTGTAGATAATGAAAAGTCACGTGTGCTTCCTCACAGGCAGTGTTTCTTAGATTGAAAGCTGAAAGTCAATAACATGAGAATATTCACCAAATGTGAGTATACTTTTTAGTGAGTTGCTCTGATCCACTTAGCAGGGTATCTCATTAGGGCTGAGTTTTTGAATGGTCGAGTTTTTCCCTAGTGAAATCTATCTGATGGGGTTCTGGTCTGGTGACTTAACAAATGAACGCTGCGCCCTCGCCGCCCCCGTCTTGACGGAAGATACATAATCACGGAAGCAGCAGTGACATCACCTTGGCTTGTCTTCAACTCAAAAACGTTTCAATCTAATTGAAAGCCCCCGCTATACAAACACAGACTATTCAGTCGGGAAATAAATAGGAACAGATGCAAATATTTGGCTTTTGAGGGGAATAAAGTTTAGATTTTTTAATTCTTGTTTTCGGCATATTTATGCTTAATGAAAGAAGGGATGCCACAAGTACTGGCGCTGATATGGTGTATACGTGAAAAATAAACATGGCTGAAAAACGTATAGAACAATTTAAGCTATTATCGAAACTGTTTTGGAGAAACAGTTATATTCTATTCTCACTGACAAGTGAAAAGTGAGATTGACTTGTTGGTGGTTGGACGGGTGAATTCGTGGGTTGGATTAGCGCGTTAGAAGATGGATGGGGAGTTAGAAGTTGGATGGGTGGGTTAGAGGGAGGATGGTGAGTTACAATTTGGATGGGTGAGTTAGAGGGTTCATGGTGATTTACAATTTGGATGGCTGAGTTAGAGGGTGGGTGGGTAACTTTGTTGGATGGGTGAGTTAAAGCATGAATGATGAGTTAGAGGGTAGATGGGTAATTTCGTGGTTGGATGGTGAGTTAGACCATGGATGGGTGAGTTAGAGGTTGGATGGTGAGTTAGAGGGTGAATGTGTAACTTCGCGGTTGGATTAGTGAGTTAGAAGATGGATGGGCGAGTTAGAGGTTGGATGGGTGAGAGGTTGGATGGGTGAGTTAGAGCATGTATGGGTGAGTTAGCGGGTGGATGGGTCGGTTAGAGGGTAGATGGGTGAGGTACATGGTGGATGGGTAATTTCATGGTTGGATGGGTGAGTTAGGCGATGGACGGGTGAGTTAGAGGTTGCCCAAGAGATTCATTATGTTGTTTCTAAGCGCATCTAGATAAGAAAGTGGTCATTGAACATCAACACATTTATCAAAAAGTATACATCTGTATTTCTACGCCGACAGAAACCTTTATTCTGCAGCCATCATATGCTCGGAACGAATTGATTAATACTAAATACATTTCAAATGCATTAGATTTTAGATAATACATAGTTTGTTTGAGCTTGTATTTGTGAAAGCTTCGTGATATTTTAGAAGGGCCGTATTGGGGCGACATGACTCCATCCGACCACAAACGATACTAGTCAAGAAGTCCAGACAGGCTTACACAATATTCTGTTCCACGTCTGGAGACACATCGTTTGATACGTAATACTAGAAAAAACAAACAGGCGAAATACATGCAACATGCAACGCCATTTAACGCTTTCCTCTGAAGTATACGTGTACATGTGTAACATTTTAACAATAACGAAACGGTCGCCGGGTCTGTAACTAGGTAGGGCAAAGGTCAGCAACATGAATGCACAGTCTGGACGTGCTCATTTCGTTGGGAGGTGGGGCTTCGGCTAAAATAGTATATGTATATATAGGCATAGAGTTTGGGTTGTTGGCTGTTGGGCGCCAAGATGAATCATACGCAAGCCAATTTAGCTAATTGAGTAGTCTGTCGTACAGACCCTGAAGCAAATATATCCAAGAAAGTCCATGCACGTCTAGAAAATGTGGCAAGTCTAGATTCCCTTTGCTTCTGAAAACGAAGAAGGTCTCAGGGCTCCATTTCATTATATTATTTTGTAGCTAAGAGCTTTTTTCAGTAAAATATGTTCATTTCAGGAACTAATTGTCAGTCTACTAATTGTTCGTGATTTTTATGCGTTTCTTGGACTCCTAGATTTGTAATTAATTGAATAAATGTGATTTTTATTTAATAAAATACTCAAACACGCGCCTTATCTGTAGCACTGTATACCCCATGTTTTTCACATAATGTATTTCGAAAAGTATTACATAATTACATTTTAACAATACAGTTTATTCTACCCCATGTATGGTGTGATAGAGTACAGTTTTGCCCTGAACTATAATAGATAAAGTACGGGGACGTTTATTCATACGATTCTTGTCAAAACAGAACAGAACTCCTAAAAAAGATGAAACTAACTTTCACTTCCATACACCCACTATTTACGACTTGCTGTAAACATTCACATGTAAGACTCTCCATAGTATAGTTCCCTTTGCTCTAACATTAGTTACTCTGAAAGCCTTACCACCACAGATGTATTAGCCTCTTGTTTAAAAATAATGTACCAAATAGCTTACAAATAAACTGCTATCACACCTACAGACCCTGAATACAGACTCTAAAACAAATCTATCCACGAATAATCAACAATATAAGGCAAACCAAAGCAGCCACCGTTTCAGAAAATTAAGAAAGTTCCTGGGCTCCTTTCCATTATATTGTATCATTATAATGTAGGAACCGTATTTTCTGTAAAAAACTGGATGTTAGTCTGAAACCACTTCAAACCCTAGTAGAAGATCTCTAGATTGTCCTATGTCATTATACAAATTTGTATTAGTTTATGTATTGTTACTCTGGGCCTATTATATATCTGGTTTATGTAGTTTATACAATATTGCCAGTGATTATACATGGAACGTTCACGCAACGTATCGGGAGAAGATGACCACCAACACTTGGGCAAGACCGTCCCTGTACTCAATGTTCAGTCCTTGAAGATGAACAGCACTATTTCATGTATTGTTCTAAATATTCAGAATATTTCTATATCTTTGTACCTTTTACGTTTATATTTGTAGTTTATAGAATATTGCCACTGTTCCCTAATGGAAGGCTATGCAATAAATATATATCTTATATCTTTTATCGTTTCTACCTGGTACACACTGCAAATACCAGCAGGAAAGGAAACTGAACAATAATTGTCTCCCTTAGCGATATTGCCAGGTTCCAATTGCCATTGTTTGACGTTTGTTCTAGAACTATTGTTTTTCAACCACACAGCCCCCCTCTGTGTGTTGTGGAAACAGATACTCTTGAAAGCTAAAATTCTCTCGCGTATTTGTAAGGTTAGACCTAACGGAACATGTGCTAACCGGTCCAGGTCGAAGGTCATTTGTCAAGGGTCAGGTGACGGTATTTTGGTATAAACACTGGTGATGCAGGATACAGTCTATAAGATTACACCTGAAGGTCATCCACGCAGACAGTTCCACAGCCACATCTCCACAGAGAGTGACTGTTAATTCCTGATTGTTTAAAGAAGGGAAGAGGTTTAGCGAACCTGTTGTGTCGGAATTATACCCTTTCTGATAACACCAACTGGTCAGATTTAATACAATATTCAAAAGACAACTTGAAGAAATTTGATTGTACAAACCCTGAGTGTAGAAACAGTGAAATAATATACAGACTGCATAAATTTACATTGTAAGTCAACATAACTGTACACACGTATGTTGACAATAGTATACAGACTGCATAAACAGTTACACTGTAAGTCAACATAACTGTACACACGTGTTGACAATAGTAAACAGGCTGCACAAACAGTTACATTGTAAGTCAGCATAACTGTACACAAGCTTTGACCTAGTACTGTCTAAAGGTATTTCAGAAGGTCTATATATAATAGCAGGTTGTTTCTACGCTATCCTATTCGATATCAGTAAAATAGAGGCTAATGATTTCTGCGGTGGAGAGTTACCCAAGTAACTGCTTTTAGAGGAAAGTAAATAAATAAGGTATCACTTACATCTGAATAGTTACTACAAGGCATTAAATACTGTTCTTCATTTTGATCACAGTGACGGTGATCCAAATGTGTAGACTGGAAATTGTTTCAGTTTGTTCTTTGAAACATATTTATTTGATTTCTGTGTAAATTGTATTGGAGGTCCTTAATAGCTGTTTAGTTGTTTGCCAAACGTATGTCGAATGCTGAATAAAGTACAATAGTTTGGGCAGATGATCTAGAACGTTTGCGCAATAAATCTTTTATTTGTGTATCTTGTCTTGGACAGAATTTGATTCGAACATTTCTCCAAAGCGTTTTATTCAATACAGGTTGCTAGGAAAGAAAGTTTTAAGAAATAAGAAAATTATTAACCAGGTGATGTAAGTACTGCTTAATGCTGAAATCGTTAGGAATGTGCGGTATCAGGGTTCTCGAGTGACTCAGCACACTGTGCAGGACGTTGTCCTGTATGTTTTGACGCTTGTATGCAGAAATATGACTCGTGCACAGGACCATCGTTCAGCGAAAACATAAGTTTGTCAAGGGAAGTCTTGAAGTGACGAAAAGACATAGAATCCTTGAGCTGATTTAGAACATCTCTATCAATTCCGTTACACATCTTTTCAGTGCACTGTGTGGACGCAAGTTGTGAACATATTTACCTGTCAACACCTGCCAGTTATGACTTTCATTTCCATCTTCAAGAGTATTAAGATTGCAGTTAGAATGTGTCTCTTCCCATTAAAACTATGACAGTGTAAGTACGCGTGTCATCCATGATCAGTTATGGGTGAGATTCATGGCCGTGAACATTGCCACCAGACCTAACGAGATACGCCTTGCACAAGATTCCTCTGTCTTTATGGTGAGGTAGCCGAGTGCTTAAAGCGTTCGCTCGTCACGTCGAAGGGCAGGATGTTTTCACCCACCTAGGTGGAAAAGCAGTATTTTCCTTATTTCTTTGTTGTTGTTCGTTATGTTTTTAGTGAAGTTGTTGTGGAGGGAAAGGGTTCAAGGCTCTGAAGGCTCTGAAGGCTCTGTGGGTAATGCGACCCTTTCAATAGCCTAGGCCCCTGGACCATCTCATAAAGTGACACTTTTTCAACAGGTGTGTTTTATTGTGCAAGAAAAGAGTAGGCCGGCTTGATGCTTTCGTGTGCCGGGATAAGATAAGAAAAGATACATTTGACATATAAATGATGTACACTATAACAATTTCACCGATCATATGTAGTATAATGACCTTAAAACAGTACAAGGAGACTATGCTAATCAACAGAAAGCATTTAAAATTGTAAAAATGACAACAAATTTTGGATATTGTTTCTGGAAATTTGTTAGTGAAAATTGTTAAAAACTGTTCACTTTACAGAGTGTAGCACATTCTTGATCAGGACTAAGGATTGTAATGATTCTCTATCTTTGATATACTTAGTACAGGAGATCACATAGTATTGCTCATCATGCGTTGCACATAGGGGCAGAGGGTATATTACGACCGCTTCAGTCACATACGACGCAACAGTGCATCTTAAACTGGGCGAATACATCCTTTCACAGACATGCTTGATGTTTTGTTTAATGCTGCACTCCGCAATACTCCAGCTATTTAGCAACACTCTGAAAACATGCACAGCGTGTGGAAAATATATTTATCGAAAAATATCTTAAGTTTGGTAAAAATGGCAGAATCTTTGAACCAGAAGTGACGTCAGAACTGCACATCAACGGTCCCGAAGCAACGTCGTCACATCACAGGGTTACATGGTTACATGGTTACATGGTTACAATGTTACCTGGTTACATCAACAAGCTGTAACCTTGAAGCTTTATCAATACCATATTGTGCAGGTAGTCCTTCTCAAGTGTTTGTCTTATCTGACATCATCTAATCACAGCTTCTGCTAAAGAGATCGTTGTCGGTAGACACATACAAACCTGAACAAAATCGGAATACAGGTGCTTTTGATTTGATTTAATATGCGTTATATATGACATGAGCAAACACAGTAGCGAATATTTTATGGTGCACAATACCACTCGCAGTCTGTTGAACAGGAACAACTACACACGGTTTTGGATTAGGCTCGTTCCCCGTGTAGGGTACCGGGTATGTTTCTGTATCTTGTCTTTAGGGCACATTTCTGTATACAGAAACGTACCTTGGGTACACATCTATAGTACCTGTGACGACAAGGACTCCTTCAGCCCCACTTCCATGTATCTTGTATTATGTAAACATGAATACTTTGTCCTAACTCAAACCGTTCATCATTAATTAATTATTGGTCACATTAAACTATGTGAATACGTAGGATCATCTACACGCAGTCAACGAGTTACACGAAGGTATTGTCTCGCACACAAAATTATTCCCATACTTCACGTTAAGGGACAGTATATAGACCCAAATCTGGTGAAAGGGGGGTAACTCTTAATTACATACACTAAGGTAAACTGATGTCGTTTGCTTGGTATGACTGTGTTCAAATCTCTCTGGTGAGCACAAAAAATTTCATCCAACTTCACTTCTAGCGCACGTTTTTAACTCTTTTGTGACTTCCCAGTATCGCGATAGTTGTACATCAGAAAGTTTGCAAATGTTGGATGCGGTCATTTGTGGTACTGTGTTGTGTGATGAAGGGTTGTGTAACGTAACACTCGTGACGCTTACATATTTTAAAAATATTTGTTATTACATCGGTCTCTGAGGTGGGTGTTCGAATCCCAGATTTTGTTCTCATTTTAGACACCCTTGGGTTGATGGTAACAAGAGCAGATTGGGTTTTCGGGAGCCAGCTATCACAAGACTAACGCCTGTGGTAATTAATCAATATTGCCTCTCAAAGGAATGTACATACCCTGGAAATACAAGAAATAAACCTCTCGCACAGGCCAAAAAGAAGGAAATGTATTTAAGTGTGCATGAGTCGATTGATTTTGAACATAGATGACTGAAATTCGACGCACGGATGAACATATATGTATAGTCGTCATTGTCAGCATTAAGTCAGTTCACTCACTGCAAGTGTGTGCGGTCAAACAGTGGGAAGAGTTGAGGATTTGGTCAATGTTCAAAATTTGCTGTAACATTGCTTTGAACCACCACTCTTTCTCATCTACCACTGAGGACATATCCCCCTGTTTATAAGTACCATGGCGTTAGACTGACAACTAGTCTCTGAAATGAAGACATTGTACTGAAAAAAGGCCATAGTGAAAGAAACTAAAATGAAATGAAAAGGAGCCCTGAGACTTTCTCCCTGAAACTGTTGAAATCTAGACTTGCCAAACATTCTAGACTTGCGTGGGCTATCTTGATTAAAGTTTGCTTCAGGGTCTATACGAGGGACCACCTTGGCGCACATTTGACTCATAACATTTCCTGGTCCAAGAACACAAAACAAGCGTCAGTACAAGCCTTGAAAGGTCTAAGTTTGTAAAAATATGAGATCTTTAGGTGATATGTCCTTTAATGCATTCTTTAAAATATGAATGTAAGTCCAATACTTCTACATGGTTCTGAAATATGAAATACAGCAATATGACAGTATTGAAAGAGTTCATTTATAGACGTACGCAAGGTTTCTTGATGTAAAACCGATCACATGTAAAATCATGGTTTACGGAGAATGAGACGGATTCCCGTTGCTTATATATTCCACCACAGAGTACTGAGTAAAATGACTGCATACGCCATGTCACAGGTTTCCGAAAAGATGTTATGATATGATGAAAGTGTATAAAGAAAATGGGAAATGTAATCGGGTGACTCAGATTATAGTTGTTATAGAAAACAGACTGCCTGGTGATAATGTTCAGTCCTATGCAGATTTCATGGTATCAGTTACACGAATAAGGAACATATGTATTTCCAGTCTCGGTTGGAATCATTACTTGTGTCAACAAAATGTTGATGCTATAGTCAGTGGAAATCGGATTTACGTTTTGATGACTATTTAGTAAAAATCGACGTAGAGAAATTTCGTATAGCACTCACTCGTTTTCGTTGCTCTTCCCTAAAATAATTTATCGTAACTGGCAGGTATACAAAGAGAAAACAGAATTATGTAATATGAATAGTGTTGAGGATGAATTATATTTCCCCCTAATCTCTCCTGTTAATGCGATTCTACGAATGAAATAGCTAAAGCCATGCTATTACAGCATCCAAGTATAAGAAAACTGATTTCACCATTAACAGATACGACCACATTATTGCTACAGTATCTGGCAATGTATTTCGCTTGGAGTTAAAGAAAAGGGTTTGAAATAGAAAAGATTTTGTAAATGACTTCTATGTACTCATGTAAACATTATATGTACTACACTACACTGCCGGTGGCCTGTTTAAGTACTGAATAACGATTGATTGATTGACTAACGTGATTCAAACACGGGAATTGTCTCAATGACGATTGCTGTCAAAATATATCGAATTGAACTGCTGTAAACACCTGTGTGTTTTTCTTTGGAAGAGTGTAGTTATTCCATAGCGTTGTATGTGATGTAACAGTGGTGTGACGTCATGCCGGACGTCTTTCCGTCACTGCTCTTGAACAGCCTACTGAAACTTTGATGAAACTTTGATGTTTTGGTCAATATGAATAATGTGTGTAAACAAGTGCCCCAGTAGTGTTTTCAAAGATAGTGTAATGCGAAAAATTTACATGTATTATGTGTTCATTCAGATGGCCAAAAACATTTTCATTTACAATAAAACACTTTTCCAAAAGCTTTTAAACATCCGTGGCATGAACCACTATGGTTTCATTTCAATCCTTGTTTTTGACAGTCATACATTTATATGATCCACATACTCCTCATCATAATGCTACTCAGTAACTGAACGTCGGTGCGCTAATTCTCCTAACGAACTGGCATATTCAACTCCCACGATAGCCGAGAAGCTGTCTTCAAATGGCCAGGGTTTCAGCAATTATACCTTCCGATAGGATGATACCTATCTCAGGTTTGTTTTTATTTTAATGAGTTTGTTTATTTCAAAAGTTCTCATCAAACTGAGTAAAAATTTAAATCCTACTGAACATATGTAAATGAATCAGTTATAGACGTTTGTCTGAACTGTACCAACTCCCAGTATCAACTCTGTTGACGTGTACAGATCAAGTATAGGCATCAACTGTGTTGACGTGTATAGATCAACTATAGCCATCAACTGTGTACAAGTATCAACTGCTTGGGATAATGAAAAAGGTGTTAGAGTGTGGGGCGACTAAGACGTACAATAACACCTTGTATTTGAAGCTGGGGCATGGTGAAGGTCAGGTATAGGCATCAACTGTGTTGACGTGTACAGATCAACTATAGGCATCAACTGTGTTGACGTGTACAGATCAACTATAGCCATCAACTGTGTACAAGTATCAACTGCTTGGGATAATGAAAAAGGTGTTAGAGTGTGGGGCGACTAAGACGTACAATAACACCTTGTATTTGAAGCTGGGGCATGGTGAAGGTCAGGTATAGGCATCAACTGTGTTGACGTGTACAGATCAACTATAGGCATCAACTGTGTTGACGTGTACAGATCAACTATAGGCATCAACTGTGTTGACGTGTACAGATCAACTATAGGCATCAATTGTGTTGACGTGTATAGATCAACTATAGCCATCAACTGTGTACAAGTATCAACTGCTTGGGATAATGAAAAAGGTGTTAGAGTGTGGCGCGACTAAGACATACAATAACACCTTGTATCTGAAGCTGGGGCATGGTGAAGGTCAGGCAACAGTGCTTCTCCTACTGTTTGTTGTGACAATTTCTCCAACATGTTTGATGCATTTTTGTCAGCGACAAGATTGAAGAGAAGAAAGATTTCCATACTTTATCTAGACAGTTACCTATAACCACAGTATTTACTTTGACCTATCACGACTCTCACACATAGAAAGTCATATCGACTGACGTCATTCAGAATGTTATAGAAACATATTTCGCAGAAACAAAAGACTCATGCGAATGCTGTATTCGTTTACTAATTCCACTTTTATCTGTTCACTGTTTTCTGTTTTATCTCCCTATAACGTTCATCCCCACGGGTGTAATCCCGTGGAAAATGTACGGTAAGTTATTCAGGGTGTCTGTATAATGTGACATTAATGTGTTATTTAATGTGACTTCCTTCTTACACATTGAAGAAATTTGTTTTAGATGTTTTTGTAAGATGTGAACCATATACCAAAAACGGAAAGCACAAACGATTGGAGACAAATCTTGGACAGCAAAAAAACATTACCCTAAAAGCCCACTTGCCAAAAGAAAGTTACAGAAAGTCACAACATATATAGAGCGGAGACGGTATGTGGAGGAACAGGTGCTGCGAGAACACGTTTTGTTTACCTTAACGTAGCCTTTATCTGTTTCATTTTGTCATCGTGTGTCCCAGATTGGGCTTGATTTACGATTTCGGTTAACTGATTATCTACAGTGACAGATTTCATATAGAAACCTGACAGTCCGTACAGCGTGTCAGAGATACAGATCTCATTACATAACACCACAACACCAATGTATCTCTGTGGTTTTCATATATCACACAAACATATATTAAACCAGCTCCGTCTGATGTGCGGTGACATAGTGCCCAAGGAGAAGTAACCCAGGAGTACCACATGTGGGCCACACCGAACAAATAGACCCAACTCCCAACATGGCGGGCGTGGACATACAACCAGCCGCTGTTTTCCTGACACTGGCCGGAGGGGTGGTTATCAAATACATATTGTCAGCCATTGTGGGTTCAAGGAGGAGAGACTATGAATTGGTTGGGGAGGTGGCCAGTTTAACCTGCTACCCGATCAAGTCCTGCGGGGGTTTCAACGTGGAGAGCGGATACTGCACGAATCTAGGTCTTCAAGTTGCAGATAGTATTCTGGACAGGTGAGGGAAGTGTTATACATAAGGCCACATGACCTGTTTGAAGGACAGATGGTCGGGATGTCAGTTTGAACCAAGGTTCAGCAAAATATCATTTTCATTACATTATCACTGGAAGTAATCTTCACCACATGGAGATGTTAGCGTTCACTGGCAGTACAAGAATAGCAGCACAACGGAAACATTAGCGGTTGGTTAATTACCAATATTTATGCACATGTTTAGCCAACTTTAGTTAATATACTCAGTGAAAGTAATGGATTTGAAGGTATTGTAATACAGTTAAACTGTTCTCTCCAGATTTCATATAATGTGATCAGATGGGCTGTGAATATGATTAAATGTGAACATAGAATCTGATATACTGGCTTCAGGGATACAGTTGATAAAGCATTCGTAAAATCCTTAATCATTTCCCCGAACTAGAACCATATTGCAAGTACAGCTTTGGACCAGCTTTTGTGGGATTGCGTCATAAGTATTTTCTGCTGTGCAGCAGTGGAACGAAAGCCTTATGTGTGTATCCCCACTGGAAGAATACAGGTTGTTCGCCATGTGCAGCTAACCAAATGGTCCCACCTCACTCACTCTACAGGACATGTCATATCCTTCATGTCCGCAGCGAGAGCAAAGATGCAAGAGTCTCCACGTGTCCTGTATTATCGCGACATAAGTTAACACATTATGAATATTGTTAAAACACGTTTCACTGCCCTGAAAAACCCACGATTGCCCAGATATGTACGAGTAAGATAAGATAGGATAAGAGAAGATGAGATAAGATATTTTATTGCATGACGTTCCATTAAGGATCAGTGGCAATATTCTAAACACTACAAATATAAACATAAAGGTATGTAGAAAATATAAACATACGTTTCGTTAATCATTGAAAGATACCTAAAAAAATTACTGCTCGTGAAAGCAGTCAGGGACAATGTATGCGTGTTCTCTTTCCAGCAGTGATACTAGTATATGTTGCTGTATAGCGACAGGGCATAAGCGATGGGGGAGCACTGTCCAGAAATCTATGTGACGTAGGTGAACACAGCTACTGTTCTCTAGCTGCTGTGTCTGTGTCAACTCCTACTTCTGGGAGGGACGAACATCGGGGGCACATCAGCGAGATGCCTCCACCAGGTGGGTGGTGTACCTGTGTTTTAGCTTTGTGCTTCTACCAGGTGGGTGGTGTTCCTGTGTTTTAGCTTTGTGCTTCTACCAGGTGGGTGGTGTTCCTGTGTTTTAGCGTTATGCCTCTACCAGGTAGATGGTGTTCCTGTGTTTTAGCGTTATGCCTCTACCAGATAGGTGGTGCACCTGTGTTTTAGCTTTATGCCTCTACGAGGTGGGTAGTGTTCCTTTGTTTAATCGAACTCTGCGTCTCATTTCAGACACTGGGTGGTCACTGACGCCAGTTACAACATGCTGACCTCCAGTCAGATGCCCACTTTAGCCCTGGTCAGAACTGCGTGTAGGGATGGACAGCTGATCGTTGACGCTCCGGACATGCCGACTCTCTCGTTGTCCACGTCCCCAGTCGTTGATAGGAGCAAAGTTGTTGATGTTGTCAGCAGGTACGACTGTGGTAGAGTTGGTACATACGTATCGCGGTGAACGGGTGGGTAGTGCGGTGGGAGGAACGACGGGTGTGATGTGTGTAATAGCTTGTAGTTGTCAACAGCCACTCCGCATTCCATCCACTATTGATGTGGGATGTGGGAACATTTACAGTAACGAACCGACGAACCGACTGATAGATGAGCTTCGTTATAATGTCAGTCTGCGGATTCGACCCCAGACCAGTTGAACGACGTAGCCCAGTGCGACAGCCATTGTCCTCCACGTAGTACTGGTGGTATATGTGAACATCAAACAGGATGTGACGTCAACCTTCCCAATATTTGGTGTGTTACATTAGATACATTTTAGGCTCCTGTTGTAATGTGTTTGTTTACCCGTCACAGCAGCGGCAACGCCACGCTCGAGGGCCTAGACTGTGGGGATGAGGCAGCCAACTGGTTCAGCAAGTACCTGGCCAGGGACGGGGTCAGGCTCCTCCACTCAGCCCCCGGGCTTCAGAAGCGGGATCTTACACAGGAGAAGAAATCCTGGGGTAGTCCAGCTATAGCTGGCGACCGGGTAGGTGGTTGATAACATGTGTCTGGGTATTGGCGTGTCAGTGGTTGATAACAGGTGTCTGGGTATTGGCGTGTGGGTGGTTGATAACAGGGGTCTGGGTAATGACGTGTGGGTGGTGGATAACAGGGGTCTGGGTAATGCTGTATGGTTATGGACAACAGGTGTCCGAGTAATGCCATGTCGGTGTTAGATACCGGGTGTCTGGGTAATATGTGGGTGGTGGATAACAGGTGTCCGAGTAATGCCATGTGGGTGGTAGATAACAAGGGACTGGGTGGTGTTGTGCAGGTGGGGCATCACCGGAGACAATATGACATTTACACTACCTGACAGTGATTGTTTTTCTTGCATAAGCCGATAAAATCACTTGTGGTATTGTAAATAAAGCTTAAATACATTGTCATGGGTATGCTTCCAACTTGAATGAGTGACTGAGTTTGGTTTTATGCCGAACTCAGCAATATTCCTGCTATATGGCGGCACTGTAAATATTCCTACACGAATGCCGCAATGGAAATGAATTTTCATCGAAACAATATATCGTATCTGTGAGGTGTCGTCTGAAGCAGGACAAAAACACAAGTGAATCATTTGGTTTGTGCATCCAAGGAATCGATACCAAACTGACACATTAACACCTGCTTAAATCCTTGTGCTGTACGGCCCCGTCGAGGTGTCACAACATCCGGCTATGACGTTCAGCAATAAGATAAGTTTTGCTTGGAATTAATCGCCAGACACGCCAGTTTGGTGTTAAAGAACATATGAGATTCAAGATTGGGATAGTATGATGTTTGTCGGGGAGTGAACTGGACAGCTTTGGTGTCAAGGTCTAGACAACTCTGTCTTTATGCGTCCAGGAGATATTTTAGTGACGCTTATGCCAGTTTAGGAAGTGTACTTTCATGGGATAGCAAAACAGCTGATTGGAGGACTGAAGTTATCATTGCCAGAGGCAGTCTGATAGATGATGGCTCGAAATGATGTTCTACCCTTTGTCAAACCAGAGATGGGTAATGCCGGCTTACAGGGACATGCTTGCCCACATACTGCTTCTGTCAAGGCCAGCTGTTTGTACCCCACATCCCCAGAGTATGTCTTGAGTAAGATGGAAAAACGCTAACGATAGGATTAAAACTAGCCATTGACGCTGACTGACTAATCGTAAAACAAAACTCACTCACTCTAATCACTTTCTATGAACCACAGTTCTGTTATAGTTAGTATATATACCTATCGTCAACTGATGTACGTGTTCCTAGTACAGTAGTCCCCGCTAACGATGTAGGGTGTTACACTGTACTACACTGTAATTCCTTGTTGCTGCCAGGCTGTCTACAGCGACTTCTGTGCCTACCTGCTGATGTCGCAGACGTCCCAGGACGCCGTGAACCAGCAGCTGCAGCAGCCCCTCTCCCTCAACCACTTCAGACCCACCATCGTAGTGAAGGGAAGCAGACCATTTGATGAAGTAAGTCCACGGTTTCAGTGTGTCGTGTCTATCCCCTGGTTCTTGGAGAAGGAAGCACCGATACCTGGTGTATACAGAGTGTCAGTGTGTATCATCTGTCCCCAGCGTTTCGTATATGTGCCTGGTCCTTGCAGATGGAAACATCCATAGTAAGATAACTGGTTCCTATGAATCGTGTCGCATTGGAGGCCTGATGGCAGCGCATCAGGTCCCCGCCAACGCCCTTAGTTAACCAGTTCGTCAGGAGTAACAGAAAGTGACCCCACTTCTTTTTCTTGACAGTTTAATTAAGTCATGTTCTAGAAAATACTGAAGTACTTTGAAAACATACCAGCGAACACCTAAGAAGGGGCATACTACTTTGATTATTGACCAGCGGATATCTTTGAACGCGAGACAGAGTGACTGATACAGACCAATGAACGTCCATGATTGTGTGTTGTGACCTTGAGTCACCGTGTCATGTTTCAGGACGAGTGGCAGTCGGTAAGGATCGGCAACCAGGCCATTCTACGAACCCTGTACTGTACCCCGAGGTAAGTTATAATACTGTAAGAAGCAGATTCGAACCCAGGTGGTCCCAAGAAATCCTGAGGTCATGATAAAGTTGAAAGTTAACACTTTACTTGTATTAAAGTAAGTATTTAGGTAAAAATGTTATGGTCAGATTACAGTTTGCACACAATGTATCTCATGTTTCAGATGCATCAAAGTGAACGTTGACTTCAAAACCGGCCAAAGGATAAAGGATAAGAAGCCCCTAGACCTGCTGCAGAGGTGAGTGTACACCACAATAACAGATGGTATCATCGTATCAACTGACAAAACCTTGGATAAGGCACATTCAGTGGATATCACTGCGTATCTGCCCGCATTGGACGGACACGGGATCCCGTCACCTGATATACGTATATACATATTCACCAACTGACAGGAAGTCGTGGCTACATCGATACTGCCTGATGACAAGGTGCCCCCCATTTAATGATACAGTATCTCACCTGCCGCTATGAGGACTATTTCTTACCCCTAACTTATACAAATGTACTACAGGAGAGTATGTAAACCCATTTCTATCATCGAATCTTCATATCTTTCCTCGTTTTCATCATAGAACATTTGTACTTAAGGTTTTTGGCTAACATTAGGTACAGTATAGCATGTGTAGGGGTGGTGTCCATACAGGTAACAGTTATACTGGTACTATGTATGGTGACCAACCCGTTTAGGGGGACCTATAGCCTATTTTTTTTATTGTATTGTTAAAGAGTGAATGAATGAGTATGGTTTAACGCCGCTTTTAGAGCTATTCCAGCAGCATCACGAAATGGGCTTTATAGACCGTACCCATGTTGAGAATCGAACCCGGGTCTCCGATGTAAAGCGAACGCTTTAATCATCAGACTACCCCACCGCCCTCTAGTGTTAAAGATAGAACTTGTGTTTCATGGTTATGTGCTAATTTTAAGTGTAACTCTGTGACTGCAGGTAAGTCAAAAAATTTGTTTTTATTCATTTATACATTTTCAAATTGATTTAACCTTATAACCATACTCTCGTATAAAGGATCGTCCAAGTCAATCTTAGAGAGAACAAGGGATACGAGATTGCGGTGTAAAACAACAGGCATGAGACCTTCTTTGTTGCAGGATCCGCTGTGTTCCTCGGTTTGGGAAGTCGCCCATTCTCGGGATCAGCTCGGCACTTGACCAGGGTGGCAGGGTCCAGGTGGGTGACCCCGTCTACGCCATCAGGGCATAGGGTTCTCAGGTTCCCAGCTGTTCCTGTATGGACGGGTGCCAAGAATACACCATGGATTTGCATTGTGTTCGTACGGAATACCACGTCGTGCGCTTAGAAAACAATGGTGAAACGTAATTTTCAAATTTAACCTTTTAGCATAAAAATCTAATGTTAGATATCAATACGAGATGATTACTGAAAGGTTGTATTTCTGATGGTTATGAGGATTGAAAGGATTAATTGTAACAAAACATATTTAAACACTGCAAGCCCAATACGGAAGTTGTTTTGTTTGAAATTTGCAAAGATATTCTTTACTCGGTGGATATTTGTTACTTTTACTATTGCACTATCAATATTGTGTCAATATTTTCTTGTACCAACCCGCAATATTTGTTTGAACCCTTTCAAGATAGGGTGTGTTGTCTGTCCTGTCAACGATGAAATGTTCCTCGGGCACCCTTTTTTGAAAAGAGACGAGGGCGGTAGGACTTATTATTAATTTTGGATAGAAAAAAGTGACAAGGGAGGAACACATTTTTTATGTGTTTCTCTCAGAAATACAGCTTGGAAAGTTTTTAAGCATGTGTAGTGAGTTGTAGATTCGGTGACACTAGTTCTTACTGACACTCATTCTTATAGTGGACAAATAGATGATCGGGACGCTGCAAATTAAAAATTCTTTATTTTTTTCTTTAAAGGCGACGCTCCCATTCCCGAGAAACATTTCACTTTTTTGTTTATTCTTACCAACTGCAGAAATGAACAAAAATAAATCAAGCTATATAAAATGTGAATGATATGTTTCTTTGAACCAACATAAGCAATGGCCATAGAACATCATTTAGGCCACGATGATAGAAGCTTTGACTGGAGGGAGTGGAAGTATTTTGCGAGTGGGTGTAGGCTTGGATTCGCTGGTGTAGGGTGTTTGTGAAGGAGTGATGCGAGATGTTCTTCATGAAAACAGTCCCTTTGCAGATAAGGCCAAGGATATCCGATGCACGTAATAATACCCATTTGTGATCAAATCAAACGGATATTGTCTGCTATATTATTTCAAGTGTAGTTACACCTGTAACTAAGCACGAATATAATCAGGTATCAGCTGCTCGTCCAAACTGCACTCATACAGGCCTTTAGGGAGCTGGGGGGTGGGACACCAGAAATGGGTTTTACACATTGTGCTCATGTTGGGAATCGAACCCGGGCTTTCGACGTGACGAACAATACTTCAACTACTAAGCCACCCTACCGCACCTCTTGATCCTGTGTCAGTGATTTCATTTACGTCACACTCAGCAATATTACAGCTACTATGTAGCTGCGGTCTGTAGACAATCCAGTGATCAACAGCAGAAGCATCGGTCTAGAACTGAGATACGATGGCATGTATCAGCCAAGTCAGCAAGCCTGACCATCCGATCCCGTTAGTCGCCTCTTACGACAAGCATAGGTTACTAAGTTTAATTCTAACCTGGGTGTTCACGGGTAGCTTGTAATATGGAGTGTGGACGATATCGACAACCCTAATTGATAACAACATTCAATAGATTCTTGGATCAAATATGAATTCCGTTCCTGTTAGACTACGGTACAACAATATGTATCGAAACATTGCACAACGAAATTACGTTGTTTTCCATCAGGTTTCTCTATATTGTTGTTCCCGGCTTCTAAAGTGCGGACCCTGCCGTCAGAGATTAGGAAGAGAAAAGTCAACACGGAAAAGTGATGCGTGTGCAATTATATACAAATGCTTTTAATTCGCACAAAAAACTGTACAAATGGTCCTAACTCTCAAATTGTTTTTTAATGTTTATGTTTTCTTCGTTGCGTTACTTTTTTTTCTTTATTTCAAGGTCAAAGTGCTCAGTGCATGTATTTAACGTGCGTTGGGGGAACGTCTCATTCCGATCCAGGGATCAATATTTGGAATGTCTGTACAAATTGTAAAGATAGCACTATGTTTTGTGTCCAGAGTCACGCAGTCATCGTGTTCACATCACCGGCAATATCAGGGGGTTGGACGATATGCAACCGTAGTCAGATTTCGCGTGCTTGTTCCGAGCAGCCTGAAACAAATTCACATTGCATGAACTACTTTGAATAATGCAGTTTTCAGTTTTTGACGTGTAAAACAACCTTAATCAAAATCAATACCAAGGGCTTTGACCAAACAGACCTGTTGACTATATTGTCTGTCCATTACGCAACGCCATTTAGAGATAGGTCAAACGTAACATGCTATATTTGGGGTATTGAGTCCAACCCGGGATTCGAAACGACAGTGAGTGAGTTTAGTTTTACGTCGCACTCAGCAGTATTCCAACTATGTGGTGGTGGTCTGTACCCAATCGAATCTGGACCAGACAATCCAGTGAACAGCATGAGCATCGATCTGCGCATTTGGGAACCGATGACATGTGTCAACAAAGTTAGCAAATCTGACCACCCGATCCTGTTAGTCGCCTCTTACGACAAGCATAGTCGCCTTTTAAGGCAAGCGTGGGTTTGTTGAAGGCCTATTCTACCCCGGGACCTTCACGGGTTTCGAATTGCCAGCACCTTAATCAATAGCACACAAAGTAAGCCACCTAACCCGCTCAACAAGTATCTGACTGAGGATGTGGGTTCGAATCCGGATGTACTCAACTAGGTGCTATAATTTGTACCGTGTAATCTCAAATACAAGAGTGCTCTGCCGTCTCTTCTCAAGCATAAGAGTAGATACGTGTATGTATGCACATCGGCTATCCGGGTCACCTTGTGGTTCCCAGTGGGTGCCTTAGTCAGTAGCTTGTCGAGGTGACGAACACACTGCACCAGGTCGTTTTCCGAATATTTGCTGTAAAAGGCGAGATTCGGGGACCACACCTGTCCCACGAGAGACAGGAAGATGCGCCTGGAGAGATAGAGAGATCCGGCAGCCAGCATGGACGGCACGAACCTGACGGTACCAGAACTGACGAGGGACAGGTCCAGAAGGTATCTGCATAGATGGGAGACCTGGGCAGAAGTACAAACCCATGATTACAAACTTTGTTTAGTTTAGATTGTTTGGTCCATACTGACTAATTCAAGAGTTATTGAGACATGAGATATTGTTAGTGGTTAGTTTGTGAATGACTCATGGATTTGAACAGAGTGTTACAGCGGTCGGAGAAATACATTCACGCGTATGATCGATTTGATTGAATTTTGCAAGAAGTACGACATAACGGAGGAAAATGGCTAGCAATGTTCACCCCTCATGAGGCACGAAGACAACGTTTTACATACCATCGATTTGCAACAAATATGGTGACGCTTTAACACGATACTGTCTGCAAGCCGCTCGATCTAACAGCAGGAGCTTAAGACCGAGGTGTGTGTGCTACCTCGGCCCCATGATCACCCGACTTTCCCCATTTATCAACCCTGTGATTTAGTCAGGCAACGTCATTACAATAATTCTCAAACAAACATGCAATTTGATTGGAACAAGTTTCATAGCACCGTGTTATTTGAATGCGACTCGAAACGTAGCTTTGGAAATGAAGTGGTTTAGGATATTTGTTACACATTGTGAATAGATAATTAGTTATGTCCTATATATTGCAAGAGGAAACCTTTGAATCGTTTTCTTCAGCTTGCAGGAATCTGTCCAGGAAGGCAAATGGACTAGGAATATTGAGGTCGAACTTGAGTGTCTTGAGGACCCGAATCTCCATGGTGATCACTTCGTCCTCCGTGTACGTGTTGTCAGTCAGGTGGCACAGGGTTGATATCTCAAACAAACAATACTCGTCAACATCACATCCCTGTACTCGACCCACACACTGATGTGACGATGACTGATACAATCTGATAATAAAGCTCACCCGAATAAGTCGCCAAACATTTTAAATATTCTGCTCTTTGAAACTTGATCTTTTAAACCAATACGAACAAAACATGTCCCCACAGCTCACACACATTCCGGACTTGAGACTCTTCACTTTCCGTGTCAGTGTCAGTTTACACAGACAAATCAAGCGAGATCGAAAAGATGTTAAAATGTAGATTTTTGCTAAAATAATCCAGAGCTAATTCCCGAAACTGAAGAGAGTGAGTTTAGTTTTCCGCCGCACTCGGCAATATTCCTGCTATATGGCGGCGGTCTGTAAATAATCAAGTCAGGGCCAGACAATCCAGTGATCAACATGATCATCGATATATGCGCAATTGGGAACCGATGGCATGTGCCAACCAAGTCAGCGAGCCTGACCGTCCGATCCCGTTAGTGGCAAGCATGGTTTGCTGAAGATCTATTCTACTCAGGACCTTCACGAGTCCCGAAACTAAACAGACTAGCTGGCATTAGAAACTAATATACTGGACAAAAATAGTAAGGATGTATGAATACTTTGATATTATGAATAATGCTCTATTTATATTCATCGACAGACTGATGGAATATCAATCATAAAAATACCAATATCCCTAAGTTATTTTGTCCAGTATGTGTTCAGGGTTACTGTTGCATTTGGGAAGACGTTTCCCGTCTGTTCAAAGAACTGACCTCGGGTGGGAATCTCTCCACGAACTTGGCAGCTATCAGCACACAGGTGATGCCGAGAAGCTGAACCTCGTGTATAGCCGGAACTATGTGACAGATGTAGCGGTCGATGAGGGCAACTGTCAGGTGCAGCGTGTCGTCACTGAGACGTTCATGACACTAGTGGAGTAGGGGAAATCATTCAAGAAGGGACTCAACTTGGAACGTCAGAGTACAATTAATACTCAAAACAATAAAAGAAAACCACGTATGTACGTTATTAAAAACCAAGCCGAACAGAAATGACCATTGGCTGGAATTGCTGGATGTTGGGAACATGTAGATGGCTTCTTGAGAAGTAAATTCAAGTGTTGGTTAACGCTACACTCGGCAGTAGTGAGTTGGATGTAACGCGACATTACCTGGACCTGCATCAACCAGTCCACTAGGACAGCTCTCATACTGGGCGTCACCTCAGTCTGATCCTCCAAGAAGTCCGTCGGGAATGACCACCGAGTTTCCACAGCCTGTAGATCAAGATAATTTTATACTGATGGTGATAAATAGGGGAACACACAAAATGGGATCTAAACTGCAAACTTAAGTGAATAAATAAAGGACAAACATGTTCGATCGTGGTAATAAGTCCTGTGGTCATCTCATTATCCAAACCCACCACGGCACTTTCATAAACATTTAGATAGTAGATCCAGTAGCTATTTCAATCTAAGTTCAGTAAAACAGTTCAAGTTCATTACAAATTCAAATTTGAAGAACAGACTTTAGTAGTTTGGGGGTTATGTTTGAACCCACTCAGCCTTATGACGAGTGCACAATGTCGACGATATGCTGTGGTTGTATGGCTTAGATCGGTGATGGTGCTGGACACTGCTGGAGTGAGTGAGTGAGTTTAGTGTTACGCCGCACTCAGCAATATTCCAGCTATATGGTGGCGGTCTGTAAATAATCGAGTGTGGACCAGACAATCCAGTGATGAACAACTTGAGCATCGATCTGCACAATTGGGAACCGATGACATGTGTCAACGAAGTCAGCGAGCCTGACCACCCGATCCCGTTAGTCGCCTCTTACGACAAGCATAGTCGCCTTTTATGGCAAGCATGGGTTGCTGAACGCCTATTCTACCCCGGGACCTTCACGGGTCGGACACTGCTGGGCACTGCTGGAGAGCGCGCTGGTGTGTGGGACTGGACTCCCTAAATAGTGTAGGATTAAAGATGCAATGTACAACGCATATTTTCCAATTTGTGGAAACCCTACCTCATATCAAGCCAGTCAGGTAAAACCAACCACCTTTAAACATCCTGTGGTATGACACAAAGAATGGTGTCACAAATGGTCCACTGTCCATAAATACCCATAAATATCCCTATCTTTGACTGGACCCTGAGGTTCCTGGATGCAACACGGACCCGCGGACCGACCTGCAGGTAATCAATGATGTCTTGTGCATAGGCCGGGCTGTAAAGCTCCCCCTTGTCCGAGTCTATATCCTTGATGCCAACAGGAACTGTCTTCAGCAGGTGGCGGAGTCGTAGAGCAGGATCATCAAGGTCCATAGGCTCGTCTGGAAATACCACAGTTGGTAAACCTAATGTTGGGTAGTCCGGGCAATGAAATCTCTTCATTCTAATTATGACAAACTCGCCACCTCAGTTCTATCTGTAGTTCCATATGGACGTAAAAACAAATGCCATTGATCATCGCGTAAAATCTGTTAGATGTACTAGACGAGATGTGCTACTGTCTAGATGGAATTATACAAGGGGTCAAGTGTATATACTGTATTGTAGTGGAAATGTCTTATATACTGACAGCAAAAGAAACGCAAATCTGATTTTTGTCAAGACAATCATGAACACTTATATTTCATTTTTTTGGAACTTGCCTTTCTTTTGCTGTTCAATATAGTTATTTTCATTATGTGAAATTTAGAACTCAAGATAACGAACTGTAAGGTGAACGTCTTACCAAACGGAATGACGCGCTCTGGACCATTGATGCAGAGTTTCTTCTTGGTACTGAGTCTGTGCTTCCTGACCTTCCGGCATCCTTGATTACCTGCCAACCAACAGCTTGCCAGAGTGACTAGAACCATCTGTTTATCGTGTATCTATAATTAAGAAACTCTATACTATACAATACTATATACTATACTCGACAAATTGCTGTCGGTTCAAGATGAAGTTTCTAGAAGTTACAGTTGCACATACGTAGTAGTGTCATCAGTCACCCATGTTACATACTGTGTCAATTGATGACGACAGTGTCAATAGTCAACAGTGAAAGAAGCCATTGCATTGAACTACGATACCGATTCCCGATGGGATAGTATTTGGACATTTATGTTCGTTGCAGCGTTAACACTATGTCCACTATTAGCCGAGACAATGATTTAAGGGAGGTTTAAGGAGGCCTGTTTATGATCGGGTCAATGCATGCAAACAACTCTGTAACCCATGACGGGATATTCTTGTTATAGTTAAGGGCTGGTGGGTATGCAGTAGGCTATGGCCCAGTATGAATCTGCCACCTTTGAACAAGGGTTCCAGGACCAATGGAGTATATCATTGCTTATGTTTTTGTTTTGATGGTTTTCCTGATCCAGGAACGACACAGACAAGGGTTATGTCATGGAAATATGTATGGAGTAGGTGAATCTACATCCTGCTTACCAGGAGTTGCACGAAATGCCGGCTTTGCCTTGACAGCTTTGGGGTATTCAGTACACTGCACCATCGGTTTAGGGGCGACTGCTGTACTGTGCGAGATGTTGCTGTTGTCGCTAAGCACACGGCGTTCCTAAAATACACCAATGACGTCATTGCATTGATTGTGGCAGATTCTAAGATTTAAATTTGAGAAGTACATGTCTACATTGATAAACCTGAGATCAGTAAATCTTTTCGAAATTGGGATCTTCGAGACACTTAATCGCATAAATACTTAGGCTACGCTCCTCCCTTAAGTCCACACTCGGCACTATTCCAGCTATATAACAGCGGAATAGGTCTGGACCAGACAAACCATAGATCCATTCTGTGAGCGATCCGCACCATCGTCATGTAGCCGGCTACTTCACTATCCCATCAATTTGGCCGCATCTTCCGACAGGAGTTACTGAGACCCATTATAACACGACAGTTGAGACCCACTGTTTACCTATCAGTTGATACCATGATTGTACCGTATGATTACTGTCGTTTACGGTCACCAAGGACGTTGGGACTCTGCATAAGCAAACATAAGTAAAAACGATCTTCGGTTACATGTTGCCTGACCGCCGTTTGGACGTGTTGAGCTGAGCAGACCCCCGAGGCTGGGAAGAAGACCGTCTTCTTGCGCTTCACGATGTTGTTCATGCTGTGCTGGTGAAAATCCCGGTTCTCGCCTGCGCTGTTTTCGCCGGTCTTGTGTTTCTGCACCGACCGTTCTAGATTATAGTCTAGATTTATTACCCCGAAAGCGGACATTCCTGGTATAAAACAATCATTATTTCTTAAAATACACATAGTTATCTGGCAATAATTAGACAAAGTAATAACATCTGACAAATCATGCTGATGTGAATATGTGGTCTAAAACATTTTCTCTGTCTTTTCAACATAGTTTAGCTGAACATTAAACTAATCTTCTCCGTTAAACATTTAATCAGTGGGACGATCACATGGGAAAGGAATAATATGTTGTTAATACGAGACAGTCGGACAAGACAAACAGATGTTTTGAAAAAAAACCCCAACTATTTGTGAAATAAGGAAAATGTATGTAAATCCTACAATTCTGTTTATGGTAGGAACGATTATCAAAGCTCATATCATAGCTAGTTTCAGTTGACAAACTTAACAACTTGCATGTGTGGTCGTTTCATGCACTTTCCCATGTATTAGATTTCACAAACGACACTGAATTAGTGTTCAATTAAACAAAATGATATAATACACCTACAAAATAGCTTCTGTTCAGATCACAAGTGGAAGTGATAACGTACCCGAAAGGTAGCTCTCAGCTCAACCCGTCAAATTTGTGAGAGTGGACTCCCTCCATTGTTCGTTCATGTCTTTTATAGACATCATGTGTCACGTGCATCTGCAGAAACTGGGCACGATAAGTCCGTGGTTTCGTCTCACTGGTGGAAAGCAAGTGAATCTAACTGACACAATGAACCAAGCTTAATCATGGATATTGTTGTTTAAATTTCAAAACGTACAGTGTATACAAGGTTACATACAAGTAATTTTGTTCAGTTAATTGTAAGAATATTTATCTGAACACGGCCCGTTATATAAGAAACATATTGCCTTAAACACCTCTACTGCTTCTACTACTACTACTACTACTACTGCTGGTGCTGCTGCTGCTGCTACGTCTGCGGCTACTACTACTGTTGCCGCTGCTGCTTCCTGGGCGGCGGGGTAGCCTAGTGGTTAAAGTGTTCGCGCGTCACGCTGAGGACCGGGTTAGATTACCGACATTGTGTGAAGCCCATTTCTGGTGTCCCTCGCTGTGATATTGTTGAAATACTGAAAGCAGCGTTAAACCATATTCACCACTACCGCCACCACTACTACTACATCTACCACTACCACAGCTACTGTTACTACTACTACTACTGCTGCTTCTGAATGTAACCGTATAAAGGCCAGTTCGTCCATAGTAGTTAGTGAATTTGGGTTTTACGCCGCTGTAAGCATTACTCCAGCAGTATAGTGAAGGTGGACACCAGAAATGAACTGGAGACAATCTACCCAACTGGGGAAATGAACCCAGGTCTTTGGCGAGACGAGCGAATGCTACCCAACCGCCCTCAGTAGTAGCGAAAATTGCCCGTCTTTATGCATCATTAAAGTGATGCAGCGCAAATATTACTCCAGAATAGCCAATGTCATACAGAAATTATCGCAGTGCGTAACAACTCGTTTGGCCCTTTAATAGTGATACTAGTATACACTGTCACTCGTTAACGTACATAGGTCATGATTTGAGATTCGGGTTAGAAACGCATACTTGTGAGTGGCGACTAAAGGGATCGGGTGGTCAGGCTCGCTGACTTGTTGACACGTGTAATCTTACGCGTATCCCAACAGCGCAGATAGATGCTATAGGTGTCAAGCGCAGGATTGTGTGGTCCACAGTCGGGTTTTCACAGACCGCCGTCATAGAGCTGGAACATTGCTGAGTGCGACATCAACAAACAAACAAACAAACAAACAAACAAACAAACATTCGTGGAAAATGTATGTACGGTACAGAACGCTGTAGTATAACTAAATGCTATGCAAACTGACAAACCGACGTAGCCATCAATTCCGATGTGATAACATGGGATGAACCTGACTTACATGGTGTAGCGAACAGACTAGAAGTGAACACAGCTGACAACATGGTGCATTGTCCAACACACGTTCTAGTGCGGAGTATGATATCAGACAAAGAAACTTTGTCTTCGTGCCCAGTTTGCACACAGAGGAGCTCTTCGTTCCTATTTATAAGCACTTGCGATCACTGGACTGATGTCAGTGTTTTATCTCGTACACTGATCAACAAGTGACAAACAGTACTGCAACCTTGGACAGTGATGACCGGGTGACGCACAATATAGATGCTTTGGATAGTGGTCAGTAAGACGTACAGTAATGATACTGCGGATATTGGTCAACATGATTGACTGTGGCTGTGTTCAGGTTGCGCTGCCTCACTGTTGGTTTGAGGTCAGACATTAATATTGTCGATTATCTTCCTAACACTATAGGAATGGATGAATGGTGATACCAGGTATATTGCTCTGCTGGGTCTACCTGCCCGAAGGAATGAATGGTGATAACAGGCGGGTAAAGATGTGACGACAGGTGGTATCAAGATGTGACGACAGGTGGGTCAAGATGTGACGACAGGTGGGTCAAGATGTGTAACGACAGGTGGATGAAGATGTGATGGCAGGTGGGTGAAGATGTAACGACAGGTGGGTCAAGATGTGACGACAGGTGGGTCAAGATGTGTAACGACAGGTGGATGAAGATGTGATGGCAGGTGGGTGAAGATGTGATGGCAGGTGGGTGAAGATGTGACGGCAGGTGGGTGAAGATGTGATGGCAGGTGGGTGAAGATGTGATGGCAGGTGGGTGAAGATGTAACGACAGGTGGGTGAAGATGTGACGACAGGTGGGTCAAGATGTGTAACGACAGGTGGATGAAGATGTGATGGCAGGTGGGTGAAGATGTGATGGCAGGTGGGTGAAGATGTGACGACAGGTGGTCAACATGTAACGGCAGGTGGATAAAGATTTAACGACAGGTGGGTCGGGATGTGTGACGACAGGTGGGTGAAGATGTGATGGCAGGTGGGTGAAGATGTGACGGCAGGTGGGTAGAGATGTGACGACACATGGGTGAAGATGTGATGGCAGGTGGGTCATGATGAGATGGCAGGTGGGTCAAGATGCGCGGACAGATGATCAACATGTGACGGCAGGTGGGTAAAGATGTGACTACAGGTGTGGACAAGATGTGACGCCAGGTGGGTCGACATGTAACGGCAGTTTGGTAAAGATGTGACGACAGGTGCGTCAGAATGTATGACGACAGATGGGTCAAGATGTGACGACAGGTAGGTCAAGATGTGAGGACAGGTGGGTAAAGATGTGACAAGTGCATCAAGATGTGAGGACAGATTCTGAATAGATAGCTCTCATAACCTGGCAAAACAAACACAGAAAGAAGTGGACGAGGAAAGGTACCCTTGGCGATACCTGGCACATTATCAGTAGCATGATCAAAGCCAGATAATCCGGCACCTCCACAGCCTCCTCGTTGAGACCACTAACAATTCGGAAATAGCACTTTTTTGTTATCTTACAGAAGTCATCTGTAAATGCCACAGCTTTAAGGGAAAGATCGGTTTTGCACATCCAGCAGGTCGTCCTATCCTGAATGTTGAGGCAGCCATACCTGTCAGTGAGCAACAGCACATTGACTCAGGTTTACTGACAGGGACGTGGCACGATGGCGTGTTTGCTTGAGGCTTACAGTTGATCGAAACCAAACGCACCGGGGACGGGCACGTGAGCCTATTCCGTAAATGTGATGACTAGCTTCAGCGGTTAGAGACGGTCACTGGGAGTGTTGCAAACCTCAAAGGCACCTGAAACTGTTTCCCTGTGTATGGTCTGTTACAGGTTGCTTGCAGACGGCACCTGTCGCCATTTGCGTTTTTCAAGTTTTGATCCTCGTAGAAAAATTGTTCCGGATATTTTGATATTTTTTTAGTTTTTAATCGGATGTGATTCAAGATACAACATACAATCTGTTTGGAAAGTGTTAATCTAGTTATGTAACTTGTTTTCTGTTGACGTGATCTGAAGGAAAGCTGTTTACTGAAAGAGTCTTGGATTTAAACATTTCGATGCCAGAGAAAGCTCAAAATGGGGACCGCCTTAAGGGCATCGGTGATTTCTTCAAGAAAAAGAAAGACGACAAGAAGTTCTTCCTCAAAGTTGGCATAGCGGTGGGAATAGTGTTGTTGCTGATTGTTGTGATTATTGTCGTAGCTGCAGTCGTCCCCAAGGGCAGTGACGAGGGTGCGGATGGTGGAGATGTTCAGGCCAGTGTTCAGACCAGTACTAGTAAGGTGAGTTATGCAAGGTGCTTGCATGAACCATACAGTTCACACGCAAAACGTCAACTTCGACATTTTCCGTTGGTGAAGGAAATAGCACAATTATTTTCCATTTCAGAAGGTGCGCTTCACACGTACCTTTGGGGCAGTGTTAAACAGATAATATGTAATAGATAGTATATATTATAGGTTGTTGACAAGAATATTATCAAAGACGATCGGTTAGAACGTTAATGATAGAGGGTAGGTCTATATCAGAAAAGACAGGTGAGTTAAGTTCTTAATGGCCAAGTGTATGTCATACATGATGGGCGAAAATATGTCATGCATGGTGGGCAAGTAAATTGTAATGCATGGTGGGAAAGTATACACCATCCACAATGGGCGAGTGTATGTCATGCATGGTGGGAAAGTATACACCATCCACAATGGGCGAGTGTATGTCATGCATGGTGGGAAAGTATACACCATCCACAATGGGCGAGTGTATGTTATGCATGGTGGGAAAGTATACACCATCCACAATGGGCGAGTGTATGTTATGCATGGTAGGAAAGTATACACCATCCACAATGGGCGAGTGTATGTTATGCATGGTGGGAAAGTATACACCATCCACAATGGGCGAGTGTATGTCATGCATGGTGGGAAAGTATATATACACCATCCACAATGGGCGAGTGTATGTCATGCATGGTGGGAAAGTATATATACACCATCCACAATGGGCGAGTGTATGTCATGCATGGTGGGAAAGTATGCACCATCCACAATGGGCGAGTGTATGTCATGCATGGTGGGAAAGTATACACCATCCACAATGGGCGAGTGTATGTCATGCATGGTGGGAAAGTATACACCATCCACAATGGGCGAGTGTATGTCATGCATGGTGGGAAAGTATACACCATCCACAATGGGCGAGTGTATGTCATGCATGGTGGGAAAGTATACACCATCCACAATGGGCGAGTGTATGTCATGCATGGTGGGAAAGTATACACCATCCACAATGGGCGAGTGTATGTCATGCATGGTGGGAAAGTATACACCATCCACAATGGGCGAGTGTATGTCATGCATGGTGGGAAAGTATATATACACCATCCACAATGGGCGAGTGTATGTTATGCATGGTGGGAAAGTATATATACACCATCCACAATGGGCGAGTGTATGTCATGCATGGTGGGAAAGTATACACCATCCACAATGGGCGAGTGTATATCATGCATCATGCCTAAGTATATGTCAAACATGATGGGCGAGAATATGTCATGCATGAAGGGCAAGTATATGACATGCAAGGTTGGCAAGGGTATGTTATGCATGGTGGGCAAGTACACACCATCCATAATGGGCAAGTATATGACATGCATGATGGGCAAGTATATGTCATGCATGATGGGCAAGTATATGTCATGCATGATGGACGAGTATATGTCATGCATGAAGGGCAAGTATATGTCATGCATGATGGGCAAGTATATGACATGCATGATGGGCAAGTATATGTCATGCATGATGGGCAAGTATATGTCATGCATGATGGACAAGTGTATGTCATGCATGAAGGGCAAGTATATGACATGCATGATGGGCAAGTATATGACATGCATGATGGGCAAGTATATGTCAAACATGATGGGCGAGAATATGTCATGCATGAAGGGCAAGTATATGACATGCAAGGTTGGCAAGGGTATGTTATGCATGGTGGGCAAGTACACACCATCCATAATGGGCAAGTATATGTCATGCATAATGGGCAAGTGTATGTCATGCATGATGGGTGAGTGTATATCATGTGTGACAGATTAGTATATATATCACATAGTGGCCAAGAATATAGCTCATCATCGGCGAGTATATCTTCGAAATTGGACAGTTGGAGAGTACACGTCATGTGTGAGACACGCTCATACATAATACCGGGAAGATATGTATATTCTCATATACTGATTGTTCGCGTAGCTCTGCTGTGTGAAGTATATGGAATGTTTGTTATTGGCAAGTGACCACGTTCAGTGTATCACCTGTCGACGTGGCACCAAATCGAGATATTATTTTGAGTGAATTCACCCGTTTAACGCTTATCCTAGCAAACCCCCATCTGTAAATGAAACGAATGTTTGGGGGATGACAAATCTCATGGCCACTTAATCAAAGGCAAAGTGCAATTTATTCTAAAGGGCAAAGTTGATTACACAAGAGCAAATGTGACGTACTAGCTAAGAACACAAATCAACGGAAAAGGAGACAAAATACACTGAGAAGGAGACTGAATACTACACTGACTCATAACATACGAATATTCCAACCACGAATATTCAGTCATTCATATACAGTCATTCATATTCAGTCATTCATATACAGTCATTCATATACAGTCATTCATATACAGTCATTCATATTCAGTCATTCATATACAGTCATTCATATACAGTCATTCATATACAGTCATTCATATTCAGTCATTCATATACAGTCATTCATATACAGTCATTCATATACATGCTCGATGATCCTTAGTCGACAATTTCGTTACTTCAGTGTATCGCGTACTATCAGTGACAAAGAAACAGAAAGAGGTCACGTGATCCAGTTTTCTTCTTTTGCCCTTTAACACGGGGTCAAGTACACAAAAAGGTCATCAGTAACGCCAACATCCCGCCGGAATGCTGTGTCCATACCCCAATGACGCGACACTTTCAGGTGTCCACCTGTATTCTATGGCTACAGTTTCACAAAAACAAAACTGTGTGCTATGACAAACCAGACTCATGGGCAGTTGGACGATGGTTGGTTTGAATACTCATGTCAATTGCAAAGCTTTTGATCCATATAACACACTACTCACGTTTGAAATAATCATCGAACAGTTTGCATTTGCATGAAAGGTTATACAAGCTTGGCATTCTCGAATTAGTCCTGACATTATGATGCAAAGAACTTTAGAAACCGGTTCCTGGAACGTATGTATGAGAGGCGTACTTTTGTACGTTTCCCTGTCTTTTCCCCAGTATAGCTGTTAGAAATTTAGCATAACAGGCATAAGGAAAGGAAACAACAATAGGTTTTTCTTTCAAGATATTTTACGTCAGGATTTCTGAATGTTGAACCCTAAGTTGAACCCTTATGCGAGACTAATAGTTGCGTCCCGGCATACTGCCGGGGAATTCAACACTACTGAACCTGGATGTGTGGATATGAAAGTGAGGAATTCAGGGCAGTTTCGATCTGAAGTCAGTCCTTACTCTGATGAGGACAACAATTGTGCAAAGGAATCGGTGGTTGTCACTGTAGGTAGAGACATGGATCAACAATCTTGTAAAGGATTTAGTGTTTATCACTGTAGGTAGAGACATGAATGAACAATCTTGTAAAGGATTTAGTGTTTATCACTGTAGGTAGAGACATGGATGAACAATCTTGTAAAGGATTTTGTGTTTATCACTGTAGGTAGAGACATGGATGAACAATCTTGTAAAGGATTTTGTGTTTATCACTGTAGGTAGAGACATGGATCAACAATCTTGTAAAGGATTTAGTGTTTATCACTGTAGGTAGAGACATGGATGAACAATCGTGTAAAGGATTTAGTGTTTATCACTGTAGGTAGAGACATGGATCAACAATCGTGTAAAGGATTTTGTGTTTATCACTGTAGGTAGAGACATGGATCAACAATCTTGTAAAGGATTTTGTGTTTATCACTGTAGGTAGAGACATGGATCAACAGTCTTGTAAAGGATTTAGTGTTTATCACTGTAGGTAGAGACATGGATCAACAATCGTGTAAAGGATTTAGTGTTTATCACTGTAGGTAGAGACATGGATCAACAATCTTGTAAAGGATTTTGTGTTTATCACTGTAGGTAGAGACATGGATCAACAGTCTTGTAAAGGATTCGGTGGTTATCACTGTAGGTAGAGACATGAACCAACACTCTTGTAAAGGATTTAGTGTTTATCAGTGTAGGTAGAGACATGGATCAACACTCTTGTAAAGGACTTGGCATTTATCAGTACTGGTAGAAACATACATTAACATTCTTATAAAGGACTTGGTATTTATCACTACGGGTAGAAACATGGATCAGAATCTAGTACATGACCTTAATTAACAACAGGAGCTTGTGCTTGTATTCATCAACATTGGAATATCGTCTAAAGGCAAAGTTTTGAGATGTAATTGCTGTTGACATGAAGTAGCATTATTGCTGCTAAAATAAATATTCCAGCTTATCTAGCATACGACTGCGTTGATGAGCGAATAATTCCACTCCCATTCCTTCGCAGCATTCCTTTGAAATCACCAATACCTTTCTCATGACAATCTCACTTTTCGTAAATCATTCTTAGGAGAATAATGTTTTACGCCTTCATCTGAAAAAGTCGACTTTCCAAAAAGCAGCCAGATCAGCGTAGAAGTGGATGATACATGAACATATCCTCTAGACGTGGAAATAGCCTGGTCACATGTTGTAGCCACGCGCTAGTGACCATACTCTCATTGCGGGTCTGGGATGTCCATGTCAGACATAATTTTGCCTCTGGATCCAGGTGGAGATTTCTGGAAACATTTTAGTGGTTGTGGTTGGTTTACTGTAACTTTTTCAGGCATATCTTCCCAGTGCCAGCATGGTAGAGGAAAGTCTGGATCGATACAACATATTACTACTTTGCTGAAACCCATGAACTCTTTCCGAGAACAATGCTAACGTACATGGAAACATGATGCGGGATTCGAACTCACGACTACCGGTGCCAGCCAACTTGGGACCTGGACAGGGTGGAATGCCCCAGTGACAGAGATCAGTAGCAGATCTTTGTTAGAGAAGCATTAGCGAAGTCCTGTCTGTTTACAATGGCGTGTCTAAGACAACAACGGTCTCCTGATTTGAGGTTGCCTTAGGAGCTCTGGTGATTAAAATCGCGAGGAAAGGTGATTATCTCACAGAAGGGACATGGATTCTTCAAGTTCCGGGATAATTAGATCCACGTGTTATCAAACAATGACCCGGATATGACGTAACGGTGCTAAGATTGTGATAGACTCCCATACACCTTGGCGTATTATAGTCTGTTTGTTCAAAGGTCACTGGGTACACACATTTGGTGACTTGGAAGAAGTGTGACTTCAGTAACACATTCTGTTTACTGATGGTGTGAAGGTTGTATGTGAAGTTTTACCTGCCTGCCAATCTTAAAACTCTTTGATTTACGCTATGAAGCAGTGAGATGGTACTCGAGTCCTCGTCCTCGCTGCTGTCGACCACTGGTTGAGGGAGTCGAGAAACACAGAAAGACATTATATTGCAAACTATATTGCAAACTTTCTCAAAACGATATCTGTTCATTGACATTGGTAAACTCAAAATCTTAACACACCTTTTGAAGAATTAATTATAATTAATTAACTAAACCATAAGGAGGCACGTCGGTGTATATTAAAGATCAGAGGTACTGGTGATCGAACACAAGAGTGAGTGAGTGAGTTTAGTTTTACGTCGCACTTAGCAATATTCCAGCTATATGGCGACGGTCTGTAAATAATCGAGTCTGGACCAGACAATCCAGTGATCAACAACATGAGCATCGATCTGCGCAATGGGGAACCGATGACGTGTGTCAACCAAGTCAGCTAGTCTGACCACCCGATCCCGTTAGTCGCCTCTTACGACAAGCTGAGTCGCCTTTTATGGCAAGCATGGGTTGCTGAAGGCCTATTCTACCCCGGGACCTTCACGGGTTCGAACACAAGAGGAAGGAATCAAATCAATACTTGTATTCCAGTATTTCAACATTCTAGTGTTCCCTTGTGATGACTGTTTGGTATGTATGTATGTATGTATGTATGTATGTATGTATGTATGTATGTATGTGTGTGTGTGTGTGTGTGTGTGTGTGTGTGTGTGTGTGTGTGTGTGTGTGTGTGTGTGTGTGTGTGTGTGTGTGTTCAGGTAGGTACGTAGGTACGTATGTGCGTACGTACTCACGCTTGCGTGAGTGCGTGTCTAGAGAGAGGTGTGGTGTGGTGAGGTGTGTGTGTGGCTTGGTCCGATTAGTGTGTCCAGGGACCCGAGACATAAACTGGAGAGCACATTTATCCATGTGTTTTCTCCGTGTGTTTTGTTATTGGTTACGCCAGGATTCGCTAGAGGTCGGTTACAGTATGAACATATACTGGTGATAAAACTTCGTTTATTAACTCAATTTTCGCTTTAACTTACCGCGTTGAGCCACGTGAGACTGATTATAACAAACAACATGTGGTCAAACCTCAAGGACTCATTCCTCATACTACCCATACGGGTGAGGAGATACCTTGCATGCAACATCTCTTTGATTTTTGCGCATTGTTCAGTTTTGTGATTATCGACGTTGATTGGTCGATCGTATATTTGTAGATTTTCACTTGATGCCGGAACTACTTTTACTCCACTACGTTCATTCACAATATATCATCGATACATTGACGATTTGACTTCCAGTGACACGTCTGTCTCTCCCTTCTCTACAAGATGCCCCGAAGCGTCAGTCGAATCAGTCTGTCATGTCTCAAATGATTCTTTTTTCCAATCAACCACGTGCACCGATAAGGCGTATTTTACCTGTCGTCGACGCGGACTCGGATTTGTGTACCGTCTTCAATTCCAGCGTTCGGTCGATCCCTTGCAGATTTTCACTGTTTTATATGCTGGCCTTTAAAAATGTACAGGTTTTGCCGTTTTGTATCCAACCACAGTTACCCACTTTGTGACAGGTTGTGAGTGAAGTAAGATACTACGTCAATGTCACGTGCAGATCTAGGCGAGATCGTCAAACTACAGATTGAATATGTTATTGTGCTGCTAAAAGTAAACTTAATCTATTCACTAGGGCTGTAGTCACTAAAATCGTCTACTACTGTGCCGTACTGTGGTTCGTAAGCAATTCGTTTAGGCTTGAGCAGTTTGTGTCATCCATGCATTACTGATTTAGTTGTAAGGACGTGCATAACAAGATGCAGCTTTGAGTTCATAAATACTGCTTTCTCGGTGTAATTACAGAATGGTCTATAAATAGGGAGTCACGAGGTACAAGTGATTACGGGAAATATGTCCCTCCTGAAATTAACGTTCAAGTCGCTTCTCTCTCATACTATACTTTTTGCAACTGGAAGTATTTTGCCAGTAATCATTTCGACGTATTGCTTTGCAAATTTTGCACTGTCTCTAACAGAATGTCTGTGGATGTTTTCAGGCTGATCCCATCGCCCTGGAGTTCCTTATTCCTGCCTACTACATGATTCAGCTTGGAACCTCTGTGACGTCAATGTTGGCAGTTGACGACGTCACTCAGAGTTACATCATCCAAGTCGACGAGGTCTTCCGGACTGTATACGTTCTTGTCAAGTTTAAAGAGGTACGGTAGCAATTCCTAGTGAGAGTGTATGGTTTTTGCTGCTTTTAGCAATATTCCAGCAATATTCCAGCAATACCACTGCATTTTCACAACGGGGAACACAAGAAATGGATTTCACTCATTGCATTCGTATCCACATGGAATCGAAACCGGATCTGAGGAGCGACCGCTTTAAAACCTAGTCTACCCCACCACCCCTTACACATTTCGGAGAAATTATGGATGAATATCTTTCTATAAATACCCGTGAAGGTCCGGGTTAGAATCAGTCTCCGAAAAGAGGTTGACACATGTCATCGTATCCAAGTGCAAAGGTCGATACTTATTCTGTTGATCACCGGATTGTCAGTCCTGAATCGATTATAAACAAACCACCACCATATAGATGGAGTATTGCTGAGTGTGGTGTAAAACTAAACTCACTCACTCTCTCACTTTCCATAGCCATATTCGTAGAAGTCATTATCCAAACGACATGTGTCCGAAAGGTATAATTAAAGTCATTAATTTCAGCTGAATTTCCAACGTGAGGTTAAACTTAATGATATACACGTTTTGTGAATGTTAGCTACTTAAACGTTTTGTGATAAGGTACACTTCATCGTTTCCTAACATAGTGAGCCAAATCTGCAGGTGAACTGTGTGTATGAGCCTGTATAAGACTGAGTTTAAAGTCAGCAAGTAGAAACATTTCAAGTTCACAGCAAGTTACGGATGTCTTATTTCTTTGGTTGGCATTTTGGACTTTCATTAGTCTTAATGAAGGCAAGGGCGATAACTAACATGGTAAAGGAATTGTTATCTACAAAGCATCGCGCTTTTATTGTTAACTGTTTCACTGAGTCTCTCATTTGCTGGAAATAAGATCACATTTTGACTTCCATGTTAAGTACACACCTAATGAAAGTACAACTTGGCGGTTGTGTCACCACCAACACCCATCAACCATGCATTGGTGTGTCCCTGTTCAAAATAACCACGGGGTTTTAGGTTGTTGGCAATGAGCCAATCCTCCACGGCTTCTCCATATCCAGTGGTGAATGGTACACCAGTCCCCAAATACATGCTAGTTTCCCATCGAATATCCCGATATATACACTGATAGAGATTAATAGTTGATATTGATCGCTATTCCACACCAACATTTAACTGAAACGATATTTTGTAAAGTTAGAGTTATACCTCCATTTACAATCTGATTAGTATGTGACATCGATCACCTGTAGGTGCAACTGGACATGGAAGATATTTCCTGATGATGCCAGTTTTTAGTGTATTCATATAGCATGATTTTAGCGACCGGCAATAAATAACCTTAAGCTCACCAGAGATACAATGCAAGGCTTCGCTGGAGGCTTGCTAATGTCCGCTATGATGTAATTCAACTAATACAAAATGTCGCCTCAGCTTTTTAATAGTTTCTCCAGGGTTGCTTTGAACCCAGCGGGTCAGCGGCACACAGAACTCTTTAAACATGGTTTGAGTGTGTTACATTCTCAACGGCAGTCGAAACGGTTTTTACCTGAAAGAGCAGGGTTTATTCTGCCCAACCCGTGGTGACGTCACGGGCTTGACCGCCATTTTGAAAGGTGATTCATGAGTAAAAGTTCATAGTGTCGAGTTCGTGCAGGAATTTAGCTGTTTGTGTGATACTTCTCAGATTAGATTTAGGGTGTGTATCTTAAAAATTGAGTAACAAATAAGTATGGTTCATGTACGTGATTAATATTAGGTTTAAATTGTGCTTTTAACTCTATGACTGTAGGTGAATTCTTGCACCGAATTTCTCCTGACGTCTTTAAACGTGAGCATGCAAAAACACTTCATATAGCATATTAGGACTTCTGAAGGCTATCTATTCTGTGTCTAGAGGTTTGTCAGCTGTTTGAAGGTTTGTTTCGGCTTACATGTATGTGTCTCAAATCATCGGAATATGTAATCAGAGGACGTCCACTTAACTACATGTATACCTATCATTCACGACGTCTATCTTACTCGAACGTCTGGGATCGCCATTAACCAGTGGTGTCTCTACATGAAACTCATCATATCACACAAATATCTGACAATACTCAAGCACACCACACAAATATTTGACGATACCCAAGCACACCACACAAATATCTCACAATACTCAAGCACACCACACAAATATCTGACAATACTCAAGTACACCACACAAATATCTGACAATACTCAAGTACACCACACAAATATCTGACAATACTCAAGTACACCACACAAATATCTGACAATACTCAAGTACACCACACAAATATCTGACAATACTCAAGTACACCACACAAATATCTGACAATACTCAAGTACACCACACAAATATCTGACAATACTCAAGCACACCACACAAATATCTCACAATACTCAAGCACACCACACAAATATCCGACAATACCCAAGTACACCACACAAATATCTGACAATACTCAAGTAAACCACACAAGTATCTCACAATACTCAAGTACACCACACAAATATCTCACAATACTCAAGCACACCACACAAATATCCGACAATACTCAAGTACACCACACAAATATCTGACAATACTCAAGTACACCACACAAATATCTGACAATACTCAAGTACACCACACAAATATCTGACAATACTCAAGTACACCACACAAATATCCGACAATACTCAAGTACACAACACAAATATCTGACAATACTCAAGTACACCACACAAATATCTCACAATACTCAAGCACACCACACAAACATCCGACAATACTCAAGTACACCACACAAATATCCGACAATACTCAAGTACACCACACAAATATCTCACAATACTCAAGCACACCACACAAATATCCGACAATACTCAAGTAAACCACACAAATATCTGACAATACTCAAGTACACCACACAAATATCTGACAATACTCAAGTACACCACACAAATATCTGACAATACTCAAGTACACCACACAAATATCTGACAATACTCAAGTACACCACACAAATATCTCACAATATCAAGCACACCACACAAATATCCGACAATACTCAAGTACACAACACAAATATCCGACAATACTCAAGTACACCACACAAATATCTCACAATACTCAAGTACACCACACAAATATCCGACAACACTCAAGCACACCACACAAATATCTGACAATACTCAAGTACACCACACAAATATCTCACAATACTCAAGTACACCACACAAATATCTCACAATACTCAAGCACACCACACAAATATCCGACAATACCCAAGTACACCACACAAATATCTGACAATACTCAAGTACACCACACAAATATCTGACAATACTCAAGCACACCACACAAATATCTGACAATACTCAAGTACACCACACAAATATCTGACAATACTCAAGTACACCACACAAATATCTGACAATACTCAAGTACACCACACAAATATCTGACAATACTCAAGTACACCACACAAATATCTTACAATACTCAAGCACACCACACAAATATCTGACAATACTCAATCACACGACACAAATATCCGACAATACCCAAGTACACCACACAAATATCCGACAATACCCAAGTACACCACACAAATATCTGACAATACTCAAGTACACCACACAAATATCTGACAATACTCAAGCACACCACACAAATATCTCACAATACTCAAGCACACCACACAAATATCCGACAATACCCAAGTACACCACACAAATATCTGACAATACTCAAGTAAACCACACAAATATCTCACAATACTCAAGTACACCACACAAATATCTCACAATACTCAAGCACACCACACAAATATCCGACAATACTCAAGTACACCGCACAAATATCTGACAATACTCAAGTATACCACACAAATATCTGACAATACTCAAGTACACCACACAAATATCTGACAATACTCAAGTACACCACACAAATATCTGACAATACTCAAGCACACCACACAAATATCTTACAATACTCAAGCACACCACACAAATATCCGACAATACTCAAGTACACCACACAAATATCCGACAATACTCAAGTACACCACACAAATATCTCACAATACTCAAGCACACCACACAAATATCCGACAATACTCAAGTAAACCACACAAATATCTCACAATACTCAAGTGCACCACACAAATATCCGACAATACCCAAGTACACCACACAAATATCTGACAATACTCAAGTACACCACACAAATATCTGACAATACTCAAGTACACCACACAAATATCTCACAATACTCAAGCACACCACACAAATATCCGACAATACTCAAGTACACAACACAAATATCCGACAATACTCAAGTACACCACACAAATATCTGACAATACTCAAGTACACCACACAAATATCTCACAATACTCAAGCACACCACACAAATATCCGACAATACTCAAGTACACCACACAAATATCCGACAATACTCAAGTACACCACACAAATATCTCACAATACTCAAGTACACCACACAAATATCCGACAATACTCAAGTAAACCACACAAATATCTGACAATACTCAAGTACACCACACAAATATCTCACAATACTCAAGTACACCACACAAATATCTCACAATACTCAAGCACACCACACAAATATCCGACAATATTCAAGTACACCACACAAATATCTGACAATACTCAAGTACACCACACAAATATCTGACAATACTCAAGCACACCACACAAATATCTGACAATACTCAAGTACACCACACAAATATCTGACAATACTCAAGTACACCACACAAATATCTGACAATACTCAAGTACACCAACGAGATTTCTGACTATACTCGAATACATCGAACAAAGATCTGACAACAGTCAGTGAGATATTTGCAGTAGTTGTCAATTGATTTCTGCGATCAGCGTCCTTAAGTCCAAATATCGCCACCCACCACCGATGAAACGCAACTGCTACTTTCAATATACTGAAACCAGTTTCTGGTCTTTATTAGGATTTCACATCATTTAATCACACCTGCAGCGTTCGTGTTAAGAAACTAGAAATGTGGGCAGAATGTCAGACTACTGGCTAACTCTCCTTTAACGCCCGGCAAGGAATGCTTCCGACTCCATAGCTGATTCGCAAAAACACTGTTCACGGTTTTACTGTAAATACGTGACTGTCATTTCTGAACGAGACGCACACAAGCAACAAGGGGCGGCTTCTGAGCAAATGTTGAGACCACTATAGCGAGTGCCTGCCAGGTCAGACCATGTGTCGTTTAATGGCCACAATGCAGGCTGCTATACCAAGATACGCTGTCTTTTTTCGATATATGTACACTGGCTACATTTTGTTTACTATTTTTATGTCTATTCTCTGAATGGAATTTAGAAGTGGAATGCATAAGAAAAGCAAGATTTATGGATGCCATCGTCTTAACTGGGCCCGTGAAGGTACGGGACAGAATAGACCTTCAGCAACTCATGCTTGCCATAAAAGGCGACTAAACTTGTCGTAAAAGGCGACTAACAGGATCGGGTGCTCAGACTCGCTGACTTGGTTGACAAATGTCATCGGTTCCCCATTGCGCAGATACATGTTGTTTATCACTGGATTGTCTGGTCCAGACTCGATTATTTACAAACCGCCGTCATATAGGTGGAATATTGCTGAGTGCGGCGTAAAACTAAACTCACCCACTCTTCTCAATTGTGAATAACACGACGTTTCGGGGTATATGCTTGAGGTCACCTGATAAAGGAGCAAGCATACAATAAACGCCGTGTTATTCACGATAAAGAAACATCCATAAATCTTGAAACATTTACAGAAATTATGATGCATTAATAGTCCATATAATAAAACCATCATTGTGCAGTAGTTCGGACTAGTAGTTGTAAACAGACTAGAAAACATACAATACACAGTAAGGTTACAACCAATCTTGCCAAGCATATAGCAAGATATATAATTTTATTCGTAAATAGTCTAATTGCAATACGACTATGAACATTTGTTTTACAAATTGTAATGATGTAGTAAAAGGGTAGGAGGTTAACTGATTTATATTACACTTCTTTAGTAATGGGTATACATGTAGTTCATTGTACAAAACAGTAAGACATATTTTGATACACATCTCAAATACAAGCAATGAGCCTACCCCGGATGAGACTGGGGTGTCGACCAGCACAGCAGCACACTGTATCCAGAATATATCTGAATAATCTATATGTATACTCTTGTAACTAAGAATAATACACTTACACAATTTTGCATGCCTTTTGTTATATTTCGCATGTTGTATGCCTACCCACATCGGAACCTAAATACGACTATTCTACAACACATTCAGACTCTTGTTTCATGCACACAAGAGTGAAGATGCAAAAAAGCTGTTTCTTAGTAATTACAAAAGCTTACAATTGATAAGCCTGGTTTAACATATTTATGTAAATAGGTAATGAATGAGATTTAGATAATAGCAAACACTTAGTTTACTTTAATAGAACAGGTTTGATGTACAGCAACATATAGATACAAAAAATTAAATATAAATATACAGAGATATGTTGCTCTAAGTTTAATAGAAAGTATTTCTGTCAGCCTGTCTGTTGTGTGACTGTGTGCAGAGTGATAAACAATAGGTTTTATTTGGACAGTTGGCTTGGCCAATCAGTTGAGCACTTCATGGCTTGGGTGTGTTAAGGGCTTGAGGGAATCATAACTTATATTTGAACTAACCTACCGATAAATGTATATGCACATCTGCAGAATAGAAAACACTAAAATAATAAAATCTCTATGTACAAAGTTGCATCTGCCCCATTTATGTATACATATATACACAAGAATACTAAAACAAGGTATATCACGTGTGACCGTCAAAATGTATTTTCTGATAAGCGACTTATAACGTACCTAAATAGTAATGTTTGTTTTTTGCTGAACAAGCAATTCATCAATGTCCCATCTGTTTGCACCTAATTCAAATATCCAATCAAACTGTATCATATCTTCAACCAATGAAAGCCAAGGACAAGGACCTCATTATGATATTTTTAATTTGCACTGGAACTACTTTTGACCCATCGCCCAATCGTGGTTGAATAACTTTGGACTTGTGAGAATATAAACCTATTCACGGAAATCAATATTGAAGATGTCATGAATTACTCCCAAACAGGAAAATAAGACAAGACACATGTCAATAGATTGTTTCCAGGTCTATTTCAATGTGTATAGTTTGTACATGTTACTAACGTATGTACTTTATCGTGCGTGGTGACGTGCAGTCACCCAAGTCCGCGAGCTTGACCGATCCACCTGAGTGTGTACAGCTGAGACTAATGAAAATGACAAAATAAGAAACATGTACTGATGTCAATAGATAGCCAAATGTTCCGCTGTCCCAACTCATACACAGTGCTGGCTACACAATGTAATGTGTATATGCATTTTACACACACACACACACACACACACACACACACACACACACACACACACACACACACACACACACACACACACACACACACACACACACACACACACACACACACACACACACACACACACACACACACACTCACACTCACACTCACACTCACACACACACACGCTATAATATTTCTGGAATGTTGCAAAAAGTGGCGTGAAATTTAACTCACTCACTCACTGACTGTTTTTGATAAAGTGGATAATGGAAGTGTGTTTTTGTTTCAGCGGTCCCAGATCTACATCGGTATTCAGAAGGAGGCCAACCAAGCGAGGACAGGGGTCCTCGAGAACACTGTGTTATTCTGTTTCGCCAGGGGATTTGACTCCAACTTCGATGGCCAGTATCTAGACGCAGATAGTTTCAGGGTATGAACGACTGAATATTGCTTAACGCCGCATCAAAAGTGTTGAAGGCATTTGCGGTGAGACATGTGTTAGTTGGTCCTGGAAGCAGTGCCGAGATTTCCGTCCCGAGCGCTTTAACCCCACAATGAGCTGCCATGTGAATACCATGATGACAAAAACAGTGCTTCCTTCAGTCACAGACCTAAAACATTCACTTGTGGTTCTTCCACATTCGGCCGTAAAAAATTAGGTTATGGCTAATTACGGACATGCAGATATTAACTGAAGCGGCCATAAAATGCTCGTAAACTACATTCCTTAACTATATGCCCCAACATGGATGCAGAGTTGAACTGTTTCAGCAAATGTACTGAAAATTCGACCATTTTGTAGTTTGGATATAATAATTCCATCATTCGGGTACAGTTTGTTTCAGATATTATCAGGTTAATGATAACTACAAAATCAATACAATACTTCAATGAGTGTATTATATATAACATTTAGATTATGTATATTTATGTTTCCTTCATATTGCAGAGATGTGTTAATTATGTCATGCTGGTAAACGACTATAGGCATGTTGCAACAAGTTTTTTCTTTGTTTCAGCGGAATGGGGCGACACAGTACGGCACCGTGAGCGGTACCAATGTCACCATCACGGTATCTCCAGTTGAAGGTCCACTGAAACTGACCGGTCCTGTGGCTCGTGTGTTCAACTCGTCGTGTGACGATCTACGCCCCCAGGACGTGTTTCAGTGGCGTGAGAAGGGTCAGTATGTTGAAGGCACCGTTAGTATACCTGTAGTCTGTCATGCAGACCCAGAAACAAACATATCCAAGGAAGTGTAGAATATGTGGCAAGTCTAGATTTCCAGTGCTTCTGAAAACGAAGAAAGTCTCAGCTGAGGCTGCTTTTGATAATATTTTACTTGTTATTATTATAGACTTTTTTCTGTAAAATATGTACATTTCAGAGAATAGTTATCTGGAACTGTAGCTGATCACATCCATCTGGATGCAAAATATACATACACCCTTACTAACAAAGTTCTAGCCAGAATTCCAAGAGCATAAGAATTTGGCACCCTTACTGACAAGGTTCTAGCTAGAATTCCAAGAGCATAAGAATTTGGCACCCTTACTGACAAGGTTCTAGCTAGAATTCCAAGAGCATAAGAATTTGGCACCCTTACTGACAAGGTTCTAGCTAGAATTCCAAGAGCATAAGAATTTGCCACAACTTTATATTTTGTCTTATGGAAATCACTCGGTATGTACATGTCCGCAACGATGTAGTTTTCGACATGAATCCTGGTTAATAAGAGTAAATAACGACATCATTCTGCAACACATGCTTGTCTGCCATGCCTGGGATTTGTTCCTCATGAATACATGGTATTGGCAGGGCCAGACATTTCAGCAAGATGTTATGTAACTATGCGTGGACCATGACATGATCAGTCGGATAGTATACAGTGTTAAACTCCTGTCAGCGGTCTATGACCGGGAGTATACAGTGCTAAACTCCTGTCAGCGGTCTATGACCGGGAGTATACAGTGCTAAACTCCTGTCAGCGGTCTATGACCGGGAGTATACAGTGTTAAACTCCTGTCAGCGGTCTATGACCGGGAGTATACATTGAACATACTGACATCACCTGATGAAACAACAGTAGGGAAGTGAGTGATTGGTTTGTGATAGGTTCCTTTCCTTTCCTTTTACAACATGAAACGGATACTGTTATACAACTATTGATATCAAGAAAGTGTCAACATGTTGATATCGACTACAATGAAAAAATGGCACTTTAAGTGAAATCTACTTGTTCGTGTCACGTTGGTCGATATCGATATTCACAAAAAACCTTCGTATCCTTTTTCTTGTTCATTACAAAGTTAGTTAGTTTTTACCCGCATCCTCTGCAACCTGGTCTGTTCTTTTAAACTGAAATGCGGTGTAACGAAGAATAAAACACACAAATTCACAAACGTTATAACTTCTTAGTTATGTTTGTTATACATCGGCAGAGACGGCGTGTGAAGGAAATCAAACAGTCCAACTCGATGCAGAGGACCAACCTGTCTGTCAAAATTCACGATGCCCGTAAGTAATTGTGTATGCACAAGTTTGTATTCCACACTGAAACCTGTGAAGAACAAACCCTCGCCAATCAGGACATGCACATTCAATTCATCAATTCATCATGTGCACAAATAAGTCCAGAGTGCTTTATGTTAATTTACACTGAAACCATTTGATCATCCGCCAGATATGTCTGATCTTTGAGGAAGAGCAGCATTCATTGTAAAGCTAACAATTTTCTCAGTGGGAAGACTTTTTAGTAAATTCAAAGATTACGTATTCCCTTTCGATATTGTAGTGATATTTTGTGAAGGCTTTATTACTCGATAACTACCAAAAGCAAAAGCAACAGTAGCAGATAAAGGAAGCCAACTGTAGGTGAGCATATCAGATCATCGCATTCAAGTGCCTAACAATGTTGACAACGGTTTTAAAGAAGACGCTCTACCAGCGGTTAGGCAGTTTACGATATTTGATTATGTTTGACCTAATTGGTAACAGTGAATCAAATTTTAATAGTGATTAAATAAGTATAATGCCTGTGATAATCGCGTGCTACAGTTAGGCATCGGCATGTTTGTTATGGCAGTTTGTTGTTACTATATACAACCTCGCTGTTGGTTTTATACAAGGCTTACGAAGGTAAGTATTTTTTACGACCGTTTGATGATTTCCATGTTGTTTTGAACGTTTCCTATCTTCCCGAAGCAGACTAAGAGTGTAGTCACACCCTTACTTAACAAGACTGGGATTTTTCTTGGCTTGATTGTAGCTCCACTAGTGGCTATGACCCTTCTTTGTCTATTGACTAATCACAGTCCATCTTTCATATCACGTGCATTATTTTCAAACACAGTAGGGGAGAAAGTCATCAAGTCATTTGACCAGTTTCATAAAAAATATTATGAAAATATTTAGAAATATCTGCCGAAGACAATTAACGGCTCACATGCTTTGCAAATCCTGCAACCGACCGAAATCTCCACCGAATCCGCCATGTTTTCAATGACGCAAAAGGCTGTTTCGTTACCCGATTCCTATTGGAGTATGGATAGAGCAGTTTATACAGCCAAACTAAACACCCAGTCCAGTCTAGTTCTTTGGATTTTTTTGGAGTTATTTATTTAAAACCCCAAACCACTGACATGGTAGTGGAACAATCTTCATAAAGCCCTTCTCACATGTCCTAACAATCGATTTTATCGTAACAAAAATACCTTACACCTCTTACAGCTGTAATGATTCCCTAAGTAAACACATGCATTCTACGTCTCATAAGCTGTCTATGTATCCTGAGGTATCGAAGGACGACCACTACATCGAAACACCGCTACAGCCATTTGTCAATAGTAGATTCTAACAATGCATGTTTACCTTCTTATTGCCGCGGGGGCGGTGGGGTAGCCTAGTGGTTAAAGCGTTCTCTAGTCACCCCGAAGACTGAGTCCATTTCTGGTGTGTCCTACTGTGGTATTGCTGGAATATTATAAGCGGCGTAAAACTATACTCACTCTTAGCCCCGTGATGAGGATTCTAGATTCAGTGCTACAGTCCGCCAACGACGTTTTTGTTCACAACAAACAGCCAGGATGCCTGAAATATTCATAAAGAATTCTGTCATGGTTGTTTCATTGCCAGTTGGTTCATATTTCAGCATCTACGACGAATCTCAACCTTTAACTACCAGACAAGCATGCAAAAAGTTCAGACGCTGCAACTCAATAATGGGCCAGTGTGACAGGGTGTGGACTCGCCAGAACCCCTACAAAGGGCAACCTTACTGCAACTGTCGCCAGCAGCTAGCGGACGACGCATCAGCGGTCATGTGTCCGAATGCCAGCATTGACCAGGCAGAGTGTGAATCCCCCCGAAGAAGAGCCGAAGACCTGTCCAATCAAAGCCCTTGTTTGTGTCAGTACAGGATTAGAAGGATACACCCTTATATGAGACGGTCACGTGATTCAGCGTGGCAGCTGGACACTCTGAGCGTCACTGGCCCTGCGCCGAGAAGAGAGCATTGTTCATGTCCACGAGGTGTTTAGGCGCCCCTAAATACCATGTGCACTATCTACAGATGTCAACTTGCCATGTTAGGTGTTCTTCTAATTCCTATTTTTATCTTCACTTTTTGACATCGTTAATGGTGGAGATATAATTATCCTGCAATACTGAGGATGATGTGCATATTCTGATACGACGAAGTTCGACATTGAGACTAATGTAACGTGGCGATCAGGGCAGCGGGAGAATATTAATGACATAGATATACATAGCTGCTACAGCTGACGGTTACCTTAGGCGATAAATAATAATTTAGTTTTGATCATAGGTATACTGTACCAAAGTTATTGATTGTAATGACTTACACTAAAGTCTGTTTGAACATGCCATATGACGGTGATATTGAACACACAAACGTAATGAATGTCTGATATTCCTGCTTGATTTATGAGGTTACATAAATACATGTCTAAGACTGTGTTCTAAAGATAAACAAATGTTCGGCAGGTGTGTGTCGTGTCTAAGTTGATTGTTGTAGCGAGGACCACTTAATATAACGGGATCGGGAGTTCTCGTAAGTCCGTCAGTACTTTGTATGAATTATCTGTACTTATTTCTGTGTTTCAATCAGAAAAGGTATGTTTACTTTCGATTCCTGCACTGCTATGGTTCTTGATATAGCTACTAACAATCCGTAAACTGAGACGATTCCCACAACTCTTCACCCACCCCCTTAACCATTCCCCCAGCACTTTAACCATTCACCCATCCTCTTACTCATTCACCCATCCCTTAACCATGTACCCAGTTTTCGAACTTGCACGTGCTGTGAACAAGGTCTGAGACCACATGCACCCTGTCCTCAACTTCACCTCACCCCCGTACCCTGTCTTACACCACAGCCTCTCACTCTGTCCACACCGTAACCCAGACTCAATAGTAACAAAAGTGCGGGATATTCTCAATATGTTGTGGAGCTGAATCAGTTCCGATGCGGTATTTCTCGATATATTCACGACACATCAGACAGCAGTAACAGTTCAGCTTTGAATACAAGCATAATTGTTCCTTCCGCCTTTCTGCCGTGTAAAATATAGCTTGTATATTTGTACATACATCTGTCAAGTGTATTCATCACACGCTACCCCTTAACCTAGTTAAGCTAACAGCTTTCATTAGTACTTTACTTCTGGCCATGAAACAATACACAATGCGTTAATGTGTTCGCAGTACATGCTGTGAAAGGATTGGCATTTTATGCATGAGTAACTGACATCTACGAGCATTCGAGTGATGGACTGCTTTATTCGGAAGAACCCATATCCCGCTGTAATTGTTTCTACTCGTCATTCTTATAAAAAAATTGTTTATTTCAACATATGTTACTTTATCCACTATGTTCCATAACTGGTGTATACACGATGTCTTCAGGAGTGAATAACGTTCCGCATCGAATCGGTATAGGCAGATAGCAACACGGTTTGGAGACATGGTGCCATGTGTTTCATGACGCAAATATTGTGTGCCTTTTGAGGTTTAGACCTAGTCTTTTGATATACAGTCTTGCATTTTAGTAGATAATTTACTTCCTTTTATATGAAAAGACTTGCAGCAACTTAAGGATAGCAACCTCTTTCCAATGCATATCTGCCTTTTACCCTTTTACCAGGTAAATTAGGAATCTGATATTTCCATGAATTTGTTTTTTGGATCGTGACATCCAATCTCTTGTCAATGATACTGTCAAGAACCTCGACGTCACTGATACTGTCAAGAACCTCCTGTTATTAATACTGCCAATGACCTCAACGCACTGATATTGTTCATCATTTCCATGTCACAAGATTGCATACATCTTTGAGCGATGTGAACTACTTGCCTTCTACATCCAGTGTTTACTCTGTATATATTCCTCTACCAGCTTGTATATGCTTTTCCTGTAACTGAGTAGGTGTGTATTATCTTCCTATATTAATATATCCTATGCCCATGGTGTTGTCAATAATAAACCTTTCCTAACTATGCTGTATTTTTGTTTAAAGAGAAACTACAGGATCGACTTATTGTGTTGGAAGTGAGTATGGTAGCTAGTTAGTGCTGTGAATAAAGTTGTAATTCTGCTGTGGAATATAGAAACTATTATTTTATTGCATTTATTTCATCATTTATCATTATCTTCTGTAGTTATATTCATTTGGTTGAAAATAGTAGTCCACAAGAACCTAACAGTCCCACCCTCTGCCCATACCTATTCCCACAATCAGCAGGGGATAATTGAATATAATGCTGTGATTGATGGTCTGAAGAGGGATCAGAGGAATCCAAACCCAGCGATCAACATTAACGAAACATTGTACGCGAAGCATGCATTTCTTTCATACACGGAGGAATAGTGCTCATTCTGAATACGTTCAGTGGACGTTAATGAAGACGCTCTGGGAAATTAGTAGTTGATTTCATTCCATGCTGCTTCTGGTGCTGCTGGTACTGCTCTTTGGAACACTCCTACAGAGCAGTAGCAGCAACAGCAACAGCAGCAGAGTGACTAGAGCAGATAACTGGCACGAGTGTTCTCATCTCAAAGATCTTTCGGGCTGCATATGCTGATGATACCGAGTATTCCATCTGTGTTGTGCAGTTGTGCACACTCCAGGATTGGACAAGTATTGACGTGTGCAACAAAATTCATATTTTCCTCTCAGTTTCAGATCTAATCAAGTTCTTTAATTTCCACAATCTGGTTTCTGTTCTGCGCCACTGGTAGGACATTAGGCACATGCCCGCCTAGCCCAAACTGGCTGTAACTACTCTGTTGTACAAACAAACACGTTGGGCTGTGTGGGAATGGTTATAACGTTTGGGCTCAGGGCTTAGTCGTACTAAATAAACACAAACTTCTATACAGATTGATATAGTCTGTTTCAGTTTATCACCTGAACATACACTTTATAATTTATAAGTCGACATGTATTAAGTAGGAAGCAGCATCAGCAAACATGGCATCAATTTCGCAACATTGGTATTTGGTCTTCAGAGTCTGGAGTTGAATCTGCAGATCTCAATACTTATTCTTCTTGTACTTCACTCTACCTGTGGAATGGAGACGGATTATTGAAACTTCATTCTTGGCCTGCGTGGTTTTGATGACATTGATAAACTTGTACAGGTTAGGATGGGGTGTCTTGGTGGCGTTATTGCGCGTATCGTGCACGTATTGATAAACTTGTACAGGTTAGGATGGGGTGTCTTGGTGGCGTTATTGCGCTTATCGTGCACGCATTGATAAACTTGTACAAGTTAGGATGAGGTGTCTTGATGACGTTATTGAGCTTATGGTGCACACATTGATAAAGGGTGCCGCCCTTCAAGATGGTTTGTTGTACGGGGACCCTGGGTGTCAAAGTGGTTCCACGTCTGGCGACCTTTCTGAACCCACTTCTCAACCTTTAAGGTTATCAATATATTCAACTTGTACCTGTGCGTTTGCGATTTCGAGAGAAGCTGTCTAAGTTGTCTGAGTTTTTATACTATGAACTGGATGACACTGTGTGAACACTAAAGATAGTGAGTGAACGCTCACCCAAGGCAAGATCTTTATCCAAGGTAGTGGATGACAAAGAGTGAACACTCACTCAAGATATGGGGGAAACAAGCTATAAGTCAGAGCGTTAATCTCGTGTAACAACACTGCTCCTTTGGGCTTGGGACCTAGTGGGGATAGGGGAAAATAGACACCCAACACGGATAAGTGCATTTTGTTAGTGTTGTAACTGCATCTGATAGAGGAAGGATGAAGGGGCAAATTAGCCGCCTCTCTTGTCATGAATAACAGAAACAATACAAATCCTTACGAAATAAATATCTAGCAATCGACAGCTGGAAGAACTGTGCAGTGTTCATTCCGGCACACTTAAGATTAGGTAAGGCACAGCTGTCAATCAGTATCAGATTGATTATTTGAGATTTGACAGTCGCCCCATCTGTCGCTGATTGCTAACCTGCAGAGCAGTACTGCCACTTTCTCCAACTGTCGGTCTGCACCAGCGAATGCAGCAGGATGGGAAAAGGCCTCAAAACCATGATCCTTGCAGCAGTTCTGGGGACTCTGATGTATTATACTTACCTGCGTACATCTTCCATGTTACAATTTTCAGAACTTACCAATGTGTTTCAATCATCTGAAACAATACTGTTGTCAAAACCTTGCGTATTGGAGGAACGTTACTATGAAGACAATAATTCACGGATTTTGTTTGCAAGAGACTTAGAAGACAATATCAAGGCAGGGAAAATGGTCGTGGATTTCTGGAGAGACCTCCGTGTGCTCAGTACGGTAGGTATAAGCCCAATGTCCAACATGTTACCTTCAAATGTAGCAGTGTCTGAAAGTTCCGAATATTTTCTAAGCTTACTGGGTTGGAAATATGAAGATGAAAGTTTGATATGTTTTCATTCCTCGGTTATGTATTTTAGACACATTCATCAGATGTAACATTGTCTGAAGCTACACAGATTCAGTTTCAGTTTCCAAATACTATATTATATCACTCCAGTCACTGGAACTGGCAATCTGCTCCAATATCTACTGTCATACTGAACTGTTCATGATCATTTTCATAAGATGAATTCGCTTTTATGTTCTGGAAGTACATCTTTAATCTAGAAAGGTTTAACTAAACACGTTATGGCAAATATATCAATTACAAGGTTCCCCAAATCTCAAGAGGTTTGAACATAAACATTTTCTGTGGAAAGGTTGTGGAAAGGTTGTATAAAACGAAAAAAGACAAAAAAACAAACCCGAACAAACAAAAAAAACAAAAAAAACATACCAAAACAACAACTAAAAACAAACAGTCAGAAAACAAACAGACAAAAAACAACAACAACAAAAGAAAACAAACAAACAAACAAAAAAAACCAAACAATCGCCGAGACGCAACGAATGCAACGGAGCGGTCTGCAAATCGTGCAATATTCAAAACGTGAAAAACGGAAATTGTGGGGCGTTGGTGAAACCGGAACTGTCTCAATATATGAACAGACACGTTGGTGTTCGCAGTACGACCTTTATTAATGATCATGTAAAACAAACAATGAAACAATTAAAACATCCTTTAGACAAAATTTATCTATATGCTGATAGATAATATCAATCATTAATATAACCATATATATAACCATATACAGAATACTATCGTTGCTGAGCCATGTCATACACATTGCCTTAACATTTAATTCATAGCAGATTACATATACTAGTATACTTTAATTCATACATAGAACACAAATATGTATGGACACATCATATCATATGGAGAAATAAACTAGCATTATACATTTATTTTTCAAGTAATCATTACATAAAGCATAAAATATTGTGAAAACACCAAGTGTGTTGACCTGGTTATGATCAGTAAATGGCAATGACTGCTGCACGAACAATACAGCTACATCTGCACGCATAAATGAAACATATATTACACACTGTGTAGATGAATCGAATGGCAGCAACAACAATGCAAACAAATACGTTTAAGGATTGTTGATTATGTTTACACAATCGCACATTCATACAACAGCTGTATATTAGGCAAAGATTAAGTTTAAGACAGATATATATCTTATCAATTTTCGAATTTTGTCGGAAATTCAGGAATAGTGAGTATTTTGATGATTCTAATACAGTAGAGGATATATCACTTGTTAAGAACAAAAGTTACTGGATTCCAAAGAAAGGTAGGAATTCACATCTAGATAAATTCATTGACTCTGTATCCAATGTCCCTTTATTACCACAAACATGTCCAAAGTCTAACATTTCCAATTCAGAACGGATTGCACTTAAAGATATTCTTAATGATAAAAACATCATTATCAAAGAGGCCGACAAAGGTGGGACTGTTGTCATTATGGACGTTCAACATTGCACGGCAATGTCCATGGAAATAATTAGTGATCAGGAAAACTATAACGTTATGAAGTTATAAACACTGCCAATGTTCACAAACAACTTAAAGGTTTTCTTGGTACATTTTCAAATGAAACAACTGAAAAGGAGTTAGATTACCTAACAAAGGACAAGGTATGATAAGGGTGGTTTTTGGCCCACTAATAGAATTGGCTGAAAACACGTTTATTGTTTAGAGACAAGTTAGCTTTGCATAAAAATGCTATATTTAAATGATCTGAGGTGTAATTGCATTGCAGAGAGGCCCAACATGGGTTTTATCAGTTCCCATGAAAAATAACAAGAAGTCTGAAATATCAGTGTGCCATAATGACTTATTTACAACTGTCATTTTATTTACATACAAATTACAGCAGTTTTACGACAGGTAGTCATGCTGAAAAACATGTCAATGTCAGTCATAATGTTTTAACCTCAAGGGGCCAATTAGGGCTGAAAACAACATGTAAGCATGATTAACCAATCATATTGTAGTAAGAATAACAGGGGCCTGTTTTGGGTAAAGCTACATTTTGGGCACAGCTTCATTCTAACTAGTAAGTATTACAAGTCAGCATTTACAACCAGTTTTAGCAAATATACAGTTGCGATCTCAGTTATCATACGTTATTACAATAGCCAACCATGTTGCACTAAAAATCACAGGTCTTGACCTCAAAGGGGCCCATTTCGGGTGAAATTTCATTGTCAGCGCAGGTTCATATTAACACCATGCAAGTGTTAAAGTCAGTATTCAAAAGACTTCGCAGAGTAATTATTCACAACTTATCCACTTTAAGGATATAAAACATCAACTATTACCCTTCATTGACACAGTCATCAATCTCAGTTTCTGATTCACTGTCAAGAAGTGCTGTATTCAAAAGTGTATAAACCTAAAGTAGATCAAAATATATTAAATATGAATTTCAAAATATTGGGAACAAAGGCAACTAGATCGACTTGAAAAGGTGAATGGTCAGTGTCTTAAGAAAAGATTTACATGATGTTAATTAAAGCTTGTTTCAACAGTGTTGTAACATAGATTACCAAACTTAAGAAAAAAGTTATAATATTTGGATTTAATGTTAAAGAGTTTAGTTAAACATTGTAGACTTGATAAACAAACTTTGAAAAAAGAGCAAAAGTTACATGGATTTGAGTCTGCATTTCTGATAACAAAAAAACCCAACCCAACAGTTCACTATTGCAACCATTAGGCTACATGTTCCTTTGCTTCACAATGTGAAATTAAGCTTATATATTACACTTTACAACTATGTATGACTTGATGTCTGCTTGTGTTCATCATCTGCTAGACCTTGATACAATGTTCTTATTATAGCTGAAAACAAATCCTTTTTATACAGTTAAGTGTTGTCATTTCGGTGAAATGAAATCGTATATGGAAACATCAAGGTACATAAGTTCTTGCAAATGCATATGTTTGTACATGGCAATCCTGTTGAATGTTATTTTGACAGTGACAGGTGACTCAAAGGTGTTTGATAAACAGATGATAGAAAAACTATGATCAAATTCTGACATAATATCAAAGATTCTCACTTTTACAGTGCTGCTTGATCATATTTTGAAACTCTTCAGACGTCTTCTTACTTTTCTAGCAGAGACCAACAACCAAAAATGTTTACCGCTCATAAATCAGCCTTGCGAGAGCCTTATGATATTAAAGATTTTAATAAAGATATTTGATATGTGTATTTTAGAGCACAAAACCATTCAAAATATAGTGTACCATGGCACAGATGTGTAAATGTGATGGATTGTTTTTAAAGATGTTATTTTCTGTCAATGTTTATTTTTTTAGATGTTGTATGGGGCAATTTCATAAACCGAAAAATGTACTTACTTTGAAGATTTTGATGTGAGCAAAAGCGTGACCCACCACAATTTTTAGGTGTGCATTCTAATTTACTCTCTTCATATGTGGTGAAAAAATTGGGATGGGTCAGGCTTTTGCTCACATTTCTATCACTCTGAAAATCAGAAAATGTAGGTTTCTAGAAGATATTGTAAAATATGTTAACTTTGAGGTCTTCAAAGAGGAAAACCAACAACACTAAAAACATAAAAACGCAATTGGAGGTAACTTCAACAATTAATTTAGCCCTTTTTATGTTAAAATTATCGTGTCGTAAAATTTTGATAATCATGACATGTTGTGGGCCAGTAAGGGCCTCTATCATACCTTGTCCTTTTGATAATCATGACATGTTGTGGGCCAGTAAGGGCCTCTATCATACCTTGTCCTTTTGATAATCATGACATGTTGTGGGCCAGTAAGGGCCTCTATCATACCTTGTCCTTTTGATAATCATGACATGTTGTGGGCCAGTAAGGGCCTCTATCATACCTTGTCCTTTTGATAATCATGACATGTTGTGGGCCAGTAAGGGCCTCTATCATACCTTGTCCTTTCATTTGCAAAGAAAGGAACTTCTACGGATTACCCAAAGTGCACAAATGTCGGGATATTAAAGATAAGTGTGAAAATTCTAATGATAACTACATTGAAACAGAACATCCCAATGATTTGACACTTAGGCCTATAATTGGAGGACCTAGTTGTGCTACACATCGGTGGAGTAATTGCATTGACATACTGCTTAAACCTTTTATTACAAAAGTTCACAGTTATACTAGAGATGCAATGGATTTCCAAAACTATTTACCTCAACAAACGCAAGAAAAAAACAAACTCGTTACTTTTGATGTGAAAATTTATATTCTAATATCCCACACAATTTAGGAACTGAAGCTGTATCATTCTGGTTACACGAATATCCAGCATTACTCCCAACACGATTCTCGAAGGAATTCGTCATAGGAAGTGTTAAATTCATATTGAATAATAAGACATTTAATTTTGATGGAGAACAGTATAGACAAATAAAGGGTACAGTAATGGGAACTGAAATGGCACCCATATGCTACGCTAGTTTTAGGATATTTCGAACGAACTCTGGAAACCAAAGTGAAAGAACAGTTAGGACCTGAAGTCACTGAATACTTCAGAACAAATTGGCGACGTTTCCTTGACGACTGCTTCATGTTATGGCCCTTTGGAAATGAAAAGTTAACTTTGTTTCATAACATCCTAAATAACTTGAACAAACATTTACATTTTACCATGTATTCAAATTACTCTGAAATTTCATTTTTAGACACCATGGTAAAACTATGTGGACGTGGCCTAGAAACAGATATATATTATAAACCTACAGATACTAAACAATATCTACATTTTTCATCTTTATGGCAAATGTAACTATGATAAAAAGTAAACGCCAAAGCTGTAATTTAAAACACATACTGACAAGTGCCAAATTCGCCTCATGTATTAAACATACAGAAGTCAGTGTCTCAAAATGTAAACGGGGAAATTTTGGAACTTGTGAGTATATACTTGAAAGCTCATGTATTAATTTCAAAAACAGGAAACAAATGTTTCATGTGCGCTCTAACATGGACTGCTCCGCAAAACATATGTTAGTATATGCCCAGGGTGTCATTAAGAATACATTGGATAAACGGAGTGCTTGAGGGACAGAATGCGCGTCCATAAACAACAGATTAAGGACCCAAAAGCCAGGTGCATCCCATTAAGCGCTCACATCGACAAATGCGCAGCAGGAAAGGAAGCAAAATTTGAAATATTCCCTTTTTAAAAGATGAATACTGCTGATGCCATGCTGCGTAAAGCTAAAGAAAACGTTTCCATTAAAGAAATGTGTCCATCGTTAAATCAGTAACGCAATGTATTGGACTTGTACTTGTTTTTCTTATGCTTCTATTGTATTACTTTCAATGGCAACGCCGCGTCACAACATTTATATACAGTCGCATTGTGACGTCAAGACAAAATCTGACGTCATATATATAAACATGTATGTGTATGTATGTATTTAATTATATAATGTAGTGATCGGCGCTTCCGCACTCGTACATCGGGTCTCATCGGACTGGCCATCCAGTGATATTCGTATGTTTCCGTGTGTGATCGAGGCACGTGATCAACTTACCCGCCAAATCTGACAGGTGACAATTGACAGATCGAGATTGGACACAGAACAGACAAGAAGTACATTGACTACGAAAACAGACTACGATCTCCCCATCATCAACGCTTACCAAGCACAAGGTAAGCGCCTTTCCCTAGCACTTAGGCTTTCACAATGGTGCGGTGAACAGGATTAAGCCTATGTGTGAAATCTGTGACAAAATAAATATGTCACACGACCATGGGAAAGGATTGATGAATGGGTCACGTGATGTCCTTATATAAAGCAAAACTCGCTGTATGGAGCGTTTTAACCTTTTTCAATGGCTATTAGAGTAATACCCTAATGCTCTTTAGTTATAAATTTATCCCTTTTCGGCAGTAAACAAATAATCGCAATGAAAATAACTTAAGGATTGACTGTGTATTTCTTAGTTGCATTGAGGTATGAAACTAAAAACCGATGTGCAAACTGTATGAATCCGCGTAGCAGTGAAACCAAGGGAATCAAGTCTCTTTCTGTCCAGTCCTGCAGCAAAAAGCTAGCGCTATTGGCTGAACCGAACTTTATTTTGGATCGATGGTCAGGGGTTGTTACGTGTTGATCCTCTCATTAATGAAAAGACAATATGAGCCATGGCATCCCTCGTGGTCCCGAAATCATTACAGCAAGAAGTGCTAAGGTTAAACCACGTTGTGGCAGCAGCAGGTCATCTGGGAATGGAAAAAACTATCTACCGAGTCAAAACGCGGTTTTACTTGCATGGCATGGTACGTGACATAAAATTGTACGTAAGCACATGTTCAACTTGTAGCCGAAACAAAGGACCAGTGCGACATGCCCGGTCACCAATGATCAACTTCCATGCAGGAGAACCCATGGACAGAGTTCATCTGGATTTCATTGGCCCGTTGCCCAAAACCAGTTCAGGTAACCAATACATCTTGATGATGGTTGATCAGCTCACTAAATAGGTGGAGTGCATAGCTTTGACTACCCAAACAGCTGAAGTGACAGCCAAAGCTGCCGTCGACAGTTTTTGCCCATTTCAAATATTCACAGACCAAGGAAGGAACTTTGAGAGCAAATTGTTCACAGAACCTTGTACTCTACTTCAAATACACAAAACTCGAACAACCCCATATTGACCCTCTGCAAATGGACAGGTAGAGAGATTTAATCGCACCCTCTTGCAAGCTATTCGTTGTTACACTGACAGAAACCAGAATGGGATGAAATTCTACCACAACTGGTAGGGGCATTGAGGTCTGCAGTCAATAGGCAAACGGGATACACCGCCAATATGCTGATGCTAGGTAGAGAAGTTAATCAACCTGCAGAGCTAGTCTTCAGTGAAACTCGGGAGGAAACTCCATATTTGGACTCCGACCAAGAACCTCAGCTCTTGGTGATGTGCATCATTTAGCCCGTGCAAAATTGCAAACTACTCAGCTCCATATGAAGAGGGATTATGAGTTGAGGATTTTGTCCAGAAAGTTTAAGGTGGGGCATTGGTGTATATATTGGACACTGCCTCCACTGTGGGGAAGTGTAAGAGGTTGTCCCCATACTGGAAAGGACCTGGGTTAATAAATAAACAGACTTCTAACACCCTGTATGAGGTCCGGAAAGGGAAGACAATATCCGTACATCACCACGATCGCCTTTAGCCTTGTTGAGACGGTGTAATTCCAAGCTGGATCTGAAGGTTATCTAAGACTAACAGTTCCTTAGAGGCTCCAGAGGATCTCAACTTGGATTGGCTCTTCAGCAATCAACTTAATTATTGCATCTGTAACAAGCCAGATGATGGGAAGGTGATAACAGGTTGTGACCAGTGTGACCAATGGTTTCACGGAGCATGTGTAGGGATTACCAAGAATATAGCCCAAACTATGGATAAGTATCTTTGTCCGGGCTGTCAGACGGAAAGAGACAATTTATCTTAAAATGGAATCTTGCTATTGTTTCAGAAAATGGTATTCCAAAGACATGGTCGTACCAATGAAAGACGAGGTGGACGAAGCCGTGATGTATTCACATCATACTGGGCCGTGGATGAGTCCCTGTCAAGCAGAGGTACGACTCACCTGGCTACAGTGGACGTGATTCCAGATCCTCGAGTCGCCGGTCCCAGACATGCATAGACTCTCCACCAGGGATGAAGGCTGTCCAAAAGACCGCTGAAGCGGAGTCATCAACCCTCAGCTTCATCACCCCGAAAGCGGAGACGCCCGAGTCCTGACCAGAGACCAGTATCCTCCGTCATATAAATCTTAGCAAACCACAGGGATGAATCTCATCCAGCTGGTCCCTCCTCCAGGAGGCCAGGCCAGCGATCACCACTCCAAGCCCGCCACAGGAATGAATCTCATCCAGCCGGTCCATTATCCAGGACGCCAAGCCAGCGATCTCCGACAGACGGCCGTCTATTACAATTCAGCGTTGAAAAACCAACGTACTTCGCCGGGGAGAAAGCTCTCAAGACGGGAAAGGCGTTCCTCTCCAAGGAGATTGGTCCTCAGAAGGCAGGAACTGCGCTATTCAGCAGACAGAGATTTTCGGAGACGAGAAAGATGTTCTTCTCCAAGAAGGTCGGTACGACGTCCCTCATCACGGCAGGAACAACCCAATGCTACGGCATCTTCTCCAACCAGAATAGTAAGAACAGAGAACGACAGGCTCAACATTATGGTCGCCAACAAGGGAGCTGCACGTTATCAGAGTAGTCACCACCATGGCTTGGGGTCCCTTTGTCCTATAAAGTTTTGTGGTATACGCTCACAGACATTGCGCAGTCATGTCTGCACGGCTCATCTACCATACTGTCTACGGGATTCGCTACCAGCATCACCAGAGACAGCATCAAACATGATGGTTGCCACTGAAGACCTGGTAGGCAAATTTTGGGAGCAAGGGCGACCTGGGTAGACCTCCACCAGTTTGTGCTGCGGAATAGCCTCGTACCTCCGAATATTCCTCTCTGAGGAAGTTGTATCCAGCACATTTCACAGCTATGCCGGCTGAAAGACTGGCCCCTCCCCTTGGACACCATCAATCTGCCCTTGGAGAGCCTGGCTTGTTTGCTTCATTGGAGGGTTTTAGCCGCATTACTCAACATCACTTCAAAGATGGTCAGGATTCACTTTAAGAATTTTAAAAACATCCTGCCACTAGCAAGTTGTCCCTCTCCGATTGTATCAGCCATCCAATCCACAGTGCCGTCCGAGAAGGAGATACCTCCACCACCTCCAGCAGTACAACAGCGAGCCAGACCATCATCTCTGGGGGGAGTGCCCAGAGGTTTTGACACTCACTTCCATCCGGACAGGATGTGTAGCAGGCTCCCCTTGGACGCTGCCATGCCTTTGGAGGAAGTCCCTGACCAAGCGGGCCAGCCACAAGATGGATCCAGCTTTGAGTTGCTGAGAGCTGTCCAAGTCTTTTGTGATCCTCCAACTTGGCCTCAAGATCCCCCCTCCCATCCATGTTGGAAGACTGCCATTGGATTGCATCCGAAAAATGTGAGCACCACACAGCCCAGTCAACTGCAGGAACCTCAAAGTCTGCTGTCCTCACCAAATGTGATTGCCCTGGGAGAAGTAGGGTTTGACTTTACCGCAGGGGATTGGGAGCAACAGGGTAAGGTGTTAGAAGACCTCTTTAGGATGACTAATCCCAACAAGCCCATAATCTTCGAAGAACAGTGGAGGACTAATATCAAAGGGCCCCTTTTCAGGAATGCCCGAGGAGTTGCACAGCCAGCAGGCCTTGAAGCTAATCAAAGGTTTACCTCCATTGCTTCTCAGGATCTTTGGACCCAGAACTTCCCCGAGACATGGTTTGGATTTGTCCTCGAAATGGATGCCCCCTACTTGTGGCCTCGTCCTGGTCGCAGAGGCATTAATAGTCCGAAATTACTGGGTGAAGTTGCAACTCTGGTAGCCAAGGCAAGACAAAGCACTTCAGCTAACGTCCTGGAGCGTTCCCACATCAATGCCAGGCAGCTCTGCAGGGTCTAAAAGGAACAATTGGAGAATAGGGATTCCCTAATCTGAATTGGTCAGGACTGGAACGGAGTCCACCGACCTGGTCTAGATTCTGGGACACCCACAAAAATACCATTCTGACATGATTTGATCTGGTTTATATTTTATGACTGTTGGGTTAATTATTTCGTCTGGTATGTTATGTGAACCGACTCGGTTGCCACCAAACAACCTGGATGGGGATTTTTTTTATTCAGATGTGCATCATATACTAATCATGATTCTAATCATGAGCTTTGTGAACTGTCTCGGTTGATAGAACAACATTGCTGCTCAACCCTAGGTGATTTTCTCATAACCTGCTGACGTCCCCTGTTGGATCCTGACTCAGCCCTGCTGAGTCCCAGAGAGTGTGTGCCAGTCCAGAAGAATCCAGATCGGCGCTTCCGCACTCGTACATCGGGTCTCATTGGACTGGCCATCCAGTGATACTCGTATGTTTCCGTGTGTGATCGAGGCACGTGATCAACTTACCCGCCAAATCTGACAGGTGACAAATGACAGATCAAGATTGGACACAGAACAGACAAGACGTACATTGACTACGAAAACCGACTACGATCTCCCCATCATCAACGCTTACCAAGCACAAGGTAAGCGCCTTTCCCTAGCACTTAGGCTTTCACAACAATATATATAAAGAAAGTGATGAGAATACCGAGCGTACAGTTGTAGATATATAAGAAGTAGTTTCTGAAATAATAACATAACACAGATCTTCTCCTACATGTTTCAATCGTGTATCTTCACTTCTCCCTGAAACATCTCAGTGTTATGATATATATAACTTACCAAATTATTTACCATTTGTAAATAATTAAACTTAAAGTGTATTGCATTCTGCAAAGCAACTAATTATCACAAACTACTCAATACCTACAGTGTGACAAAGCAGTCAAATTATCAAAGCATAAACACACTGTATACATGACATGAATATGTACAAACTACAAAAAGTATTGCAAGAGACTAACCTTTGGAAATGATCCCGCGAGCTCCAACAAACTGTCCAAATCATCCAAATGTGCTTTGTGACCAGTGACCAGTAATGTTTCATCTCAACGGATAATAGACTGCAACCTTTAAACAGGGGACAGCTAGTAAGCATATACGGTTCAAGACAAACGGACGGTAAGTGGCACGCTTGGATTGGCTATTGTGTGGCAGTGCTCAGGATGATTGTAAGCTGAGAGAGAGGGGTCAGAGAAACTGAAGAGTGAACTATATAATGTTTAAAAATATGCTGAACTGAATATTCAATTCAGTTATAACTCAAGAATAAAACAGAATATTTACAAATATTTCATCCGGGCACATACTTCCCTCCCTTGAGTAATGACGTTCTCGTCATTCCGGTTCTTCATCAACAAGGGAAAGCAATGCCTTGGAGATACTGGTGCTGAGGTGCCCCAGAATGCCTGTTGCTGCCAGCTGTTCCAATCGTCGACTCTTCTGTTGCCAATCCTGGTCAGAAGTCTGGCACATCACGTAATCTCCCGAGGTCTGCCAAGCAGGCTTCCCTTGTTAGTCTACTAGTTCTTCTTGGTGCCGGTATGGGTTGAGGATGAGTATCAGGAGGCGCAGGATGGGGTAGATCATCACTGACTGATTCTTCTGGCTCCACTTTGGTGTTCTGTGATGGTTGCTCTGTTGCGGGCTCTACTTTTGAGCTGTTTTCGTCATCAGGTACGTAGTCGTCACCACCAGAAGCATCACCTGCTACTTCAAGAGACTGTAGATCGTCCCCTGTTGACTCTGAAGTGGCCACACTCTCTTTTAGTGTCCTCACTGATGATAGTAATATCCTCAGTAACTGTAAGAAAAAAGAATGGAGCATCATACTCAGACTCTTTATCATCCTAATTGTCATCTTCTACAGTCTTGTTCAGTATCTTTCTTGGTATGCCGTTGTTCTCCGTGATCGCTGGTACTGATCCAATGGGCAGGAGATGGTTTCTATTGAGGGTCCTCTTCCTCCCCTCACCAGATTCTCTTTGCACAACAAACACAGGGATGTCATGGCTTGGCTGCAAGAGAACAACATAAGGATCTTCCTCTCACCGATCAGCCAACTTGTGTTTACCGTGAAAGGACTTGTTCAAGCCGTTCTAGGTGTTCTTCGTATGAGGTGGAGAAGATGATAATATCGTCCATATAGATAATACACATTCTAAGGTGTAGTCCTTCAAAACATTCATTTATTACCCGTTGATGTGTTGCATGGCTCTTGCAGAGACCAAATGGTATGCAATGGTACACAAAGAATCCCAAAGGACCTACAGTAAAAGCTGTTCTCTCCTTATGGGTTTCCTCGATTTCTACCTGATGACATCCACATTTCATGTTCAGTGTGCTGAAATATCTTGATCCTGCTAGTGCATCGCATATCTCCTCTATTCGTGGCAGAGAGTATGAGTCTTTGATGGTCCGACGGTTCAGCTGTCTGAAGTCCACACATAGGCGTAGTTTTCCATTCTTTCTCCTGACTAGAACCACATTAGATGACCATGGGGAGTATGAATGTCGGATGACACCACATGCCAACAATTGTTGTAGGTGTTCTTTGACTTCTTGATACATTGATGGCGCAATTCTTCTGTGTCTCTCCTTGAAAGGTCGCTCATCCTCAAGGTCAATACGGTGCTTGACATTTGGGACATGCCCTAAGTCTGTCTCACCGATGGAAAATACAGTCATCCAAGTATTGTGACATGCCCTAAGTCTGTCTCACCGATGGAAAATACAGTCATCCAAGTATTGTGACATGCCCTAAGTCTGTCTCACCGATGGAAAATACAGTCATCCAAGTATTGTGACATGCCCTAAGTCTGTCTCCTTGTTGGAAAATACAGTCATCCAAATATTGGGACATGCCCTAAGTCTGTCTCCCTGTTCGAAAATACAGTCATCCAAGTATTGTGACATGCCCTAAGTCTGTCTCCCTGTTGGAAAATACAGTCATCCAAGTATTGTGACATGCCCTAAGTCTGTCTCCCTGTTGGAAAATACAGTCATCCAAGTATTGTGACATGCCCTAAGTCTGTCTCACCGATGGAAAATACAGTCATCCAAGTATTGGGACATGCCCTAAGTCTGTCTCCCTGTTGGAAAATACAGTCATCCAAATATTGGGACATGCCCTAAGTCTGTCTCCCTGTTGGAAAATACAGTCATCCAAGTATTGTGACATGCCCTAAGTCTGTCTCCCTGTTGGAAAATACAGTCATCCAAATATTGGGACATGCCCTAAGTCTGTCTCCCTGTTGGAAAATACAGTCATCCAAGTATTGGGACATGCCCTAAGTCTGTCTCCCTGTTGGAAAATACAGTCATCCAAATATTGTGAGATAACATGCTTGCCAATTTCCAACTCTTTGGGTGTCACTGCTGCTTCCTTGAAGTCCATGAGATTCATTACATCTTGACCTTAACCCTGGCTTTCACTCTGGAGAAGATCTTTGATACTGACGACTTGGAGTTCACACAAAACTGCACGGGTTGGAATGGCCACGGTCCTTGTTGTTACGTTAGCAACGTGTACTTGTACCATAATCTTGTTGTCATAATGGTAGTTGATGACAGTTGGTGCTATATCAAGGTCAGATGGTATTGCAGATCCAGTAGTCAGCTGTATCATTGCGAACGTATCCTTATAAGCAAGAGGCTTGGATATATATCCTTCAATGACTCTTTCAGTGTTGGGTGGTATTATCAGTCGTTCAGTCTAAGCACTTCTAGTGAGTGCGTTTAGTTTTTACGTCGCACTTAGCAATATTCCAGCTATATGGCGACGGTCTGTAAATAATCGAGCCTGGACCAGACAATCCAGTGATCAACAACATGAGCATCGATCTGCGCAATGGGGAACCGATGACATGTGTCAACCAAGTCAGCTAGTCTGACCACCCGATCCCGTTAGTCGCCTCTTACGACAAGCATAGTCACCTTTTATGGCAAGCATGGGTTGCTGAAGGCCTATTCTACCCCGGGACCTTCACGGGTCCTAAGCACCTCTAAACTTCCCCAGTGAGTAATCGTTTCTTCCCAGTTCCTTCTCCTGGAGCATCATGTTCCGAAAAACCACGTACAAAGCTGTGTGAATATCTGCCTGTTGGAGAAAACGAGTTCCATACTGTTGTTTGCATGTGTCCATGCATGAGGACAAGATGTTGGTCCCAAGTAACACAGGGAGTGTTGAGTTATGGGATGTGTCTGGAGCAGTTAGTAACATACATGGAAATGAGGGTATGGCTCCTGTATCTTGCAGTTCAACTTCAATGTGGCCATAATATGGGACATGTTCTCCATCTGCACAGTCAGTCTGTAAGAATACATCCAAAGGTTTAGTGGGAATATCAGCCTCAGGACCAAGACACATGGCAACCGTGGCCGTCCTACCACGCAGGGATTGCTAGACTATATTTGCAACAGTTGGTGATGAAAAAGACTCCATCCTCAACCTTCACCTTGGTCTGAGTGTATGCTCGTATCCACTTCACCAAGTCTTCTGCAGTATCAACAGTAGGCCAGGTACCAAGAGCCTGAAAGGATGACATAAGTTTCACAAACTCTTCGGGTAGTGGTTTACTTATGATGGCGAAAGAACAAAAATGAAGAAAGTGATATGGGAAAACAACGTTTGTTGCGCAGTGGAAATTAAACTAACTTATTAAGATAAATTTTGACTTACCTTTTAACGAACTAAACGTGAAATCCCCTTGTAACCAACGAAATGAGAAAATAAACTAATAAATTATGAACTTTAAACTGAATATGAAACTGTTGCCTATTTAGATAGTATCAAATTGTCAATGGGTAACTTTCTCCAACTATGTTTCTATTTCTAATATTTCTAATACTTGGGGAAAGCAACCCATCAACACCCTTTCACCTCTGACACTCAAAGTATACTCTTTTTCTTAACCCTGTCAACGATGCGCAGTCAGTCGGACCTTGCGCAAAACCTCGTGCAGCATGAAAAGCCATGACCTGGCCGCGAAGCGGATGCGTTTATGCTATCAAACCGAAAACATCCGAGAACATAACAAACTCTTCAGAACAACGTTAAATGTTGTGCAAATGACCGGAATCGGGATAACCTGATGAAAGCACGTGGAAATATGAAAATGTACTTGTAAATTCAGGTTGTACTGAACAAAAAGCGCATGATACAAATGAGAGTGTACAACTGGGCTAATGACCACACATCGAAAGATGGGAGAGATACCAGGAATATAATGACTGAATAGCTAAACCATTAACAAGCTGTTAATATTTCACACAAATCAAAGAGACCAAATATGAAGGACAGAGTTGACGGTTGTGCTTGTGTCCATATGCAATGTATTGGACCGTTACCTGACGCGACCTCCCATAAGGTTTTGTTAGACTCAATGGTGGAGTGTAACGAAATACTCTGAGACGAAATACACTTAGACTGATTCACCTTCATTACTTGAGCCTTCATGTGTCAATAGGGATTTGCCTTGTTCTATGGGCGTATTCTTAAGGCACATTGACGTGACGTCACATTGGCGGCTTTAACACTGACAGTAATTATCGTTGCTAAGCCATTTCATACACATTGCCTCAACACCTAATTAATAGCAGATTCCATATACTAGTATACTTTAATTCATACATAGAACACAAATATGTTTGGACACATCATATCACATGGAGAAATAAACTAGCATTATACATTTATTATCAAGTAATCATTACATAATGGATAAATTAAGTGAACCCACCAAGTGTGTTGTCCTGGCTATGCTCAGTAAATGGCAATGACTGCTGCACGAGCAATACAGCTACATTGATATTGACTGATGTTGACTGATATCGCCCTCTTCATTTACCACCAGTTACCTACTTATGAACCTTATTCGTCTGTGAGAATCATCATCTTCTATAGACTGCAAAGTGTTTCTCTTAACACCCTGCAGACTCCTCCTCGTTGATGTCGATGTATGTCAAACTCATTCATTTCAGAAACTACCAGAGACGGTGCACACAATGAAGAATCCGTGTTGGTGGACCCAGCATCCCCACCGGACCACCTGTGACAAACTGACGCTGATGAACAAGGCATTGAAACTGCCTGCTAACCAGAGCCGTGAGCCGGTTCTGAGGTGCTTGCCGTATTTCTATCTCATTGGTCAAGCAAAGTGTGGAACAACAGATATATTTTCCAGAATCACCCGGCATCCAAGTGTGCTGTCACCTATAACAAAGGAACCATTCTGGGTTTTTCCTCTACGCTTTCGTAAGTATGTAACATTAGCATGAGAAGTTTAGGCCGCTATCATCACCTACTGAATTTGTGACACAGATGTACTGTTTACTAAGCAATACAGAACCGGACAGATTACAATGATGCAACAGAAAGAGGTGAGCATAACATCAGCTAAGGGCTGATAACTCGCTATTTGTCTGTAACAGTAACGCTTCGTCATCAAATCAATCACTCTCAAGCAAACCTCCCTTTCTTTATACGGACTGTGTCCCGTACATATACTACCGACAGAAAATAAGGTGAAGTTGCCCGGCAGATGGGTAAATCAAAAAGTGTAATTTCACGCCTGTGGGATAAGTACCGTCAAACGGGTGGGGTTGCAACGAGACCTGGGCGTGGTAGACCAAAATCAACGACACCACGACAGGATCGTCTCATTACGTTAATTGCTCTACGCGATAGGTTTAAATCGGCCCCTGCCATCTAAGTCCCCAGACCTGTCCCCAATTGAACATCTCTGGGACGTTCTTGGTCGAAGGGTGTACGCCAGGGACCCAGGACCCGCCAACCTGGCCCAGCTTGGTGCAGCTCTCCAAGAGGAATGGTGGGCAATATCACGGGCAACCATCCGGAAATTGATTAACAGCATGCCATCAAGGTGCCATGAATGTGTTGCCCAACACGGTGGACACACCAGATATTGAACTTGACGCCTAAAATTGATTTAGTGGATATTTAAAGCAGTTTCAAATTCGCTATTATTTCATTAGTTCCCTTATTTCTTGTCGGTAGTATAGCTACGTTTATCTTCCAGAAAAAGGTTGCTCATCGATCGAGACCTACCTAGACTTTCTACAAACCTCCTCCAACAGGATTAAAGATGACTACTTAGCAGATAACGTCAGCTCACTAATTACAGGTAGGTCATGAGTAATTACAGGTAGGTTGTGATTAATTGCAGGTAGGTCATGACTTATTACAGGTACGTTGTGACTAATTGCAGGTAGGTCATGACTAATTACAGGTAGGTTGTGATTAATTGCAGGTAGGTCATGACTAATTACAAGTAGGTTGTGACTAATTGCAGGTAGGTCATGACTAATTACAAGTAGGTTGTGACTAATTGCAGGTAGGTCATGACTACTTACAGGTAGGTCATGACTACTTACAAGTAGGTTGTGACTACTTACAAGTAGGTTGTGACTAATTACAAGTAGGTTTTGACTAATTACAGGTAGGTTGTGACTAATCGGATGCTGAAGTGATATTGGTAACTGATACACAAAATAATATACATTTTATACATTCAGTGTGAACGTCTTTTGGACTGACGTGTTACAGATGAGAGGTATAGCGACAGGCCCCTTAATGTCTCACGTCCATATAAGTATATGACATTGGGAAGATATTTAAGCGTTGACAAACGTATGTTAATTATGAGCTGTTTGTAGGGGATGGATCAACCTCCACGATGTCCGGAAACACCTGGTGGCACATGTTGCCTGGCAACGAGGGATGTGTAGAACCATGTATCACCAATGCTAACATCGTACATCACTTGAACCCCAAAGCCAAGATACTCGTGTCGCTGAGGAATCCTACATCCAGGTATTAGTGGTTAAATGCTGCGGGCAACTTTCACCGACGCAACCACAAACATAATGCTCGGCTAGGACGATCATGGAATTGAGAAGAAAGTCATAACAGACTTATCTGATTACCCTTTCAAGACTTCTCTCTACAACCGTAGTACCAACGACATTTGATATGACCAACATGTAAATTGAACTTCATATTTCATGCTGACTTTCACACAAAGGTTAAAAACATTTTTCTGCAAGATTTTGACAAGTAAATGTTTTATTATAAGTCCACTATTGAAGCTGAAACATACCTCAAAGATGTGTGGGTGTCCAGGTGCATGAACGTTTGCTTCTGATAGTGGCTTTGGTCAAGGGAGATGCCAACTTTACAGGATAATTAGTCGTGATTATCAAAAATATTCCACAAGATGTTATATATTGTGTTGCCATGGGTGCACTTGGCTCAGTAGTACATGGGTACCAGGTCGTATACGATGATACTGCGACTCCCACACCTGCTTACCTAACCAACTCTGCAGGGACCTGAAATACTTCGACTGGCTGTTGACAGGGTTTAATTATTGTCGCAGGTCGTTTTCGTACTACATCATGAAGGCTCGAGTTTTGAAGTACAACATTTCCAAGGAGCATTTTCATAATCTAGTGGTCAACGAAATAGCCGAGTTCCAAAACTGCATGTCACACTCATCTCTCCGTTCCTGCGTCATGAACACCACAGAGGAGAATTACCTCACTACAGCGGTGAGCCTTGACATTTTTAATACATGCAGACAGGCAATTCCTGACTTGGTAAAAGCTGCTGGTATTTGCCTTCAGGCTGGTTATTTGGTAAGAAAATAGCAATAAATATGGGGTTGTAAACGGTAAAACGTAATCATTGATTGAAGGGCAGTATGACACCGAGCCTGACCATGTGTACACTTCCATATGTATCTCCAGAAGGTCTAGGAAGTATGTTAAGCGTGAAAAGGCCAGGTTACATTTTGTTTAGAAACAAAACATTTGAAATAATGAACTCCAGTTTAGGCAAGAATTAGTAATCAGCTCTACCCATATCAATATAAATTTAGTCGTTTATTCATGCGAATCATCTTGCCTTCTACTGAGAACATGAGAATTTGGCAAAAAAACATTGCTTGTATAGTTAGATATATTTCTGATGATCTGATATTGTACAATATTGGTCAAATAAAAAATTAGTTAGACCCTTTCCTTTTATTTACACAGCTCTACTAGAACTGCAGGAAAACAGTTAAAGCGCCTCACCTGTAGATTCAGAATCTTTACACATAGCTTCAGAGTGACGTAATATATCCTCTGTTACGCGGCTTTCTCTGTCGAGCGATACTCTTCCAACTATTGCCACTGGGTCTAACTTACTTTTGTGGTACAAGATTGCACTTTCAGAACGCCAACCAACATTTGTTATGACCAAGTTAAGTGTTATTTAACTTGTATTGTATACGGCGTGACTAATGTGGGAGGGAATTACGCTAACGTTCAGTGTATCAAAATAACATTACAAGTAGTGAGTAGTGCGAGCCACAGATTCTCGTTTCTTTGCGAGGACTAAAGATTAAAGTTTATTTTTGAGAAGACCTCTGACTCGAAATGCTTCACAGTACAACTGTTCATGACTTCATTGTACTGTGAAGCATTTCGAGGAGGGGTTCAACTCAAAAATATATTCCTCGCAAAGACACGAGGGCCTGTGTTGCGAGCTTTATAAAGGGCATGTTCAACTTAACTGCTGACCCACCTCTGCGTGTACTGCGAATGGAGTCGCCGGCAGTGCTAAATTTCTCCCGAACACCAGGTGTCATCAGGGACTGCCAGTCGTTTCTTGCCACTTATGACGTATTCACAATCGTCAAGAGGTGTCGTCGGGTAATATGGTAGACATTTGTCACTTCCGTTTACATCACCATAATTTCCCATAATTAGTGATACACTTCTACAATACTCTGTTAGGTATCCTTTAAAAGACGTTTCCACTCTTACACAATGACATGCATTATATATACATTGTTACAGATCGGCCTTCGTTCCAGCATGTACCACATTCACCTGGTTGACTGGTTGAAAGTCTTCCCTCGGGAACAGATACATGTGATACATTTTGAGGCTTACACTAACCAGGTTGAACACACTCTGGCTGGTGTTTACAAGTTCCTCCAAGTAGGCAAGTGTTTAACCTTACGTTTGGTTTTGATACGTCACTGAATTATATCTTACAGTCAAACTGCTTCACAAATGGTCAGTGGCAACGCTTGAGGTAACAAGTGCACATTCCCCATTCACAAGTGTGAAACATTGAAGTGTAACAGTTTCAGAGTTTCATCAAGTGGTTGGGGCGGCGTTCTTCTGTTCGCTCACCACGCCGGAGGTATGATGTGTATCACATTACCTGAATACTTCTGAAAACTCTCACGGCCATACACACTTCATCCAGTAGGAATGGATTTGGGACTTTCCCTGACATCTCAGTTCGCCGAGAACACAATGCATTTAGTAAAATGGCATTGTCCCGACTCACTTTAGACTAACCACAGTTTCCGTGAATGAGAGTTTCCAAATTCTTACTTTCTCTATACACCAAAGGTATACTAGACACAAAACAACTGGGCTCATACGAGTTAAACGAAAGTGACATGATGAATGTAGGGAATTCCAAGAAAGTAGTATGAATAAGAATAAAGGTACACGGCCTTAGCCTAAACAAAATGTGGTATTGTGGTTTTTCAGCATCGCTGTCTGACAAGGAGATGAAATACATTGCTGGACGTCGAATCGAGAATGAGAGAACAGAATCCGGGAAACAGCTCGGTGACATGTGGCCGGAAACACGTGGTGTACTCGATAACTTCTTCAAGCCCTTTAATGCACAACTAGCTTCCTTATTAAACAACGATGCCTTCAAGTGGACACAGTGAAAATATAGTTTGGAACAAAGTCATTACCAAGGACGAATGTGTACATAACAGATGACTGTAGAGGCTTCTGGTTGGTCACTCAGGAGTGCCAGTACTCTCAGGAGTGCCAGTACACTCAGGAATATCAGTACTCTCAGGAGCGTCAGTACTCTCAGGAGTGCCAGTACACTCAGGGGTGTCAGTGGGCTTCTGTCTAGGAACGAATCAGCCGACATGTAAACTGATCTCACAACCACAACACCTTAGAGCAACAGCTGTTCACAATGCTGCAAATAGTCAATTGTTAACAGTCATTTACATAGATATATTTAAGAGATATGTGTCACTATTTCTGAACAGTTGTAAGGTAGCACGTGTGTGCATTGATTTCAGGGGGCACGGTGTATGTGGGCGTGAAACCAATTATGATTTGAGTTAAAATACACATGAGAGTGAAACCACATGTAGAAGTGAAATCACGCTCTCGAGGACATTCCACGTATGTGACAAATTGAATCGTGCAAACATATCTCTTACGACTTGAAATAAATGTCAGTGTAAACTTGACTAATGTTGTTTCCAGATATTTGGACATCATGATTACTAAACTATAGTAATATGTCGGATATCAAGATCTGCACTGCCAAGTCGTGTATTGTCACTAGGGCTTCTTATGTTAAGCGACTTTGTTATGGAACGATATCAACAGGTTGAGCTGTCACAATGCTCGTAACCATAACAGATATTCTCTGTGTCGATATCGATACTCTGTGGGTAATTGTGACTATTTCGCTTACGTACGTAGCACGGTACGTGTATTGATCTACGGCCATTCAAGATCGCCATTCACACGGAACTGCTGTACAGGCAAACAGGTAGATTACAGGTGAGACTTACTCCGCGGTGTACTGAACATACAAGTGTATATGCACGTCTAATCTATGTGGCTGTGTCTTGTTATGTTGGTATGAATAATTTAAATATATCTATTTCACACGCGGTCGTGTGGCAGATGAACAAGTATACATTGGAGGTTCAAGAGGAGTGCAACACGTCAGGAAGTCCCTTCAGAGTACACGGCCACACACGAAGTATGTTTTCAGTCATGTTTGTCATTTATTACAACTTGAAATAGACGTTAGAAGCCTTTCTTTGTCGCCATATTGTAATCAGAAGTAATGTCAATATGCATCGCGCAATCCGTTTCCATGTAGAGAAAAAATATGGCATAGTATATGGCATGTCGAAACAGCGAAACAGCTTGAAGTACCTGCCTAACTTTCAAAAGGTATCGTTGCAGTTATTGACATGATATTTATATCTGACAGAATGACGTGTCTCCTCGGAAATGAACAGCCTCGATCGTAAACGATTATATACATGTCGTGTGTGTGTGTGTGTGTGTGTGTGTGTGTGTGGTGTGTGTGTGTGTGTCTGGTGTGTGGTGTGTGTGTGTGTGGTGTGTGTGTGGTGTGTGTGTGGTGTGTGTGTGTGTGGTGTGTGTGGTGTGTGTGTGTGGTGGGTGTGTGTGTGTGGTGTGTGTGTGTGTGTGGTGTGTGTGGTGTGTGTGGTGTGTGTGTGTGTGTGTGGTGTGTGTGTGTGTGGTGTGTGTGTGTGTGGTGTGTGTGTGTGTGTGTGTGTGTGCAAACTATGTTTAATGTGGCTATAGAATTCAATAAGTGTATCATCGTTATATATACTAGATATAGTTAGCACCAGGGATCACCTTGAAACTGTTCCTCGGTCTCCAGGTTCCTGCGTTATATATCTACTAAAATATAAATGAATATTCCAAACTTCTTCCTCGATATGTTATTTGGTAGATTCCGTCCGCGTAAATGGCATTCTCCTAACGTCTGTCGCTACTAGTTTACACTCAGGTGTAGTAATGACTAGGCATAACATCACTGTCACCGGTAATTTGCATATCACGTGACCGGTCTTTTCTCTTGTTTGTACACAAACGCACATATTAGTAAATCACAAGAGACCGCATTAATGTAAACTTTTAGGTGCGCTCTTCATATCGTTTACATAGATAGGCGTTGGAACCATGGCAGGCCTCTAATCCAATATTTTCGTATCCGCAGCTAGTTGCCGTTGTCACCCTAATCTGTGGAGGATCCATGGCTAGTTGCCGTACCTACTCTAACCTGAGGCGGGTCCATGACTTGTTGTCGTACCTGCCCTAATCTGAGGCGGGTCCATGGGTAGTTGGCGTTCCTACCCTAACCTGAGGCGGGTCCATGACTGGTTGCCTTAGTTACCCTAATCTGTGGAGGGTCCATGGCTAGTTGGCGTTCCTACCCAGATCTGTGGCGGGTCCATGACTGGTTGCCCTAGTTACCCAAATCTGTGGAGGGTCCATGGCTAGTTGTCGTACTTGCCCTAATATGCGGAGGGTCCATGGCTAGTTGGCGTTCCTACCCAAATCTGTGGCGGATATCCTGCTCATCATAATTAGAACACTTCAGCTCGGTAGACTAGGGGTTATTGGATTTTCATCTTTGTGTTTCTAACTGACTGATATCTCTGGGCTTAGATTTTTTTTCGAAGCTCAGTTAGAGCTAAGATTATCTTCCCATATTGCTAATGTTTACGACTACCACACAACTAAAGCAGACTTCACATGGCAAACTTAAAGTTGACAACATGTGTTGCTGAAATTTTAAAACTTGTCCAACTCGACGTTTCACACGGCAAACAACTGTTGTCAAACTTTCGAGTCATTTGAGCGCTTCATCTCTATCGGTGTGGTAACTTGACAATTTCGTTGACTGCGATTGGCAGTTTGGCACTTCACACGTAAAACTCGAGTTTGACCACACCGAGTGTTTGATGGAAAAGTTGGTGAGAATAGAGTCCGATCCTGTTTGTCGACAACAGTTTGACAACTCTGACACTGGTAATGATCGCGAGTTGTTGGAATGTTCACACTCTCAAACTCGAAAACTTTGACTTTGACAACATTTAGTTTGTGGTGTGAAGGCACGTAAGTGTCCTAAAATTTGGCCATACTTATTATCGAATGCGTTTGCTCTCCTTTTACTGATCAAAAACACATGAAGAAAGAAAAAAGAAAGAGAAAAAAAAGTGACTAAAGTGTAAAAACATGGATTTATTATACATTGAGAATCTCACCCAAGTGTCCTCTGATATCGGATGTATTTGATGTCAGGAGACACGAAGGTGAGATTCTATTTAACATCCAAAATCACTCTTCATTACTTTCCAGTGAAAAATGTACATCACTGAACTCAGTACTGCGAGTAGACTTACAGTGCAACGATGTCATATCATTGTGACATGATCAAGTTCATGACGTTAGGGCATTGTCTGGACATTGTGCAAAATCTACTGTCAAGCAATATGATCTGTCGAACACAGTTTTGGATGATAAATCTAAATCTGTCCATCACAGATTTGATGTCTGTTCAACTGGAACCTATTGGGAGGTTTGAATGTCCGTCACCTCGTGCTCTCGGCCACAGTTAGAATTCTTAGATGCGGTGACAGTTCTCTGTCTCCAGGAGTAATTGTAGGTGATTACGGTTAGGGTTAGGGTTGACGTCCTCACGAGAAGTTATAAAGGTGCTCCGCCCGTGTTCACTGCGGGGTTTGGTTTGAAAAAGACCACCAGTCTCTCCCGCGGGTAGAACTCATCTTCGAGCTTGTCTGCAGACTGCTCCAGCGGGAAGTCTCGGGGTGTAGCACGCTGTCGCCGGCTGTGGTGCAGGAAGATTCGAACTGGGAAGATTAAAACAAAGGATCTGTTAACTTCAGTGTCAACTCTTTATACCTGAGCATTTCTCCTAATCGTCGTTTGTAATTGAGCAAACATTTCTATCATCAAAGGTCGCCAACAATTTTGAATTAATATTTTGCTGTTAATCGTTAATACCTACACATTAGCAGTGAGCTCACCAACCTCGTCCTTGTTGAAACTTCTGTTGTAGAGAACCTTGTAGTAGTCTCGATGTTTTGGCCCCCGCATTCAGTGAAGGTTCCCATCGACGAGACTGTCATCTGTAAAAGATAAAACGATTACTGATGTCAGTGGGTTAATGAGATATGGAAACTTCTATTTTACGTTTAGAAAGAATCAGTGTAGCCGAACCAAGGTTTGTGATTAAGATGGTAGTCGAAAGAAAATAGTCGACATAATTCATAAGACTAAAGTGGATACATGTAGATCTAGTGCACATATTTCACACACAGCTAAAATGATAGACTAATGATTATTCGGGCATTGCAACATTATCTAGAATTTGGTAATGGTAAGACTAGTGGTGTTTCAGATATGTTTCCCGGCACTTTCAGTGGTTTCCACTTTCTTAGCTTTGAAGATTTTCCTTAGATTGCTATCGCCATAAACAGTTAGCGTCGTATGACGTAGGGAACCGTTAACGATTGTGACGCCATCGCGTAATGACGTCATTACGCTGTGGCGTCATGTAACAATAGAAAAATCAAACCTTCCACGGATTACGAAAGCCGCCATAGATTAGAGACGGGTCTGAGTATTACAAATATTCTACTACAACTGCGAAAGTGAGGTTTGTAACAATACATATTTATATATCACAGTGACTTTACCTCCTTAGGGCGCCGACCACAGCCAGAACCGCACAACCTATGTAAACGGGATTTTCTCAGTGAAAATGATATGGAAACTCCTTTTGTTCCTACAAAATAGATACATTGCAGCATGTATTTAGGTAATGTGATCTTATATAAAGGACAAAACTGGAAGGTTGGCGGGTAACAGAAAAAGCTAAACTAGAAATTCATTTTAATAAGAAAGGATGATCATTGGTTTTCCACAGAGAAACCATGACCCACTATACATGATCATCTTGACTGACACTTACGGAGTTTACGTGTAGACTTGGTGCCTCGTGCTTTCAATCTTCTGACGGTTGCCGAATGGTCCCGATGTCATTTGGCACGATCGCCCTATTCCATAATCTACAAGATACCATGCTGTGTTGAATGAGCCGATCTGGTTCGAACTGAAAACAGTTGTTGACGTCAGGCGTCAGACTTTGATTTCACGGTGCATGCATGAATGGCGTGCTTGTATAAAAATCATTGTGTGCTTTCGTGACAGAAAAGTGTTGTAGGGAACACAGTAAGGATAACGTGGATCGCGCTAAGGAATGTGTGAGACATGGGCATGTTTGGTGACGACACGAGGGTGAGTTAGACTTCGAATCATTCTTGAAAATATGTAGATCTAGAGGTGAAAGTTGCTGGAGGCCGATTTCCTTCAGCCCAAAATTTCGACATTAAACCATTTCATCGTTTATTTAACTCACTCGTTTTTCTTTGCGAACAAAGTATTAAAAATGGAACAGGAAAACAATTGGTACTCATACATGTACCTACTACATTGGATTAGGTCCCTTACCCTAACCCTAAACCCTAACCCTAACCCTAACCCTTGGAATAATTCTAATAAACAGAATACGCTCACCGAACCGGCAAGAAAATGGCTGACGTATCCAGTGTAATGAATTCTTACCGCTTCGAGAAATAAACATTTCTTTGTAACGGTGTAAATTACTGCATGACAAAGATATATGTGTACATTAGTTTACAGTTATAATTCATTTGATCCAAATAGTTACGTTTGAAACCGAAATATAGAATATATTTAGATTATTTTAATTGACCAAAACTACGAATAATAAAACATGGCGCAATGTGACCAATGTAAGTCATTTTTACTAAATCTAACAATAGAAAATATATAAATACACAAAATATAATACCTCAGCACCTCTTAATACCAAGAAATATGAGCATATTTGTCAAAAAAGAAAAAAAAATATTTAAAACTGGTGGTTGCGAAAGATGTTTAATCAGATATGTAGACTCTACTAAAATATACGACTTAAGAAACATGTACAGTATTTCAACGGACTAAATCGTCTCATCTCTCTGGCCTATGGCAGACACCTTCTTATCCACAGTTCCGATTGAATGTGGTGTGGGTATAGGTACTATGCTAACCGCATAGAACTCTGGGTAGACAAATGGCATTTCCGGAAGTAGACTTGACGTTACCTATACAAGATAGACTGTTAGTTGCATATGTCTGAGAGATATAGTTTTTGGAAATTGTATAATTCCTCAGACGTTTATTACAGTTTCCTAATAATTATATAATAATTACCATTCGGTATTATTGGATCTGTTTTAGTTCGTGTTCGTTTTAGCCCCTGTCGTTCCGCTTCAACCCTCAAGCTGATGTCCAATGCAACTTAAAATATAATACACACACAAACACACTTCACAGTTTCGACTTCTGCGGGAATTTTCTAAAGGAAACATATTGAAACTGACCATGAAAAATGGGGTACACCGAAAATTTTTGACACACATTTGGTGCATGTTTGGAAAATAGAATAATTACACGGATGTTTGATTTTGTAAAGTAGAATATCAGTGATCACTGATCAATATCTGTTTCTCATTAAATCATCAGTGGTTCTAAAACGTCGCCGATAAACCTAGAATCGTGTGTAATGTTTTGGAAACTACACGAACACGAACACTCAATGAGCTTTTCGCCATATTGGATAGTGTTTACAAAATCACGCTTGGCTAAGTCCGACCACGAAACGCCTATTTCATTTTGTATTTGATTCAGCTGCGACAAATACATCATTGGATTTAAGGTAGGTTTTAGAATGAGTGAGTGAGTTTCGTTTTACGCCGCACTCAGCAATATTCCAGCTATATGGCGGTGGTCTGTAAATAATCGAGTCTGGACCAGACAATCCAGTGACCAAAAAGATGAGCATCGATCTGCGCAATTGGGAACCGATGACATGTGTCAACCAAGTCAGCGAGCCTGACCACCCGATCCCGTTAGTCGCCTCTTACGACAAGCATAGTCGCTTTTTATGGCAAGCATGGGTTGCTGAAGGCCTATTCTACCCCGGGACCTTCACGGGTCGGTTTTAGAATGAGATAACAAAAAAACAAACTAAGTTCTCTGTCATCTATGTTAAGAGTTCAAACGAAATACATCATAATATAAATAGACACATTCCCGCTGGTTACAGTTTCGGTTTTGCATAGGCGGATCCGAAAGGGGTGGGGGTGGGTTGCAGGAGTACGCACCCCACCTTTTGTCCGTAAACGTTTGTTGAAGTGTGCCCTAACTTCATTTGTATAAGAATGGTTAAAACTGATATAGACAAAGCCATGGTTTGCTTCAAATGTTGACTGACAAACCTGGAGTTTTACTCTTTGGGGGTAATTAGGTGAGATATAATACGACATTGTCAAAAACATAAAGGAAACCATCAAGTCACTTAAAGTGTCGTCATATTTCACTAATTTCAATTCATATGACGATAGGGTTGGTACTGACTCAGTAATGGTACAACATTAGTGAACACACATCAACGAATGTAGGAGAATATAGGGTGGAGAATATATCGGTCTAGATACAACATGTATCGATGTTAAATAAGCGTGAGTTTAAGTGCAGCTGCACTTTAATACTGCTGTTATACAAGCAGTGGCTGTATGTATTCTCTTCACCGTAGATTTGTGGACACCATTGCTCATAAGCATCCAAGCTGCAGCTGAGGAAAGGAGTAGAACTGTGGGCACCTTTCCTCATGTACATCCATGGATGAATAATAAATCTGTCACGTAACAAGGTATTATTTGACAAAACGGGACATGTTACAAGGATCTATACGTCAACTTCGTTGAAAAGTTAATTTCACAACGGCACTGATCACATTCACCACAGAAAAACAATCATGTGTTTAGATAAAAAGGGTAATGATGTTTTTGGTAATATAGCAGATACTGTTTGTTTGTTTGTTTGCAGGTATTCATGGCCAAATAATTCAAGCCTAGCTGCACGTGATGGGTTGTACTGAAAGTAAGATTGCCACTACTGTCGGCACAGCAAACACCAACACTGACGCTGGTTACCGTCAGTATTCCCAGGCAAACAAGCTTCCACAAACTGTACCATCACATACCCAAACCTACAGTGTGGTATATCCAAATGTGGCGCATAGTGGTCAGTGCTATGGTGCGCACCAGGTCCATCCCCAGGGGCACTGGGCCCCAATCGAGCAGATGACAGCAGAGGGCGACAAAGAGAAGGAACAAGAAAGGTTCCTGAAGCTTCCACCATATTCACACAGGCAGATAAGTCATCACAACAGTGAACAGGGATGGGTAGAGTGGGGTGTGTTCGGTAAAAGAATCTACGATTGCAGCAAGATCAGGGGCAATGCGAGCTTCCTGAATATGATTCTTCAAAGGAAGATGGAACATTATCCTTCTTTTCATCTTGACTTTGGAGACGAGGACACATGGAAGAAAAATGTCCCCCTGCTGATGGGCTTTATTGGATTCAGCACGGCTGAAATACACGCGGCACTGTCGCCGTGTGTGATAGGGAGGGTGGTGGAGGTACGACTGTCGGAGTTCTGGAGGGATGTCAGGGAAGATGTAGCAGGACTCGAGCAGGAGTTGAGGCGAGCTGAGGACATATCTCCTTATCAACAAGAGCTGTTGGTACAGCTGCAGAGATGGCTAGCGACGTACCGACATATCGACCCTGAGGACAGATACCACCGACAAGGTGACCCTAATGGACTACCGTTTCCCTTGCCGAAAGATATTGGCCAGAAACCCGAGGTTTTAAGGATGTGGATTATAGATTGGGAGCAGTTTGATACAGCAGACGCAGAGCTTCCCCTAGCGGAACTTACGGAATTGTCAGATAAAACAGATGACACAGAGACTCATGGTTTTTTTTCTCAAACACTACGACCGTATGACGTCATGGAAGATTTGAAGTTTGATGATCCGGAATGGGAGATGTTGCCCATTGACGTCATTGCTAATGACGTCACAAGTCCTGGTCAGGATGAAATAAATAAACAAAGAGATAAAAGGATGGACTTATATGACACTGCGCGAATGAGCAGAAGAAGAGGAAAGTTGGCCCAGTATTTCATAGAAAAATATGAGTGGCAGGCGGAAAAACTCTCGCCATATCTTCAGTGGGTAGATGTAATGAAAGAAGGTGAACTGAGGTTTGCCGCACTGTGTGAACAGTCGTGATAACCCATCTGTTACAGTAATATCCCCCAAGCCCCTTATCTGAAGAAAAGACGTTGACATAAAAATGCGACTATCCCAATGGCACCAGACAAACAATCTTCTGCAGGCTGTACAATCAAACCCACTGTCGTGGCTTAAGGTGCTCAGTGTTAAATGATACATTCAGATTGTAGATAACAAGACATGTATATTATCTCGGACTGGATATTGTAGGAGCGTCACAGGCAGTTAAAGAATCTACATATCTGTTAATCTTGTGGTCGTAGGTAGATTACGTGCCGCGCAAACGTAATTCTCGTTCAGCGTTCATGTATCAGTTTTAAGGAAACTTAGACATCATGGGGTTTGAATGATATTCGCTCAAGGGGAAATGCTTGTACCTAGCTTATTACCGTGTGTTGATACGTGAGATAGGATGAGGTTAATGTACAGATATAGCAACTTGTCCCCGTCTGTGATATCCGACATTAACACACACTGAACCAGCTGCTACTGTGCAGCACGCAAAGCCACGAGCAGTTGTAGAATGTACAACATTCTCTGTTGGATTGCGCTGGCACATTCGGCCAGACTGAAATCACAAGAGACAATACGTTGATGTTGTGAGTGAGGTTGTGGTATTCAAGTCAAGGCACTGAGGGATGTTTGAATATATGTTTTTTGGTTAAAAAGGATGCATATACAGTTCAGTGTTTACTTAATACTGATAGATTTGAATTACATGTAGATATTTGTTAAGTTAGATTTGAGCCCTAAAACACAAGGGTAGTTGTGATTTCAGTTTTCTTTCCGTATTCATGGTTAACGTTTTCAACATACGCAGGATGGGCGCATCAGAATGAAATCGGGACCACCAACTTATCACAACGTAGTCCCCCTTTAATTATACTTCCCAGTTCATTATTAACAGTTGTCAGTAGCTCCTGAAACAGAAACATGGCAAGGCATGACTTCTACACTTTCACGACAGTGATTGGGCTGTGTGGTAACCTTGTGGTTAAAGCGTTCGCTCGTCACGCCGAAATCACGGGTTCGATGTCCCATATGGTTACGACGTGTAAAGTTCATGCGCCGTGGTGCTGCCGCCGAAAATCAAATGAGATAAAACTTGTCTAACATTGACAATTTGGAATATTACTAAAAGCAGGATAATATTATACTCACTCCTTCACTCTTGCGATAAACATGGGCTGCTGAAGACATTTCTAACCTCAGTCTTTGACCCCTGAAGATTCTGGGGTAGAATAGGTCCTCAGTAGCCCATACTTGTCATAAAAAGCGACTATGGTTGTCGTAAGATGCTACTAATCGGGCGCTCAGGCTTGCTGACTTGGTTGACGCGTCATCGGTTCCCAGTTGTGCAGATCGATGCTTATGTTGTTGATCACGGGGTTGGCTGGTCCAGACGTAATTGTATACGGACCGCCGCCATGAAGGTGGAATATTGCTGGGTGCGGCGTAAACGTCAACTCACTGACTCCCAATCTTCACGCTTGTGGCGAGCAACCACATTAAGTGTGGAACAGGCAATGTTAGAAGCGTCAGTAAAATAATTCCGATTCCACATTTCCTACTTTGCTGTTGTGGTATTTGAGTGTAAACACAGTATATTATGCAAACAAATAACCGTGTATTTGCTGTACTGCTGTTTCCTGTTTTCATGCAAAGCGACATGTGTAAGTTACAGAAACACAGAGGAAACACAGACTGAGGAAACACCAGGTTGACGATTGCCGAAATGAGTAGTCGGCATTTTGGTCCTGAGTTCGAGTACAGGGAACTTACAACCACATTCCTTTGCTTTTCAGTTGCGAGGCGGCGGCCAAATTACAGTCGGTCGGACAATAGGACAAAACATTGGCCCCATGGGTGTGCATATTCGTCACGGATATTTATCTCTCACCCATTGGCGGAACCACAAAGCAGGGTGGGTAGGGGTGCAGGGGTGCTCGCCCCACCCTTCCGTCCTGAAATTTGTTAAATGACTTTTGAAACTCAGTGAGTTGATGAAGGGTGCACCCTCAGTGGGTTTTCAATAGGTTTCCTCAAAAAGCTTTATCCGCCCCTGCTTTGACCAAAACAGAAATACACTAAATAAATAAAGACAAAACGTATCACTGTTACCATCAGGTCTGTGTATTCACATTTCTCTAGTCAGTTTCTTTCTTAATGTCAGTGACAGCATTATTATATGGTATTGGGCAACTTGAACAATTTGATAATGTACGTATGCATTCTCACTGGTGTTCTATACCTTCCCCGGCCTTTGTCCAGTGTCTTGGTATATTAGTTGTATTTAGTTCCAGTCAACACTGATACCTAAACAACAGTTTCATCCAATTTCCAATTACTCTTTCAATTTACACAGTTATTTTGATTTGAGAAAGTGCTACATTTACTACTTGCTGTATTTACTGACCTATTTTTCAATCACTGCGTTCAATGTGACGTCTAGCAGATTTCAAAAGGAATTTTTCGTAATACATTTCCAGTATCAAAAGCCTGAATTGCATCATTGTCTACAGTGTGGAAAGTTTCAGGCATGCAAATATTGACTCAGCTAGTGAAGTAAACCTTCAGGGAATGTGGTTAGTACGTGGTTGACTTTGCTCTGTGAGTGCCTCAATGTACCAATTACACTACTCTGTGACCTTTTATACTCCAGTCAATATTCCCGTGCCTCTTTTATATCTTTCCGCCCATCAACCAATCGGAATAAGACGAAGGTTTATTGCCATCGATTTCCGGTTGATTGTAAGACGAGAACCGGAAACCACGGACGAATCTGGAATGACGGCCCTTTAAATACAGGCCGTTGGTAATGTCTGGTGATGTCGGATCACTGAAGTGATTGAGTTGATATTGATGATTTTTTCGGTGATAAGGCCTGTGGCTGGGGTAAAGGCAAACGACGCCGGGGCAGCACAGCAAGATACACTTTAACACCAAGCGGACATACATGTCATTGATTGTTTTTTTTTAGTGAAGCCAGTTCTTACTTGTGGTCATGGTTCCGGTAACCTTTAACAGACGTTCTCATAGAAATGTAAAGGTAAAACCTTCTGCATCTAATTACAACCTACATAGCCCATAACCACACAACCTGCACGGTCTATAACCACACAACCTGCACGGTCTATAACCACACAACCTGCACGATCTATAACCACACAACCTACATAGCCCATAACCACACAACCTGCACGGTCTATAACCACACAACCTGCACGGTCTATAACCACACAACCTGCACGGTCTATAACCACACAACCTACATAGCCCATAACCACACAACCTGCACGGTCTATAACCACACAACCTGCACGGTCTATAACCACACAACCTGCACGGTCTATAACCACACAACCTACATAGCCCATAACCACACAACCTGCACGGTCTATAACCACACAACCTGCACGGTCTATAACCACACAACCTGCACGATCTATAACCACACAACCTACATAGCCCATAACCACACAACCTGCACGGTCTATAATCACACAACCTGCACGGTCTATAACCACACAACCTGCACGATCTATAACCACACAACCTGCACAGTCTATAATCACACAACCTACATAGCCCATAACCACACAACCTGCACGGTCTATAACCACACAACCTGCACGATCTATAACCACACAACACACAACCTGCACGGTCTATAACCACACAACCTGCACGTTCTATAACCACACAACCTGCACGATCTATAACCACACAACCTGCACGGTCTATAACCACACAACCTGCACGGTCTATAACCACACAACCTGCACGGTCTATAACCACACAACCTGCACGATCTATAACCACACAACCTACATAGCCAGTGTCCACAGAGTCTATACAGAGTATAGACTACATAACCTTTTATCTTACCTCACACATAAATGTCGTTTTCTGATTGGCTAAGAACTCTTCTGTTAACTTCAATGTACTCGAGTTACAAGCCATGTACATTTCAATGTACCCCGCCGCCGATGGCAACTCATTCGGTGCTTCGTGGTAATAACATTGAATCACGCATGATGCACGGAAATGCAAACCGATGTAAGGGAGATAACTCTAAATCTGTTTTCTTGTGTCGTCTGCAAACGCTAGCGATAGTTAGGAAAAGATTTGCCTCGCATTTCAACGCCAGTATCTCCTTGTAATACCAGTGGTCATTGTAATACGAGAAGAACAGTTTGGTCCGGCCGGACGTCAGGCTTTGTCTATTGATGTGTATGGAGCCATGCATATGGTATTGATCCAGTGGATGTAACCATATAAACTGACCGCTCCTGGTCCGTATAACTATGACAGAGACGTGTGTCGGGTGCCGCCGACAGAATGGTGCCGCCGACAGAATGTTTCTACTCCGTCCACCCGGGCAGATTGACGGAAACATTGGAAACGTTTCAGTCAAAAAATATACTGGACACTGTAACCCACTCACTATTTTTTATGACAGCTAAAATGAAACATACATTAAATTACTATTTGAAGGTGATGTATTACATACTGATTGTGTTTTGGAGCTTAGATTTGCAGTGTTCCGTCGTATATTTCAGGTGTATGCTTTCTTAGTTGTGCAGTCTGAAACTTCATAGAGAATTTCAAAGGAAACAACATGATGCTGTGTCCGTGTTCTGCACTAATCACTGCAAACTCCACCAAAAACTGGACGAGGACTTGCCGTGCATGTGGTAAGAAGTCATGTCACATTCAATAAATCAAGATGGCCAAAACACGTACCGCCAGATTACAAAGACTGCCGAATGTAATTATCAACCGATCTACAATTACAAGACTTAAGATAGAGTAACGGTGATCCTGGAGGAAACAAAGTGATCAATACATTACGTCTAGGGAGCTTCCTTGGCTCTCCGCACACTTCCATGTTGTCATTACAGTCTTGCGTCGTTTCCAGAAAGGAAATTCTGTAATTGATTAGATGTAAGAAGGAGAGACTTGTCCGATGTAGACTGGTGAGGTGTTGTCTTGCCCCAGATTGCTGTCTTTCCAGAAGAGTTAGTTCCCAGTCAGGAACTGACGATGTTGGAGGCTACTCACATTGCCATTGGTCGGTGATAGCTACAACATGTATTCAGCTGTAAATATGAAAAAAGAGATACACTTTGTGACACCTTTGAAAATGTTTCGTTGAGAACGTTCTCTTGATACCTTTCTTATTAGTGCCTCTTAGTGTTATTAAATAGACGTCATTCGTGTCGTGTCACGTTGTGAAAATACCAGAAACCTGTGTTCGGGCGCTGAATCCGGTAGTTGAAGGAGTATTACACCGCCCTCACTCAGTTGGAATATACTGAAAGGTAAAAGTTACTTTGACACTGAACAAGAAACATTTGGTTCATTATTGCTCAATCTAATACCCTTCAGAGGACAATATGCAGATGATACTAAATTATTCCTTGATGGATGTGAAGAGAGCTGCAGCTGGGCAGCAGTTTCAACTCTCAATAATGTCTCTAAAATGTTTGGTTTAAGGATGAATATAGATACAACCAAAGCAGTTTGTATAGACGCAGTGGCATGTAGTGGCTTGATTAAACTTGATTGAACTAGACAAAATAGGCAGATGTTGTTAATGTCTCAACTGACTGAAGGTCAATAGCCGGTGCCATAACAGTCTATCTTGTCCCTTCAAGTGAAGTTTATCACGCAGTACATGCAGTATAAATTTGGAGTTCTCTATTTTGATAAAGGCTTGCAGAAAGGTTTCGTGAAATCCATTAGCCAGTATTTCAGATATTTCATAAAATCCCTTGAACGTTTAGGGAATACATAAAATTCCTGGAAGTCACATTGATTTCACGAAATGACTGATTCTTTGACGGATTATATGAAATCCCCGTTTTGACACATTCCCTGTAACATATATACTTATTATCACGGTTTCTTTATTTTTTGAAATAAATTATTTGCTCTAACCTTACCTATGAAACATGTCAATACTAGTTATAAAAAATTTTCCTCATTAGGGCAACCATTGCAGGATCATGCCAAAGGATCTATCGATCCTATCACATGTTTGGTGTCAGTTTGAACAGGGACTTTAAATTTGAATGACTTCTGCTCGCCATTGACACTGTGTCCATTAGGTCATATCTGGATACATCGACTGAGTTAGGAACCCCTTTCTTTTTTAGCATTTAATTTCCGAAGACGTCAAATGTTGTTTCACTGCTTTGCACTAGTGTACTGTGACGCTTCCCCGGGATTAGCTGGGACATTGACTGACAAATTCCCAGTTCTTCCTCTGACTGGGCATAGCAAAGTTACTTGTTTCACACACTGAGATAGACTGTTCCCTGTCTATGTATGTGACGCTGATCTATGTGTGAGTTGATTCATGTAGTCATGGATGTCATGTTACAAAACAGTGCGTCACTATAAATATTCCATCAGTACATTCATCTTTTTCACAGTGCGCTTTTTAAATAAGTGACTGCCAATGTTTAAAACATGTTAAGTGATAGTGTCAGAGAAAAAGCTCACCTTCACTGAAATATGTCTCAAGGAATGTTGTACAAATGAACAGATTGTATTTTTGTGTTATGAATATATAACGTCTATTCTCACGCGAATAGGAATGAGGTGAAATTTCGGGTCGACTGTCTATTGCATAGAATGAATAGCTCTGCAGTGCTTAGATTTTCTCACCCGAACACACTAGGATGGAGACCTCACACATATATTGTCGTGCCCCAATGACATGGTGCCTTGTTCCAGAAATGTGGATCGTTGTGATTGAGTGTGTTTTTACATCGCTTTTAGTGACATTCCAGCAGGGTGCACCAGAAATGCGCTTCACGCGTTGTACCCATGTGAGTGAGGACTCCACCTAGGGGACCAGTTTGTGAAGGACATAGGACTGTTGAGTTATCTTGCACAGCAGTACATCATATTACGTCACATATGTTCTGTTGATATATTTTCATTAGATGACACTGAATGGACATGCGAAATGTGTGTTAAAACCATTAGGACGTGTATAGGCATAGATCTCGAAGAATAATGACACTGTGTTTGAAAAAGTGTCAGCATGTCCCATAGGTGGTTGTAATGATGAGGAAATCCTCAGTCAATAGTGTGATTTAGAACTGTTGTATTCAAACCTGTGTCTGCGTGACCATGAGAGAATTTGATTATAATTTATCTCTTCCCTCTGACCTTCCCTTTCCAAATGTTACTTTTGGTGTAGACAGTAATTGTATAAGATTATAGTTATGTATATTTCCACCCAAATAAGTGTAATGTGCCATCAATAATGTAGATATATGTCGTGACAGGAATCAATGTATTTCGCCTATTTCAATCAAGAAGCTTACTTTGCGTTTATAAACAGGAAAAACAAAGACCGAAGAACGTCATGGGAAAATATGAACAAGGAAATACATTACAATAATTTAAAGCATGTACGTGTTAACCTGCTATAGATGATTCAAATACATCATTATAGTTTTGAGACTCTGACAGATAACCATGTTTTCTTGATTTATGTCGTTTTCATTCACTTATATTATCTATATTCCAGTGAAGCAATTTTCCTGCCATCAGCAACCATAGTTGGGACTATTTTCTCTCCCTTTTGAAATCTGCCCTTCATGCCTATCAGCCCAAACACTATCGGAAGTAACCCAATGGTAAGGCTTTCGTTGTTATCGAACATGTATGTGCTAACAGAGTTTGATCCAAGCGAACCCTTTCAACGACAATATTCTTTATGCCTTAAGGGACAAGTGAGGTAACCTCTAAAACTTCAAAGCGTGTTTGTATTCTCAAAGCCATCTCATGAAACCGATACGACAGAATACAAATAACACTGACAGGCATTTTGTCCGAGTTTCCCTCTCCTTGAGATACCAACAGCCAGGATGATCCTGGAGTGTGTTCTGGACGCAATGAATGATGGCAGTGCTTGGTAGACATCTTCATCACGGGAGCGTCCGTCCTGCAGGCGATGTTAACAACGTAACTGGAGTCCCCTGACTTCATGTGGTTTCCCCATTCATCACAAGGAAGGAGTCTTCAATGGTTCTTTGATGGTGTAAGAGAATGAGAATCTATTTGGGCCGGCGTGCAGTCTGAAATCTAGACAAACATCGAGGCGGGCCCACTTGTCCTCGGGGACAGTCTCAGAACTTGACATAGTTTACACTTGGCTGTCTTCTGACGTGTTGATTATGGTGAGAGCTTGGCTGAGCCTTCATATGGCTTAGGCTGCACCTGTGACTACTTGTATTCATTTTCCTACTTTATGTATCAATCGCAGACAAACACATGTGCACTGGCAAGTCATTAAGACATGGTATTGCACTTAACGTCTCTTCTTGTAACTTTGCTTTGATCAAGATGACAGGTTACATTCATTTCTGTCTGACTGCAGTTTTTCAAAGCTCAGTACTTGTGACATTCAAACGCATTAGAAGTAATTCTGTACATGTGTCTTCTCACAAGATGGCCACAGTGACCTCTGATCGTACATCCAGCGACTTTCTCTGCGATACACAGGGATAGTGAAATCTGCAGTAAGAACATTCCAAATGTCCACTTGAATAGACTTTCATTGGACCCATGTCTAAACTCTTCAAACATAGTTATCCACACATATCTCGTGATATTGCCGACCCAGTCACAAAGTACTTTGTGCTTCCTTTGTGAGCTTATTGTGAAGACGACTGTGGGGCAAATATGCTCTCTTTACGAACACCCGCACCTGGTATCGTCACTCAATATTGAAGGAACGATTCTGCTTGCAACACTGATTTCGGAAATGGGTTCCGAAAATACATGTTATCGCAAGTTGACTGGAAAACCTTACGTCACACATAATTAGAATTTTGCTATTGTCAAGTACAGGGGTACTGCGTGTAGAACACGACATCCTTCCCTTTACATAAACATCAGTTGTCAACAGTTTTCACTGATATTCTCACATTATATCGTTTCTTCTTTTGCAGAATGGATTTTTTTGGAATGGGGAGTCATCATTTGCTGGAAATGGGTTTGATTCCATCAGTGGCTTATATAGACTAACTTGACCATGTGCAGATTCAGCACATACACTATGTTCAGTCTCTGAATAATGAAGAAAGGGAAATGTGTTCCTTTCACCCCTTCATATTTTGTAAACAGCACCCAACATATATGCATGAACCTTGCTGATTTGCATGCATAGAAATTACAAAGTGCTTATGTTGTGCTGTGCTTATCTATTACGTCATTACAGTCTGTAACCTATGAGGAGTCATGATCAACACACGACGTCTGAATCTAGTATTTCAAACGCATCTCATGTGGATCTGTTCAGTAGCCTTAATTTCACTCGGACTCGTGAAGATCCGGGTAGAATAGGCCGTCAGCAACCCATGCATGCCACAAAAGTCGACTATGCTTGGCATAAGAGGCGATTAACGGGATCGGGTGGCCTGGCGACTTGGTTGGCTCATTTCATCGATCGCCGATTGTGCCGATCGATGCTCATGCTGTTGGGCACTGGATTGTTTGGTCCAGACTCGATTATTTACAGACCGTCGCCATATAGCTGGAATATTGCTGAGTGCGGCGTAAAACTAACCTCCCTCATCCCCTCACGTATTTTCGCTCGAATGTTAGACATCACGAACGCAATGGATAATTACCACTTGTAAAACGGATCATGTCCTAGGTAACCAAACACAAGCCTACGTTTGCATATATATACTCAACTTTCGTCTTAAGTAGCCATTTGCCGTTTATTTGCGCATACATATAGTTCCCTGATTGGTGGTGACATTTCAGCCGTCCTCTTGGCAAACGTCTTTGTTGGTGTGAAAATGTATTCAGTGATCACCCGATATCGAAAATCTCGTGTCACTGATGTCTAAAAGCAAAATATACGTACTAAAAATAATGATTGTGCAGCAAAAACATTCAAACCAAGCAAATATTTTAAACAATGTACGCCCCATCAAGCAGGGACAAGGCACAGGACTGTCATGTTGCTGCACAGGTTCAACCGATATATAGGAAACGGGGCAAACACCTGATCCAAATCCATATAGACCAGTAACTATTGCTTCGGAAAGTTAGTTACAATTATACTTAATGCGAGGCTCACATGTATCAGAATATAAAATTCACTGTAATGATACATATTCAAATATTCGCATTCTTCCAATGCAGCACTGGAGTAAGACAAAGGAAAATATATCGCCACTTCTGTTAAAACCTTTATATAAATGACATTGAACTCCGTCTGCTGAAACGAGAAAATAAATGTGTTAATCTTGTTTACCAAGCCGAAACCGAGTTGATACTTTGCTTGCAGTTTATTTATTGTTTTCTCATTTATCTTTTAGACATTATTATGTTTACAGATTAAGATAGATATGTATGCAGCAGAGAGTGTTTGGGTGATCTTGACACAGTCAGGCCGGTAAGGCTCATCATCAGCTCAGGGCCCTCGCGCCCACTACACGCAGACCAAAAAACACTGCCTAGTCGGACCCACCAAGAACTTTCCGGAGAATATGGAGGCTCCCCAACACTGCAGCCTTCTGCATTACACAGATTGTCAGAAGGGCTGTGCTCCCAGTGGAGCACTCTCCTGATCTGCGCCAAGAGATCAGGAGGTACCAAACCAAGGGCATCGAGAACAATGGGGAGCCTGACGACAGTGTACTTGGGATACATTTCAAAGGCGAGGTCCGCATATTTATCATGCTTTTCCTGAATCTTGCCAGTCACATCGCTGCGAAAAGGGACAGACAATTCGATGATATGACTAATTTCATTGGATTTATCGAAAAGGACAATATCAGGTTTGTTGGCAGCAATTCGTCTCAGGCTGTATATTGGCCTATTCCAGAGAAGTTTGAAAGCATCATTTTCCAGGGCGCCCTGGATATGTTCAGGGTTGTACCATTGATGGACCTCGGGACCCAAGCCACAGGCATGGCGGAGACGATAGTAAAAGCAGCGAGCCAGGCCATCATGTCTTTTAAGATATGCTGTTTGTGCCAAGGAAGGACACCCACTGACAAGGTGTTGGACAGTCTCTGTACATTCACTGCAAAGACGATATTTCATGTTCACATTTTGATTAAGAATCACATTCTGGCGATTGCGAGTGGGAAGTGATTGGTCCTGAGCAGCAAACAGGAAGCCCCCAGTTTCACATTTGAGACCAGCCGACTTCGTCCAGGCGAAGGATTAACATTATATTATATTTATATAGCGCACATGTCCATACAACTATTGCTTGCTCACGGCGCTGGTATTTGTTTCCTTCGATCATTGGATGCCCGTCTCAGCGTCACATCAATCTCATCTCCCTGAGGAGTATACACAGACACTATGTTGTGTTAGTTACCCTTTAGACATAGACATCATGTTGTAATATTTATATTTTAGACAATGACACCATGCTTATTATTTACCCTTTACACATAGACACCATGCTGTGTTATTTACCTTTTACGCACAGGCAGCACTGGATTCGTCTTGTCTGTCTGCGTTTAATTCATTGACACTGTGTTGTATTATTTACATTTTACACAGAGACAACATGTTGTTATTATTTAACCTTTGACGCAGATACATGTTTTAATTATTTGTATTTTACACATAGACACCATGTTGCATTATTTAACCTTTAGGCACAGACAACATGTTTATTATTTATCATTTAGACATAGACACCATGCTGTATTATTTATCATTTAGACATAGACACCATGCTGTATTATTTATCATTTAGACATAGACACCATGTTGTGTTATTTAACTACGTGTTCGTCTTGTCTATGTTTTACTCGTGGACACTGTGTTGTAATATTTACCTTTTACACAGAGACATGTTGTTTATTACTCACCCTTTAGACATAGACGCCATGTTGTATTATTTATCATTTAGACATAGACGCCATGTTGTATTATTTACCCTTTAGACATAGACGCCATGTTGTATTATTTACCCTTTAGACATAGACGCCATGTTGTATTATTTACCCTTTAGACATAGACGCCATGTTGTATTATTTACCCTTTAGACATAGACGCCATGTTGTATTATTTACCCTTTAGACATAGACGCCATGTTGTATTATTTACCCTTTAGACATAGACACCATGTTGTGTTATTTATCATTTAGACATAGACGCCATGTTGTATTATTTACCCTTTAGACATAGACGCCATGTTGTATTATTTACCCTTTAGACATAGACGCCATGTTGTATTATTTACCCTTTAGACATAGACGCCATGTTGTATTATTTACCCTTTAGACATAGACGCCATGTTGTATTATTTACCCTTTAGACATAGACGCCATGTTGTATTATTTACCCTTTAGACATAGACGCCATGTTGTATTATTTACCCTTTAGACATAGACGCCATGTTGTATTATTTACCCTTTAGACATAGACCTGAAATTGAAGTATTTGCGTTTTAGACATAGACGTGATCTATTATTTACCTTTTTACGGATAGCCAATATGTGCCCCTCTTGTCGACGTTTAACTGATAGATACTGTGTTGTCGTGTTATTTACCTTTTTACGGATAGCCAATATGTGCCCCTCTTGTCGACGTTTAACTGATAGATACTGTGTTGTCGTGTTATTTACCTTTTACAACACATTGTCTATAATTTACCCGTTCTACATAGACTCAGTTCTGTATTATTTACCTTCACACATACAAACAAGACATACTATCTTTCACAACAATGTTTGTATCATTCTATTGCTGCAGAACCCACCCGTTTCGGCAACTGAAACCTTACTGTTTGCTAGCATCTCCTTTGTTAGGGATTGTTCTTGTTGACAAATTCAACTCCACGAGGTTACATTCAGTTGCACACTCTCACGACATAAGTTGTCGACCAATGGATTCATGAAACTAAAACGAGTGAAACAAGTTTAACAGAACACAATCTCTTCTCACATTAGAAAAATTTTAAAACCATGCTTTCAATTATAGCCTTCCATTCACAGGATACAATCCAGCGCCCAGTGAGCTCCACGAATGAACTGAACTGATAAGCGTTTCCGTCCCACAAGTACCTCCAGGCTGCAGTCTGGGCGTTAATAGGCTTCCCAGCGGCTCCAGGAACTGGGCGTGCTTACTGATAATGATTTAAATCACGTGGATGTGTATTTTCTTTCGTTTTCATGGGACACTTCAAAGATTTTTTATAACCCAGAACGCTTTCGCTTGTATGCAGCCTTAAGTGGGGCATACACGAAAGCTAAATTGCAATAGCTAGAATTCTGTATACAGGTCTGTTGTTGTTCCCTCTGGCTGGGTCTGAGAGGTATCGAGTGGTGGAACTGGAAGAAGGTATAAGCAGAATGTGTTTGTACTTGGCGATCTCTGTAACTGTGAAACAGTATGGAGCACCGCGGAGAATGAGCACAAGGAAGAGAGGTCTGACAACCTCAATGGCCTGGCGCTGGCACAGGAGATTATTGGGAGACATTCTCTGATATCCTGAAGGATACATCACTTTAATATCTTTACTGTTGTCACGAAATAATCTTGTTTACTCTCACAACAAGCCAACACGTTTAAAGTAACGCCTGTCTGCGCTGAAGAACAGTGCTGCAAGAGGCGCCCATAAAAGCCTTGTCGGCATCTTCTCGCTCTATTTGCGTGAGACACTAAAACTGAGACCGAAACTGACTGATCTTGTCTTTGATCGCGTATAAATTTGCAATTTTTGCTGATAACTACATATCTGAATTCATTTTCATCTCACTAAAAGTGAGACTAAATTAATTGTGAAAGATCTGATTCTACAAACCGAAATGTGATAAAGATATATTGTTTGGCATTGATGAATGAAACTGACCACAGCTGTCAACAAAGTGTCCCCAACACACTGAGATATGTCTGTAGTTAAACTGCTGCCGTACACCCTGCTGATTTGTGTATGGTGAAGGATGATGTTTGTCCCCACTTTTTGTGAACGCCCGTGAAAGTGTACTAGCAGAGTGCAGTGTGAGTTCGGTTCACTGTTTAGGTGCACAATCATCCCTCAGAATAATTGATTTTTGCTTAGGATTAAAACAAAAGGTTTTCCGCTGACATGTGAAGCATTTGACTCATAAACCGCCGATATAATACCTGAACAAGAAATCGTCCCAAACCATATGGATCCGTTCTATCAACATTTGGATATACTCGAGAACCTGAGGCCATTCAGCTCCTGTGTTTCACATACAGATCAGAGAAACCTACAGCTCGGCCCACCAAATATGAAACCGAATTCCCGTCTCAAAGATCCCAGTTCACAATACCGTGAAGGAAGGGCTCACTATATTCAAAAAATGTAGTTGAGAAAAGAAGAACTAATACAATGGCGGTAAACGGAATTCTTTTCATTGTCTCAGAAGCGGGCCAAATTGGGATGTTTTCAACCATAGTCAATGTTTCTTTACCACTATCTCACGTGTCAAACACAAGGAAAAGCTTCATTCCTTCATTCACGGGACACCTGCTACACGTGGCCTGGGCAGATAGTATTACATATTGTCGTCAATCCTTCAGGACTAATTGTGATAAATGAAAGGAAATGCTCTCCTCTCGTGCGGACCTGTGTCATTGTGATAGTCAGCACAATTTCTGCTCGGACTGACAAAATCAAATGACGGAAATTTGCCAACTTAAGCTCTGGGTAATCCTTGATTAGGTATCCTTCAATACCAATGGAGTAGGCAATTCCCCGTCACTAATTTACCCAAGTGAACTTGAAATTAATGAGACCAGAAACTCTGTCTCATGTGTTTCATATTCAGATCTTTGCATAGAATCAATGAAACGATAGACTCCCCACACGAGGGATGACGTTCCCAATAACCAGCTCCTCGTGATGTCGTCTATTATCATGCGGAGCAATAATGCAACAGTTGCAACATTTGGTGTTAACGTTTCACAACATTTGTCTAGCATGGCGTTTCTACCAGGATTTCAAGCAGTTCTTGCTGTAAGTTTAGGTCCATTTTACAACATGAAATGTCTCAGTGAAGACATCAGACAGTTTTATACTGGATAGGTAGATGAGACTTCAAAGTCTGACCTTTCGGTGAAAACCAGCTACCACCTGATGTCATCACAATATGATACGCAAAAACGTTTGCTCATAATATTCGAATCGTGCACTCGAATTGCGCCAACGTTCGTGTTTACACTGGAAACTGTAAGAGAAATGGAATTACCAGTCATCGGAAATTTCGACTGTCTGTGGTAGCTAATATTTCGATTGCCTATGGCAGCCATGATTTCTATTACCTATGGATACTCAATCTTTCGATTGTCTTCCGTAGCCAATATTTCGATAGATGCAACAGCAGAGTCAATCGTGGGTCAGATCTGGGCGACCTACTGTCATTACAGTGTACGACCTACTGTCATTACAGTGTGAACGACCTACAGTCATTACAGTGTACGACCTACTGTCATTACAGTATGAGACAGTGTGACCGACCTACTGTCATTACAGTATGAGACAGTGTGAACGACCTACTGTCATTACAGTATGAGACATTGTGAACGACCTACTGTCATTACAGTGTGACGACCTACTGTCCTTACAGTGTGAACGACCTACTGTCATTATAGTGTGAAAGACCGATGTCCAGGAAGTGTTCAGGAAATGAGTTTACTTATCTTATAGAACGCTACATATGACATGTTTACAGAAAGAGTGCATAGGAAATCGTCTGTTTCATTATTGTCGTGGATCATCATTGTAAGATATTTGATTCGGAAATGGAAAGTTTGCCTTTAACTGTCAAAGTAGATGAAGAACGCTTTGACATTTTCCAAGGTTTACAGTTCTACTCTAAATTCTTTCTGGAACCGATGTGGTAGGGGATGAGATACTACTAATCTCTCATCATTCATCAGACCGAAAGAGACAGCTTACAGATGGCCTCAGTCGAATGGCTGAATTAAGCTGTCATAACAAGCAGGGTCGGTTGATCTACCTTCAAGTTGTGATCGGACGTTTGATGGACAGTGGTCGGCGATGGGAACTGAAGTTAAGGCGCGTCTGTACATTTGTAGGAAGGCCTTCCAATGAAGGATGAAGAGTAATCATATCTAAATTAGGATAATTTTGATAATTGGTCGAGGTTATAACGTTGAGTACGTTGTGTCCAATTTGTCATGTCTTGACATAGTCTTTACATACAGTCATAATGCCTTTCATCTGTATTTTGGATTTGTGTCTTTTCTAGAAAGGATATGCAGTACTTCATTGTGTCGGAGGATTCACCATGTTTAGGGATACCATTTTCGTGTTAAACATTTATGTTTGGTCCAACTTGTACTGTCTGAACTGTCTGAAGACAGATGATGGTAACCGTACTGGTCGGCTGTACAGAGTATTATTAATACTGTTGACAACCACACAATCGCTGTTTTAGTACATGTGGCTAATACGTCAGAGATTCACATATATAACTACATCTGTTACCCTAGTAACGCCTAATACCAACATCTATGAAAGCTCGATCAATTCGGAGATCACAGTTCCTGCTTCTCAACTGGCATATAGAAACGAACACATAAATCAGGGATGTTTTAGCTTGGCGTTACTTCCTCACTTCTTCATTGGTTTAGAACCACGGAAATTTATATGTATTCGTGAACCTGGAACTGTTAATATCCATATTCTCATGTAGGAAGAGCTTGTACTCGACCGTAGAGAAGTGACACAGACCGTGAGTCTGACAAGAGCTCATCTGTTACAGTGTGAAGCTCCCTAGAATGCTGAAATTGACAAACGCAGACATTTTGTTTTGAAGGAAAACTAGTTCTAATCAGTGTACACGAGTCTTGCTTTACACCTAATATCAGCGCAAAATCTAATTCGAAAATACAAAAAGTGTAAAAGATTCGTTGGAATCCCAACACGGATCAGTTAATGAAACCTTGTTTTATCGTACTCAGTCGTCACTGTGTTAGGATATTGCTTAAAGCGATGTAAAACCCTATTGATTCACGCACTGATTCTTTTACATACAAACGTAGCCGAAGTGCATCAATAGCATAACTGACTGACTGATGACGTGGCCAACATCACCCAAGAAAGGACAGGAGGTAAAGTCGATGGACGATCTAATATTCTTCTGATAGGATTATGAATACCCAAAGCACAGTTGCGTTCACATTTCACTGAAAATTCTTATGATTCTGGAATTTTGTTGTTCGTTTTATGGGATCTTTATGGGATAGTGATAACACCATGACATCAAACCTGACATCACAGTTCACAGTTATTCAGTGGTAGGGTTTCACATTCCTTCCTCAGAGACACTTTGAAAGATTATGATCAAAGGGATTCCCCATTTTAACTGTATTATGTTCCGTTTACACGTCAACATATTGTGAGCATTAACACACACGGTATATCTGAGAGCATGCCCATTTGGGTTATGTATACTGCATGGTAGTAATGACTGCAACTGATTAAGCATAGTAATCGTATACAAACATGTGCTTGCTTACAGCAAAGGAGAATTGCATCATAGATATAGAAACTCTTCAGATTTCAGTCCGCATACCCTGAATGAGCAAGGACACACCTCTCTGGTCCTTGTCCAGTTACATATGTTAGCAAATGCATCTGTGCAGAGCGTGAAGGTGAGCACGATTATAGGGACGTTTTATAAACTAGTGTCCAAAAGAAACGATACCAGCTTTGTACGGAAACGTGCCAATCCGTATTGCATATCCCAGACAAAGCGTATTTGATGGAAAATACCGGGAACACTTTACCACTTTCGGGGAAAACGTAAATTTCGTGAAAGTGACTTTTCACGCTCTAGCATGTTCTGCACGTGCATAAAAACTGTAGGAAACGGATGGGTCTACCCGGTGATATCACAGCAACAAAAAGAACACAAGACATGCCACGTTTGACAGTCATAGAGAGAAAGAAAGAGCCGTTGGAATTATCCAACAAGGATACACGTCGACGTCGCCAGAAGGTTGGACTGCGCATGCATCACCATCAACAGATTGATGCAGAGGCTACGACAGACAGGTCACACGTCAGACAGGCCCAGGAGTGGAAGACCACGAGTAACTATACTCGGTGAAGATCGTTACATCCGGGTAATTCACCTGAGGAACAGCACCGCAACAGCGACGTCCACGGCGGCTACAGCACTGGGTCACCGGATCTGTCGACAGACTGTCTACACGAGCCTACGGCAGTATGGTATCCGGCCCCGTCATCGCTACTGCGGACCTCTCCTTACGCCTCGACATCGGCACGACAGATTGATGTGGGCCAGGCGACTCCGACGCTGGCAACATCGTGACTGGGCACGTGTTCTGTTCTCGGATGAAAGCAGATTTCTCATCTTCAGAAATGATAGACGGTAGCTTGTTTACCGAAGATTTGTTTGGCCCCTAACTGTGTTCATCAAGTCCGGCCGTTTGGAGGTGGAGGGTTAATGGTTTGGGGTGGCATATGTGGTGACGTCAAGACAAGGCTTGTCGTAATTCGTGGAAATCTGAATGTGCAACGTTAACGTGATGACATCCTACGAGCTGTTGTGGCGCCCTTTCTTCAGCAACAACCTCGTTGAATCATTGTCTAACAGGACAATGCAAGGCCACACACAGCAAGATTGACACAGGACTTCCTTAACAACGCCAACATACAGGTTTTGCCATGGCCCGCATGTTCACCGGACATGAATCCATTCGAACACTTATGGGACCACCTCGATCGACAAATCCGACGTCGCCCTGTACCTCCAGTCAACGTTCAGGACTTGGAACGATATCTTCTCGAGGAATGGCAACGCATCACTCCCAACGTCATCAGACGTTTGACGTCATCAGTCCGCAGACGTGTTCTGGCGTGTATTGAGGCTGATGGAGGACATACCCGCTACTGACTTGACTTTGAGACGTTTCAGTTGACATTTCATATTGATTCTCTGATTAGTGCTCTGAGGAAATGTTCATTTTTCGACCCCACCCATCTTTAAAGTCTTGTCAAATTCAGTGTTCAAAAGTGACTGAAATGAATTCTTGTACAGATATTGAGAAATGATTTATCAAAAGAATAACACCAATCTTAACCGTGTCTATTGTTCTGTTTTCATTTTATGTCGTTGCAAACAAATGGTATCGTTTCTTTTGGGCACTAGTTTAGCATGGAGTCAGCCTGCTCTGCTTCAGTCACGCGACTTATATATCATGCCAGTAGTACCAATGTCAAAGACCATGGAGATGGACTCACTGAATAACACAATAACACATTCGACGACCTCTTTCAGAGGAATTTACTAAACCTGATGCTCATGGTTAAAACTGTATATGACCTCGACCTTGCTTTTATCATTGCATATGTTCATTACTGATTGTCTCGCACAAACTTGAATGCTTATATGTTTTCGTCATGTGGCCGAAATTCTGCAAATGCGCAAACATGCTAACATACTGATGGTTAATGTGCATTTAGTAACAGAAAGGGGAATAGTTCGCGAACACCTGTTGCCATTACTGATTTTCGGTGATCCAGTGATGCACTTTCCATTCTAAGTTTCACAAACTGCAAAAGAGAAGCAATTTAATATCCGTCTAAATCCACCCTTTGACCTTTAAAACTTAGCTATTCTTGAGTTTAGCTTGTTATTTCGTCAGAGCCATGTCATCAAATGTGTTGTGAAGCAACTACTTTTGACAACCGTGATCTTATAAGACTACTGTTGCTTTGCTTTTCAATATGAACACGTCTGTTTCATGCATTTTACTGATGCCGCGTTTTACTGATTTTAATATTTCTTTCATGTTTGAATATCAGTTTCAGTACATTTTAGTGATTTACTAAAGCAGATGAAAGGTTGACTATTTTACTCTCTGTTCTAGGCAAGACCAAGGAACTAAAATGGGACATCTTCAACTGTGAGCTCTTCAATGCGATTGGCCACTTACGATTCTCCTTAAGACGTCACAAAATGATGACTTCTTTATCAGCGTACATGCAACGGGACGGAATCATGCACCTTTATTCATCACTGAAAATCTCTTACTATCATTCGACTTCCGCATGTTAAAATCAAGAACACTGTGTAGGACTGATAAGGTTTGTCTGAGCTCGCTTTATGTTCAGGCAGACAAAATAACTAAGACGGTCATGCCAACAAAAGAACAAATCAAAAGGAATGAGAAAATAACTGGCTCCCTTTCATGTGCTCCAAATTGAAAATAATAGTGTCGTGGCCATTTTGTTGTCTCAAAAGCTCTGTGATCATAAAGCTTATCTGAATAGTCTCCGAGGCACACAGCCATGCCATATCAATGAACAGTAAAGTATATCCACTGTCTTGCCTCCATCAAATACACTAAACAAGTGGCCAGGGGGCCACGTAACGGTGCATTCAGACAATACCTCCGCTGTTTGATTGATTTTATTACAACATTAGGAGGAGTTAGGAAGATATTTTGTTACATTACAGGGCATCTGTTTCACAATACATTAAACCTAACAGTGTTACTACAAATGTCCTTCCGGGTTAATTGAACAAAAGCTTTTCCTTTGGTGTGATGCCTTTGGCAAGTCACCTCATCAAATCAACGCATACCAGCTGGCTTTTCTTCCCCAAACTGTAGCGTGGTCTCACAGACTCATCCTTCTGTTTCAGTTGATCTATTTGTCACTTCATTTGACCTTTGGACACTGTCTGCTTTCCATACACTTTTATAACATCTGGTCAGTACGTGCTCCTAGTGGTGGTTTCTCTGTCTCTTCTGCAGGAATGGAAGGACGATAATGTTGAAACCTTCATCTGGTTTGCTATGTATTGGTCTTGTGTTTACAAATGGCTTGTCCAATTTTGTCCGCAAATTGCCTGACCAACTTAAAGAAACAAACCGTAAAAGTGAAGGCATTACCGATGCACTGACGCATCTACATGTAAACTGAGGAGGAAAAGGAGGAGGGAGAGGAAAAGAAAGCACACAGGTTGTGTTTCTTCCAAAAAGATAGAAATAACAAAACCTTTAATGAAATGGAAAATGTATATTGAAGCACGCTACAATATATGTGTTTTATCAGAAACATGAAATTGTAATAACCAAGAGCGATTTAGTTATAGCCACTGCAGAAGGTTCCTACGATGCTGGAAGTTCAAGGCCATTCAAAGCAGCAGTCGCTGGGCGCATATGCCAGCAGCACGAAGTCGTCTTGTCACGGTGAATCGGCTCACGCGGCGACCCAATGATGTGGCTGATGATGACGTCACCGTCAACATCCAGTGGCGTAGATGAATAAACCGCAGATAGCGATCCTCTTGAGGTGTTGTGTCTCTACTAAGTCCAATTCTGGGTCGATCACATGTCTGACCTGTCATATTGAAACGATTAAACACCCGAATTATGGTTTGTCTTGCTCAACCCATTGCCCGTGGATTATGGATGGTGGAAGCACCCAATTGTGACATTCATGTGGTCCGTTCTCGTTGCGCCGATGCCAAGCATGGTATGTTCTCGTGTGATTTTTGTCAAGTGATTGTCAAGTGATTGTTCAGTCTTCACGACACACGGGTTTGTTACCCTTTGTACGACAATTACTCGTACATATGACATGAAGCACAAGTTTGTAAAAATTCGTGCAAAACACGAACACATGTTTTTGTTTGTATTTTGGCAAATGAAACATGATATTTGCATTCCTTATGATAATTACATTAGTTAGAACACAAGTTTGGCATTGCAGCAACAAATGCACATGTGTACTTTCTTTGCTCCTCAGTGTACTTTTCCACATTGTTTCCATATCCAATAGTGTTTTAGATTTATTTCTTAATAAATCTTCATAACTGTTGTAAACTCATGCTCATGCGGAAGACATCGTCAAGATTGTTAAATAGTCCTCCATTTCCGTTTGAAAATCTGCTGTGGTTAAATGTTCATCAACCCGTCCGTCACCATCACTCGTCACTTTTACACATGTGCACCGAGGCTAATGTCATACACTGACCTTAGTATAGACTCTCAGACATCTTGTATATTGTCTGAGATGTGATTATTGGGTGATTGGATTGTAGTAGGTCATGGTGTTTTAGTTAACGCTCGGCTCATCAATTGTGATGTGTACATTTCACTGACGAGATATTAAGTCTGTGTTCGACTGCTAGGTCCTGGCGATCCGCCTTGTGATGGATGAGACTCCTTTCAAAATGATGGAGATATAGACACTGAAATGTGTACTTAGGATAAACAAGACAGAGATTGTTTGGCATAACGACCAATTGAAATGGTGGCAGGCAAAACCAGTTGGCAGTGATCAGGTTTCCCAGTCTACAAGTATCGATGGTGGCTTGGTTCTGAAGTACACACAGTCGAGAATACACATTAGTATTTGCCTCACTTCATTCACCTATTCTGTATTCTCATCTTACAGCAGTGAGTGAAACTGTTCAACATTGTCTCAAACATAAAGCGATACGAACATGTCATGGAATGATCGACAAAACGTGTTATTAAGACATCACAGTGACATTTGTAATGTCATTACAAAATGATACCCAGTGTTGACTATCCTCACAACAAGTTGCATTGTATACTGAATCACTCTAATCAGCCATACCCAGTGTTGGCTATCCTGACAAGTTGTATTGTATACTGAATCACTCTCATCAGTGATACCCAGTGTTGACTATCCTCACAACAAGTTGCATTGTATACTGAATCACTCTAATCAGCCATACCCAGTGTTGACTATCCTGACAAGTTGTTTTGTCTATGGAATCACTCTCATCAGTGATAGCCAGTGTTGACTATCCTCACAACAAGTTGTATTGTCTATTGAATCACTCTCATCAGTGATACCCTTTGTGTGATACATGTAGGAATGGTCACGACGCGTTCACTAATTTCATCGGTAACACATTGGCGTCAAGGCGACATTTATACACATTTCGCTGCAATATCTAAAAAGGTGCCCATTCAGATGTGTTCAGATATCATCCAGGTATGGCTAGTAGATGCTTGAACATGTCACACAACATTGAAGTACACACGTGTTACAAGCCTGGCAGAGATCAATGGATACTTCAACACCACCTCTTTACAAGTAGGCGTACACACTATCACCACTACCATACCGCCACTAGAAGCTAATACCTGTCTGTGACAGGGCAAATGGCTCGTGGGGAGTGGCCTGTTCTATTAGGACATGCCTGTTATAGAGGCAAGAGAGCATCTTTTCAACGCTCCTGTCTGACAGAATATGATTAGCCACTCGAGACAATATCATGTCAGTGGAGAGTACTGACCTCAGTATCGTCATGACAAGAGATAGCTTCTGCTCCCCCTGGAAGGAAGTTCTGGACCAAGTTTACTCATAGGAAAACATCTTTTCAAGAATAAATTTTATTGGATTGTTTTTATATAAAAACGTTAAACATGAATGTTGTGAACGAAATCAGGTTAGGCTTAATCGAATCCAACACTGTGTTGAACTGGAAGTCAATGGTACATCAGTATCTCCTTCAAGCCACATGAAATGAGCGTTGGAGAACTTTAGTGGAGATTAACGGGAACTGATCTGGACAGTGTTTGTGGGGCGTGCCAAACTGAGGCGCATCTGAGCGACCTGGTACAGAAGGAGCGACGATGATGAAATTATCACTTTTTTCCTCCTGTTATAGAAGTCATCCGAAATAGGGTCTAGAGATTGGGTTTAGTATATTTTGCGATCACTGATTTCAAAATATACCTTTCTTTCTTATATATTTTTGTATGCATCTTTTCATCTTCATGAAATAAACAAATGTCATTTATGTTTTAATGATAACCACAACATGTTTGGTTTGGGGACTAGTCGCGTTTCTTGCTTCTCTGTAGAGAACGTTCTGCCCGACACTGCATACAGGAGGTGGTGTATGATGTTGGCCACTCTCATACAGGAGGTGAACACGTGTGGTGTATGATGTTGGCCGCTCTCATACAGGAGGTAGACACGTGTGGTGTATGATGTTGGCCACTCTCATACAGGAGGTAGACACGTGTGGTGTATGATGTTGGCCACTCTCACACAGGAGGTGGATACGTGTGGTGTATGATGTTGGCCACTCTCATACAGGAGGTGAACACGTGTGGTGTATGATGTTGGCCACTCTCATACAGGAGGTAGACACGTGTGGTGTATGATGTTGGCCACTCTCACACAGGAGGTGGATACGTGTGGTGTATGATATTGGCCACTCGGATACAGGAGGTGAACACGTGGGGTGTATGATGTTGGCCACTCTCATACAGGGGGTAGACACGTGTGGTGTATGATGTTGGCCACACCCACCCAGGAGGTGGATACGTGTGGTGTATGATATTGGCCCCTCTCATACCGGTTGAAGAGATTTAGTAGGTTTCGTGAGAGCGACGTTTCGTTACAGATTATTGTACCGTTGTCATGCAGATATCGGGCGTGGGTCTGACACCAAATCAGTTGCCTTGCACAGATTCACCAACTCTGTGGGCAGAGAAGAGAAAACTGGAAAGCTTTGTCTCTCAGAATATTTTCTTACACACGGGTTTTAGTAATGATAGCGACTCTGAAACAAACAGTGGTGTGTTAGTGGTGTAGTTAGAACATGACAATGGGGTCACCAACTGAAGGCTATAAAGGTAATACTTGTACAGTGTATCAGCAGTAGAAGCTCTCAGGTCCTCTGCTACATCCCTCCTCCACGGCATTTACATTGTATGGGGACATGTCGATTAAAGACATTCTCGAGTACAATCTAAACACGATTCAAACCACCAAAAAGCCCACATAACAACTATGCATTCTGTGCAGGACTTGACATTAGGGATCGTCTTCAATACTGTGTTCAGTGTCTGGTGTCTTAGATCTTCTTAAATCGTTTTTGCTTTCAGCGTACATTTATATAGACAGCTTAGGCCCACACTAAAGGTCAGATCTATTTGACAAGGCACACGGCTGAGACCATCAAAGCAGGCAGACAGCAATGGCATTGTTGACATGGAGAAGTGCTACCTCTCAACAAAGAGCACATCATACACATCGCGATGCCAGAAGACAGGTTTATGGATTTTGTAGAATGCCCTCAACAACAGCTTGATAAATACGTCGTTTCCCAGCAGTTTTAATGGAAAACACCAATTCCTGCTTGTGTAAGTTACATACGGTCCACGAGCGACTGATGTTAATGCACCAAAAACGTGAACACCCTGTGGGAGTGGAAATGTTAAAAACAACACTTTCTGTTGCTTGTACCACTTACATAATTGTTACACAGTAGCCTGCCTCAGTCGTATAGACAATAAAACAGTGGTGTCGTTGGAATGGTTATGCAGTATGTGCACCAGAACAGTTTCATATGATACCGCATCCATACAGTTTGTCAAATTGTGCAGGCCATAACATCTCAAATCTTAACACCAAAATACGCACGCACGCACTGTCGACCCACCGTTATGCATACAAAGCTTATACAATGCCAACTGCAGATATGCAGAGGGCATTACTTGTGCAATATATTAAACCTGACAATGTAAAGAAACACCCATCAATATAGCTAATGTTAATTACACAAAGATTACTGGGATCCTTATGATTCTTTACAATGCTCGAAGAAGTGGCGAATGTGATCATGAAAGTTTGCCGATTTTCGATCTTAGTCTGGCACCATGATGTTATCACATACATAATCAAATATAAATGAGATGTCATCTTCACAGATTACATGTAGCGTAAAGAGCAAAACACTTGAAGAAAAAACAAAACCAGTGGAGACATTCGGTGTTTGTTCAAAGGGTCAACAAGTCTACACACTCCTGTGAAACAATGGCATGTTTACTGATTTTGCAGAAAAAAACAATCTTCTGTTTCGACTTACGTCAGCTAGGTGCTCATATGTAAAGAAAAATGATTCAAAACTGCATTTCTTTTGCACCATTTTTAATGTTTCTGAGCGAAGGTTATTTCTGTAAGGCTGTTCACAAGTCTTACGGCACCAAGTCGACGTCCCAACCTTGTCAAATAGTCACAGATTTCCTTCCAGCAAATAAGCTAGGTGTAATACCCGACAGATCTACAAGCTGTACGTCTCAAGGCTTATTTCTGGTCACATCTGTGCACCAAGCTGAAGGCATATACCGACAATTGTATAGAGCTGCTAGAGTTCAATATGCCATATGAACTTCATGTGTTTATTAGGTTAGTGAAACAGCTGCTAGAGTTCAATATGCCATTTGACATCATGTGTTTATTAGGTTAGTGAAACAGCTGCTAGAGTTCAATATGCCATTTGACATCATGTGTTTATTAGGTTAGTGAAACAGCTGCTAGAGTTCAATATGCCATTTGACATCATGTGTTTATTAGGTTAGTGAAACAGCTGCTAGAGTTCAATATGCCATTTGACATCATGTGTTTATTAGGTTAGTGAAACAGCTGCTAGAGTTCAATATGCCATTTGACATCATGTGTTTATTAGGTTAGTGAAACGTACTTAACTATGGTTCACGAAGGTTTAGGTAGCGCGAACGTTGTCAAATGTCATGTGTACTTTTCACAGAGGACATGATAAGCCTGTGTTTGAGTGACAGGCCCTAATATGGGTATCCGCCCTGGGCTTGTCCATGCTGATGCTACTGGGAAAGAGACGGAAACACTTGGTGAATATATGGACAAACTATTCCGCTCAGAGTATCTTCTAAGATAGAGCTGTTCAGAATGACAGCGACGTTGAGATGCGCATGACCTATCAAGTATCAGTATATCAATGGTTTAATCAGAGAGCTGGGTATACACGGCAAATCAAACTTGTTTTATCTATCTATCTATCTATCTATCTATCTATCTATCTATCTATCTATCTATCTAGAACGTTTGCTGAACACAGCTGCCAAGACCAATCAGCAGTACTAGTGTTATCAACTTTTGGCGTGACTCTAAAATCTGTGCATATGAATGTTACACTTTGGTAGTGGATTCCAAACACTCCCTGACAAAAAATGAAAAATGAAAAAAAATTAGTAGAATCAAGCATCTTACGACTAATTCGAATATGTATGTCGGTGGATGGGGGTTGGGGCAAGTGGATGACAATTCGATTACAGCAATGATCCAATGCAATTCCGTTTTTTCAGGTGAACTTTTTACTCGGCTTTGTATTTGTGGTCCAGGTGGGACAGGACCTTTTCTCGATCACCTGGTTCATTTACAGGAGATATGCTCATAAAAAAGAAAGTCTAAACATACTGGAAACCTCAGGAGGTCGTTGTACCAGCTACATATTATGTACTGGAATCCACATTAGGGTCTCAATGCATGGTTGTTTTTGTATTCAGAACTGTTCATTAATTGCTATTGCTTTCACATGACGACTCGCTGGTATTATATAAACAGCTTAGCCAAAGGTCAGGGTGCGGCTGTACAAGGCGCTCTCGGCGCTGACGTGACCTCATATCTTAATATAGACTTAAGTCAGTCTTAGCGCTTAGGTTGCTTTGTGCAACAGCACTCAGTTCTATAGTGATATGGTAACTATTAGTTATGCTTGTGGTTTGGATGGTCGGTTGGTTTGTTGTACAATACCGCTAGCAATATTCAAGCTGTATATATAAGGTGTTATCCTTTATATTCCAGGTTGGTTGACTAACAAAGCTTATGTATAGTCAAGTACTTGTTTCTCTGTCGGTTATTAACTGCACCACAATACATCAATGTTTCAGCATTTTATTTGACGAGATCATCCAGGGCTAGTTGTTTCTCTTCATTGAATGAACAGAACAAATGCCGCGTGAGCAAGAGTCAACGTTGTGGAACGATGAACTAAGGGGTTGGGAAAACCGCCGAAGAGGGTGTGGTACTGCAAACTACTGATAATTTCATAGTAGTCGGGTTCTTTGTCATGGCCACCAGAACCTGCCAGAATGAGAACCCGGTAATTAGAAACAAACGTATGGCACTCACAAAATACATGCGTGTTTAAGTCCCTTGTCGTCCACCAGGATACTGTGAATGTTATGTCCACCATAACATTCAACTGAAGCGACAAACATACGTTTGCGGGAACGAGTGTGTATTACTATGACCGACGATTTCATAACAAAATGTTACTTGTGAACCCAGCCTCCAAGTCAATGATTCAAGGATATCTACGAAAATACGTGAGTCGCCAATCATCGAAACTCGGGGAGGGTGATCTAACAATGAATTCAGATAAAAAGTGGAATTCATAATTCGGCAGTTGACAGACGTGGCTGAGAAATACAGCATTAAGTGCGATCAGAGTCTTTCAGGGGCTATTATCGGAAGTGTTTCATAAAGATGGTTTCATTAACAGTGTCATGTATATGTTGTATCCAACAGGACGGAATCATACTCCTATACTGAATGTCTGCAACTGCGTTATAGAACCAAGAAAGATGTACGGGATTGCATGGTCGTGTCTAACCTCTGTTTATGTCGTGTCAGATGAAAGGCTGCAAAGGTCAGCCTTCAAATAAAGCAAGTCAACAGGAAAACGATAAAATGATTCTCTTTCATGCATTCCAAACTAAAAATAATAGTGCCATGGCCATTTCCTATCTCCAGGCTCTGTGATCGTAAGCCTTATTTGAATATTCTCCGTAGCAGACTCCAAGACCAAGTAATGTATATCCACTGTCGACCCACAATGGTGCATACACAACTAACGGCCAGAGGAGTAATGATGTATTCAGACAGTACTTCCGTCGCTTGACTTTCAACTGTTATTGGAGTATTGGAACAGATGGTATCACTCCTCCTATTCTTCTCATAAGCACTTGCCGAATAAAAGAATAAATGCAGGAAAGGGGTTTGGGAAATAATGGCACAGACTGGAGCTGATCGGGCTCATCATGAGGTCAGCGCCCTTGCTTCCAATACACGAGGCCCAGACAGGCAGGTCTTTGCGTCCAACTATTGCTAATTAGTAGTGTTTGCAAGTTATTTCACAGTGTAGTTGTTGAGTATATAGCTAAGTATTTTCTTGATAACAAGCTATTGTTACCCCCCATCCATAACGTGGGACGGGGGACTATGCATTCCGAGGCGTCTTACGTAAGTCCCGATTCTTGTTAACGCGATATCTCATGGACTGTTCTACCCAATGTTTTCAAATGTGGTAATAGCCTACAATTGTGGATTACACAGACACCAATTGATTTTGGTGGCCTTGACCATTTCTTCAAGGTCACCACGAAACCGGTCACTTTTGCTACTTTTTAACGCAATATCACATGGACTACTCAATGTCTCCAGGTGACAACAAAAGTTACGGATTACGCACAGTCTAGTTAATTTTGCTAACCGTGACCATATTTTCAAGGTCACCACGAAACTTTTACCACTTTGGGAACTTGTTAATGCGATATTCTATGACTGTTATACCCTATGTCTTTAAATTTGGTGACAGCCTAAAGCGGGAGATTAGGAAGCCGCACTGGGTGAGATCGATGACTTTGTATCCTGACAATTACGTGCCTTACTGTAGAGTGTGTTCGAATTCCAGAAGGAACCCAACCTCCAAGAATACTAGAATCTGTACTTTACTGACAAAGTATAATCCCAAATATACATATGTTGCATTTGACCCCTTTCCATGCATTCAAATAATATAAAGTATTTAAAGAGTGTACACTTGAAGACCATATCCCGGCTCATTCTAATCACCATATTTTGGACGAATTTAAAATCTAGAGTTTTAGAGGATTATAACGGTGAACTCTGACATTGCTGAAGGAGACAGCTCAAGATAACAAATCGGGATGACCTCGGTCTCCAGGTCTCCAGGTCTCCAGGTCTCCTGGGTCCCACTGCTGCCATAATGATACCAGTGTACGATGGGTGTCCCAAAAGTGGTCGGCATCTCTATATTTTCGACGCCAAATCTTAAAAAAGCTTCCATTTTATTCTGGAAGAATCATTACCAAAGGCATATCGAGAATTTCACATATGTGGTTAATGTGGTTAACGAGATATTCGTCATTGCTGCATATTGGGGTGTAATATACCTTTACACATTGCAGAAAGTGAAGAACAATCTGTCACTTGGTACCTCTTGGATGACGGCAGGGACTCAGATAATATGATATAAAATATGTTCAGTATAGTATGGATGACTTCACGTCAAAATCACCACTCAAAGATTTGGACTGCATGATTTATATTAAGACGAGGCTTTTTTAAAGGTCACCCCCATTTTAATCTTTCAAAAACATTTTGTCCAGACATGCAAGTTGGCACTGTTAACAATATATTGAGAGTTGTCACTTGGGTCTGTAACCTTTCAGTCTTTCGTTTGAATCCTTGGCATCATGCATGAATAAATGAAAACATAGGAATAAGTTATGTCCTTTGATTACGTCATCGAAAAGTGGGGGTGGATAGTGTCTCCAAAACAAGATCTAGATCTGTCACTTTAACATACGATTGTAGGTTAAAATTGCATTTTTATGCACTTTAATATATACTTTTGCTTCTAGAGGACTTCTGCTTATCTCAAACACAAAAATGTTTCTTTCATATTTTGTTTCGTGTTAGTGATGCATTTATTGACGATTTTGCGTTTTGGGGGGTTGTACCAAGATAAAAAGTCGAACAAGGCGGGGATCGTGAAGATGGAACATGGCAACACAATTCGCTTGAGCTTAACCGATAATATTTAGAAAAATAAAACGTAAAAACAGTTGCATTTTTAAACTTGTCAAGGTGAGGCCGACCACTTTTCGGACACTTCTCGACTTGAAGGTATAACAACTAACACCGTTATCATTACATAACCTTATTCTGCCTACCAACCACGTAAAACATTACTGTCGTTCTCAAATGTACTCATTAGCGCTCACGCCTGACAAACTATAGGTACTCCTAAGACATCGATGATTACCCCACTCGAGACATAATCAGGTCAGTAGAGATTTTACGCTAACCTCAATAAGTCAAAGTCGTGACACTGACATATTTTCTTCCTCCACTGTGTGGTCATAGTACGTACATACTGGACACTGTGTGCTAAACAAGCAACACTTTCCGCAAAACACTTTCCACATCCATAAGAAATGCCTCCTAGAGTAGAGTCGATTGTACAATTTTGACAAAATCATGAGTACTCATTCAGCAGTATAACAGCTGTACTACGTGTGCTTGTAAACAGATATAGACTTGGTCAGACAATCCAGTGATTGTCAACATGCGATACGATGACATGTGTGTATGAATCATTTTGAAATAGCGATGAGACCACGTGTTCGGGAAGAGATGAACGTATCTATCCCACTGGTGGCACCCGTTATAACCGTATCCTTCATCTAGTTAATTGTTCGCCTGAACGCATGATATAAGTCAAAATAGGGAATTGCAAAGGAAAATCGAGTAAATGTCCTCAAATGGCACATTAAGCACATTTCTTAGAAATCAAATCATGCTAGATTTAATCAAACCTGGTACTCTGTTCAACTAGAGCCACATAAACAGAACGTTGGAGAGCATCAGTTGAGATAAACCTGAATTGATCTTGACAGCGTTTGTGTGGCGTGCCAAATTCAAACGCATACGAGTGACCTGGTTCAGAAGCAGCGATCATGGTGCAGTTAAAGTCAGTTATCGCGGACTTTATCCCATGATTGAAGTGACCAAATACGTGTGGTTGGAATGTTGTCGTTGGTATAAAATTACGTTTACGAAATAACAGTCAAATATGGACAGAACAGGATTAAAAGAAATGAAAAATGATCTGAAATCTGTGATTACATTATATAAATATGGTACGGCAGTGCAGGAGGTTTGGACTAACCACGGAAACAAATTCCATTTGCAACTGATAGGAAACATTGTTGCTAACATCATATGGATGAATCACTGAAAATACATAACACCCGGTGTTCATGCAGTAGTGTATTTTTATAACATGTCTGAGTCAGGAGCGAATTCCTGGCATACGGAATAGGTGCATGAATCTCTGCCACCTGGTGAGGAAAACACGTGTTTGAAACAATGATGTGAAGAAACGTGAAAACGTTGTTGTTTCAGAACAAACTTTAATACGTTTGAAAGCGGAGTGAACATTGAGTACTTAGAAGTCTGAAGGTCAGTTAATGAAGTGTATAAGCTTAGACCAAACTATAAATTAAATATGTATCTCTGCCTAAATACAATACTAAAATACAGTCGGCATGTAAATTGGACCTTGGCTAGCGCCTGTCATCTGTTATTGTGAAGGTTGGGGATGGCCCGACTGATCCCCTGTCTCGGATGTCTACAGAGACAGATAAGCTACAATACCCTAGTGGTCTGTCACGTTGGGTAGAACCTGCAGACATCTTTGACCTTATAACTCCCGATCCCATCACTTATAGTCAGAATGTCAGCATATCCTTATCCATGAACACATCTGACGGTGCTGGGGATCAGTTCATGTCCTGTCAGGCACTCTCGTTGGTGGCTTGCTCTTACATGATCTCTATACGTTTACGCTGGGATCATATCATAAACCTGCATATGTCATACGCTCAATGATAATGTTGAACTGGATTTGGAATAGTTGATAGGTAATATGAAAAGTAAACGACGTGACCATTCCGTGTGTATGGCTTTACGTTTATATTCCAACTTGTCAAACCCCGTTGTTTGATCCGGCGACCAACAGCCGATGCTTGTGTAATTTAGAAAGATGGTATGATATGCTTGTGCGGATGGTATTTCTAAATTTTACGTTTGATGCACCGTCCATGTTCCATATGTGTCACCCTCTTGTTACGATACACATTTTATTTAAATGGTTAGTATACACATACTGTGACTGGTTTGCCCGTGATACTGGATACTTGTCGTACAGCTGCTATAATCATTGTAATGATTCCTACAAACGCCGAGGGAAATATTTAAAATAACATGAACATTATATGGATGGCTCATCTGAAATCAATGATGACACCAGGTGTTCGTGAAAAGGGTAAGCATTACCGGCAGCACCGACACATTCCTTGGTTTTATTAATGCATTGGATAGGACAGTTTACGAATATTTACATCACGTGGAAAACTGCAAAATTTATGATCTAGTATTTGATAAGATTCGCACAGCAGTCAGGTGAAAACATAAATGAAAACAACACGATGCCGAATTACTCCACTAGAGTACTGAACTTTGTTTGATGAAGCCGATAAGTGTCGATTTCGGAGCCAAGAGGAAGGTGTCTATTACTAGCTGTTGCTTGCATATGTTGCGCTCCACGAACGCACGAACACACGAACGCGCGCATACACACAACCGAAGTAAGTTTGAACGTTACTGTATTATTTGATATTTCTGTACATCTAACGTCTAACGTTTAACTTAGCACTTTGGTGAAATCCACGGGCACCGGTTTGGTGTTGAGAACTGTTCTGAGTGTGGCGGGAATCGACATGAAGCTGTCACCAGTACCCCTTCCGCTCTGCAGCACAGCCGAGGGAAGTTTCCTTTTTTGTTCGAAAGAAGGCTCTTACTGATCCTTATTCCCAAGCAATGTGAAAATAAACTGGTTGATGAGCTGAGACTAGGTGTGCTGTTATTGAAGTATTTTGTGATGTTTATTTACTGAGATTAATTCACGGTTCCATTGGCTGGACGAGTCACGTGATTGCCTTTTTCACACAATTCAAACAGAATTCGGTGAAAAATTTCCTTTTCATATGAACTCATTATTTTGTTAATTACTACTTAACTTCATATTTTATTGTGTTCTTCAAGGTGATAAATGTTGATTGCCTTAACGGATATAATCGTCGTTTTAGACACCAAATTTTCAGAGCCAAAGAGGCATTCTGCCTTACCTATACCCCATGCGTACCCGATAACACACATATACCACCATGATTAATCTGCGTACACCAGGGGTAACACATATATCACCATGATTAATCTGTGTACACCAGGGGTAACACATATACCACCATGATTAATCTGTGTACACCAGGGGTAACACATATACCACCATGATTAATCTGCGTACACCAGGGGTAACACATATATCACCATGATTAATCTGTGTACACCAGGGGTACTTCATGCTTACATTGTTGTGGTTACTGAAACTTGATATCCAAAGCCAGTGTATGAGCAAGTTTTGCATTGGTATTTCACCATGTTCAGCAGTTGTCCAATGTGTCATAGCTGACTCTTGGGAATGGAATCGGGGTCACGCAAACCAGTGATGGATATCAAAATCAACATCTAGAGTCCATATTCCAGGGCGTCACGGAGCCGGATCGCAAAGATGTACATGAAATATACGGAAAATGAGACGTCGACTGAACTGCACCTATATCGTATGTGTTCATGAATATATATGATAACATTTAACCATGAAACGTCTCTTATGATTCTGAGTTTGGTATGCATAAATATACGGATCAGCAAAAAGTGGAAAACACCTGGTTCCACGAGTACGCTTACTCCTAGTTTAAATGGCCTCTCGTCAATGAGAAAGTTCAGCATTTCACAATTTTTTTTCGATGATCAAGGATAGATATTTTTCAACAAGTAATCTTGAACCTTTTGTGGATGATCATGAAGCTCTACCTTATGTCCCTAGGAAATTAGGGGGATATAGAATGTCAGGATATTTTTGCATCATCATTATCATCAAAAACAACAATGACAACAAAAACAAGAAAAGGCCGACACTCCGGGGGATCCAGTTTGCTAACAGTAGTCACCACCCTAGGCACCTTATAGTGTTGAAGAGTGTGTTTCTTCCTACCTCCTTTATCAGTAGCAAGAATACGACTGGGCCCTATCACAAGAAGTTCCAGAATTTGTACTTTACTGAGAAAGTGAAATTCAACTTATAACATTTGTGAAAGCTCAATCTATGTATGGTATGCTGGATGTGTGACAGGCACATTACCATCCCACCCTATTGGGTACCAATAGTATGATATTTTATGATCTTTCTACTTGACGGATTCTTCTAAACATAAGACTTGTACAAATATAGCAAACATTTTAGGTTGTGATATAGACATGGTCTTACTATTTTTGTGTACATATTTTAGAAAACGCACGTTGTTATAGTTGAAGATTTAAGGTCAATAGCGGGCACTGTAGCTTGATGTTTTCTGTACATTAAAGGAATAAAGTCATTGGACATGGACTAATTTCCTGTAAGTTACCAGGTCAAGTGTTAATAGGTTCTAACGCATGTTTGCGTGTCTTGCTAACTAAAATCGATATACAAAGTAAATGGAGTCTGGCCCCTGTCAGCGGCTATTGTGACGGATGGGGGAAAGTCCAGACAGGTCACGTGCACAGAGGGAGGGGAAGGTGGGAGGGAGGGGCGCATGGAGTTGGAACCATGATAATACTTGACCACGGTCTTTTTCTTAGAAGTAGGCGAGGTGTGGTACAATCATTTTTAGGGAAGCATGAATCTTGACCTTTCCAACCTTTCGAGTATATGTTGAAACAGAATCATATTCACGCTTCATGTATGTGTTCATACGTATTAACGTCTACGATGTTAATAAACAATAGCTGACTAGTACGGGTATCGTGGATGTCCACTTGCATATGCAGACTCACGTGTACATGCAGTTCTTTGTTTTGTGTAGACCATTCGTGTGAAGTATTAACATGAGAGTGTCCTGGTAAGTCTCATGTCTACACGGAAGGAACACGCAGGCCTCCCCAACGCAAACATGCATATTCAAATCGTTAAGTCGTTACAAATCTATACCCCACGTCGTTAAGAATCTAAACCCCAGACTGAATCTTCCGTGTAGGTATTTCACTTACCTATTCACCCGTCACGATATAAAACTTAGAGGATAAAAGTTAAACACTGTGTAAACTCTGTTTTCAATTTATCAACAATCAGGTTCCATTAGATCATAAATATCGTCAGGAATCGTACTTGCTTGTTGAAAGTCAACGTTCTGGATTACGTGTGACAACGTGCTGTTGGTGCACATGGGCTGCTCAATGTGAAGTTTCAAGAATGATTTTGAAAATGATGTGAGTCTTCACATATGTTGAAATGTGAATATTTAAACTGTGTTCAGTTCTCACAACCGCGTCTAACATTGATAAAACTGCTGGTCAGACGTGCAATGAACAACTGTAAACTACGGATATAACTATGTATATCTGCGGGACGTTTCAGGGATGTTCTATTATATAGTCTTTAAATGATGCCGTTCCACAAAGCAGTGCAATGTTCACCATATGACATTTGTCAAAGGTTGAGCTGAACATACCCTGGTGTGTGGTGGAGCAATCTCCGTTAAAGTATAGAGGTATACATGATGAGGTGGTACAGCAAACCAAACGCAGTAGAGGAGAGATAGTGATGACGTCATCTGATCGTCACGGTTTCACCCAAACATCCCCTAATCACCTTATGTCTTTTCTGCAACCCATCCCTCCATAGCTATTAGTACATATTTTATTTCAGTAAGGAATTCAAGTGTTCAACATACTATATTGCTTTATGAAAAACAATTATCTCTATTTTAGTATGCACAGACGAACGATTGTTTAGTTCGAACTGTAACAGGAAACTATGTAATTTCTCGGAAACCATAATATTTTTGTGCGCACTAACTGTGCGCTACGTTCATTATAACGTTCTCAGAAGCCCGAACTTCCCCTACCCAAATAACACACGTGGACGTAGTAGTTGACCTAATACCCACAGTGTCATAGCCTGCACCCGGTCCTTCCTCTGTTCGAGGTTGGGCATGACATGCACAAATCTTTACTATCAGACATATTGCTCTACCAGAGACCATCAACGTTTAGAAGTACCCGCAAGAACCTATGTTCAGTGTAATGTTATCCACAGGTCCAATATGTGACACATTCCTTACGAATATGGAGATGCATATATTGTTCTCCTTTTACATTTATAACTGATTTCTTATGCGTTGTAATGTATCAGAAATCAATGCCAGGAAATCTACTGAATGGCTAGCGACCATACCTCCAGTAAAATCTGATTCTAAAACCCGTTTGTTTCATGTGGTCTGAAGAGGCAGATTTAATTACACACACTATGACGATTTTATTGAGATACACGAGTGTATCATTCATGCTTTTCATATTCCAAACTTTTCGATTCGGTTGTGAAACTGTATGTCTTCAAAAGGAAATTTTAAAACCGTTACACTGCTAAACTATCATATGATGCGAATGTGAATGCAGCTAAACCTATCATTGATGTGCATGCTATTTCACTTCGGTTAGTTCTTGAATAAAGTCGCATAATTGCTGAACATGGTATAATTGTATCTAATTGCAATAGTTACACAAAATGGTTACTGTTAAAATGATTGACGTAAACAAGCACTGACGTTGTGGTGAAACTGATACGGGGATCCGTGTGCCATTCAAACACTTGTTTGTGTGATGAATGTGAGTAAAACGTCAAGCACGGAAAAATACTATGGATTTCGTGGACCATCATCCGTATCTACCTATCCGATCCCATCCATACCCACCTGCCGGATCCCATCCGTACCTACCTGCTGCATCCCATCCGTACCCTCCTGCCGAATCCAAACTTTCACATAAACTCACGAAGTCAAGGTCTCTCAGTTTCAAACAATATCACTGTGATTCTGGATTCACTGATCGCTACCAGATAGTTGGGATTCAACCGACGATGCTTTCATAAAGGAAACATATACTTACTTTAGAGAAATGAAATCTCAAGCTTACTAGAGATTTGTGAATGTGAAAATATTAACTAGTGCTGTAACGATGCATCAAACTAGCAATGGAGTCAATCGATGATAGAAACGAAAAATGTGATGCATCGATACCATGTTGGACGATCGATAGTTTAGTAACTGACTTCCGTTGATAAATGTGCAGCGCAAACACAGGAAGTTCGAGATTTGTTTCCTTTGATTTGGAGTTATCCGTCCCTGTTACCCCTTAAGCAAACATGGCGGTAATACGTCATCCACTTCTCGGATTTTGAAATTATGAATAACATGTTTAAACTGTTTACTTAATCTGGGTTTCAACTTGTCAGTTATAGAAAGAGACTGAAACTATTTCAACACAATTCAAGGAGAAACAAATATTGCAATAACATTGCAATACTTGTTACAATAGTATGTTATAACAGACTATCTCAGCGGTTGTTTCACCGTCACCAGTAACCGTGAATTATAACAGTGGATCCTGACAGGAACAAGGACACAACTCTAGACAACAAATGGCGATGGTTTCGGCCACCAAATCCTGGCAATGATACGACTGTACTGAAGGTATCAACGGTACAACCAACACCGTTATCATTAAATCATCTTATTCTGCTGACCAACCCAGCACAAACATGGCTGCCTCCTGGGAATGGCACGTCACTCTCGTTCTTAAACGAGATGTCTATTCTGGCGGCAGTATTGACCCCAGATCTTCAATGCTCTCGCCCGACAAAATATGAGTGCTATAACAGCATACATCATTACCCACTCGAGACATAACAAGAACAGCAGAGACTTTATACTGACCTCAATAAGTCGTGACAATAACATAGTTTCCTCTTCCTTTGTGTGGGCATGTGAAGTACATAATGGACACGGTATACAAGTGTTGTTTTTGAATTCGATTTGAATTTTCTTACAATTCAAACTTGAAACATATAAAATGAAATCATGCTAGATTTAGATCATAACGAGTTTTGTGTTTAACTGGAAGCCAGTGATACATCAGTACCTCCTTGGAGCCACATGAAAGGAACGTTGGAGAGCATCAGCGGAGATTAACGTGAATTGATCTGGACAGTGTTTGTGTGGCGTGCCGAATTGAAACGCATCTGAGGGACCTAGTACAGAAGGAGCGACGGTGATGTAATTAATAGAGTGACTGTCTTTCGACCATTTTTGAAGTCATTGATATGATTATGTTTGCAGTGTTGCAATAAATAAAAATAGTGTGCACTATAATTGTAGATGATCAAAGGACAAAGCTAGGTTATGTTTAAAGTGGGATAAAAGCGACGCAATACTGTCCATGCTAGCAGAGATCCCTGGGTGAATCATCGTTGTGAATAGGAACCTTCCTAAGATGTGTCTCGTTTTGTAGGGAATAAAAAGCCCTATTACAAACGGCATGTATAGGGTGTATATAGTGGACAACAGAAAGCGTAACATCAAATGGTGAAACAGACCCACTGATCTCACGATACTGAGATCTGACGAACGTTTGCAAGTACATAATTAAGCATGCATCTCTTCCTAGTTACTGTTGGCATACAAAGTAGGCCATGGCGAGCCATTGCCAACTGCTATTTGGTCTCCGTTGACTACGCAGGGGCTAATTACATGTAACATGAACATCAGTGTATAAAACTGGGCATCGCCAGAGACTGGCCACTACTGTTCTGGCAACTACAGTTTATGACCATGACAAAAGTATATATGTGATTTTATATATTGAAAACCTTAACGGAATTCTCACCTAGAACTGGTTCTTATGATGTTCAATATGCACAATTCCAATCAAATCTGCTACTGTCATTGCTCCTGAATATTCCATTTGGTGGGATATTCTATTTGTTATATGGGAAACGAGTTATACATTTGTATATGGATTTAGAAAAAGAGTATTCCATTCACACTGCCATGTGAATATCGTGAAAACACGCTCACACAATTACGAGCAAGCGTGAACATGGTTTGGGTAACATTCAAACAAACAATACAATGAAACATGTCACGATGGTGTACATTTCAGTGATAAAAGTAAACATTTTCTGATATTCCTTTAAACTGATATAATCGTTTTGGTACCTGTAGGTGTCTGCCAGGAGGAGCATGTTGAAGCTGTAACAAGACAGAGCACTGTGGCATGATATCTCAACGATTCATGGTTAGTACTTAGCCGATTACAATCACGACATCAACAGACAAATAACGCTGATAACAAACGCGTATGACTCGGCGGGATTGTCATAAGAGTGCAGACGGTTTCACGCGATGTGTCTGAGGTTGAGGTTTCATGGACAATGCCGTGATGAACAGTAGAGCGATTTGGCCAATCATCCACAAAATCTGTAGTTACGTAACGTGCACTGACAAAGGCAAATCTCAGTTAAATGTTCCTTTCCAATGTTAAACTAATTTTCTCATTGAAGATATAAAATATATGTCTGTGACATTTTTTCTTTGAATATCTCCCCTTACTTTGATAGAGGTTTTCAGAATTATAGCTAAAAGCAAATGACTGTTTCACCATTGCAGTTTATGCAGAAAACTGAACTCCAATGAATACTGATGTCATATAATATGATACATACTCATAAAAAAGTAGGGGAACCTGAACTTTCAAGTCTTGCAACATATATCATATTTTGGATTTCACTTTCTGAGTAAAGTACAAATTCCAGTACATTTTTTGGGGTTGAGTCCCTTCCGAGATTGGAACCCGCGCCCTCAGAGTCGCCAGCACACACAGGTCAGCCGGCTAACCCGCTAAGCCACCGCGACTGAGAAGTCTTGTGGATAGAACACCCACTGAGGAACGTTACAGTGACATTCATCTTGTGTATGCTGCATCATTTCACGTCATCACAACACGCAAACACAATGAATGGAAAGCACGTGCACAACGTGGGAGCATCCTGCACGTGCATGGGGTGATACAGGGCAGTCTTTTATGAATTAGTGCAGTAATAAGGCCTTAGTCGAGCTCTCTGAAGATATCACGGTGGCTGTGTAGGGGGTGTTGCAGTTGACGCTGCAGTGACACAAAATGATCACATACACATCCGTATTTTGACTTGTACTATGTGTTCCAGTCATTTGCAGGTGCGCAAATAGTCGTAACCCACTGTGTATCTGTGACAGTTACACCATAGTGTTCATAATGATTAATAGTCGGTACGGTACTCCCCACAGCTTCAGGCTGACATCCCCTGTGAATATAGTAATGGTCTTGTCTTTACTATTTCCTACACCAGTGACTACCTGGTCTTCCTACTTCAGCATTCTGGCTATAATTAGCTTGATCAGTAGCAGATGTTTTCACTGAATCAAGTGAAGTAACCTGAGATGTAATCTCTGGAAGATCCGTATTGATTAGTGGTGGTGGTGCACGGATACACTTTCATGCGTCGAAAGACCCATACACTCAGGTTATTCTTCTCCATGGAATGTTGGTAATTTGTGTAGTTTCAAATGGCCACGTGCTGAAAATACCTATATCTATATGAACGGAGCAAATATTCCTTTTCATGTGCCTTCTATGAATTCAGAAAATATATCAAATATATAACCTCACCATACTCCAAAGATACAGTCACGATGTAAGATATAAACATCGGTGGAAACAGAACTATACGTTTTGCCAGTATGTTTGCGAAAGCTTGTTCTCCGTAATGGCTTTGGGAATCTATGTCAACGTTGTTGTTGATGGTTGCCAGCGACGTCGTGCACCACGTCCTGTAGTTGTTATGATAACCTTGGAGAGCCCCATCGTTCTGTTGAAATATCTGCTGTCTGGAAGAGCCTCACTGGAGGACATGTTTTTGTTGTATGTATAAATAGTAAAAAATAACTACAAAAAAAACCCCAAACCCCCCCCAAAACAAAAATCAAAAACAAAAAAAACCCCAAGACAAAAAAACCAAAAAAAAAAAAACCAAACAAACTCAAAACAAAACAAAAAAAAACAAACCCAAACCAAACCAAAACAAACATGTAAATGAATACTTAGGAGTTAAACGGAAACATTCTTAGCATATGCTTCGCCTCTTTTTGTTTAGGCGTCAGTACTGTATTTTAGTCATATAATTTCAAGTTGAAACTCGATACATATCACAATACCCGGCGATTTACATACACCATTAGCTTAATAATGATATTTCAAGATTTCATCTTAGTCAAATGATTTCAACTTTCATTGGTCGGTTTTCCCTTCATTACAAACATCATGGCAGCAGCTTGTGAGCAACAACAAACAGCGCCATGTGATGTCATGTGAAGGAGCGCCAAACGAGTCATCCATAAAACGTCACGTCCCATGGAATTTCTTATATTCAGTTCTACTTCAGTGTTAGGTGAATAACTGATTTCCCTTTGCATGAATTTGTGAGGCTGGTGTCACCAGTAAGTAGGATACGTTCCTCGAGTTGTGAAACACAGGTATAGTCGGTACACATTTACGATATAGATATGAAACATTAAGGGGGAAAAGCTAGAGTCGAAGAAGATTGTATTGGTGGATCACTTTAAATCAACGATGACACTAGGTGTTTGTGGAAATGGTAAGCATAGCCTGTTATATACACGCAAGCACTCACGCACACACACGCACGCACGCACGCACGCACATACAAAGAACTAAACAAAACGCTCATTAGATCGTATGTTTAGGCTGTGTATTTCCATAAAGTAATATTGTTGACTGTGAGTAGGTTACAACACGACACTGCACTATCCTGACACGGTTACGTGAAGCTGCCACCTCTTCCCTCTTCCGCTCAGTGTCACAGCGGAGACAGTTTTTTCGTGGCCACAAACAAGTCTCTTAATGACTTTTATGTTTTTACTGTATCCGAGGCACTGTGTCTGTAAGAAGAAACTGGTGAATCAATTGAGTACATGTGGTGGTTTTACAGCACTTCGTGATCCTTCAGTTGAGTTTAATGCATGCTTTCAATTCGAGGCAATGAATGTTTTGCCTCGAATCCAATTAGAGGGTTTTTTCGCTATATAAACAGAGCTGTAGTAGGACATTGCCCAGTGCAACACGCACGGGCTTCGTTCTGATATGAGGACGGTTTTCATTACCAAGGAAAACCTGTATACTATGCTTTCTTCATTATAATAACACTTGACTTCTTTGGGGTCGTTTACACAAAGTGTCATGCCCGGCAATTTACATACAACATGGCCGGAATGTCTGCAATGGTTTAAGAGTAAATCAAGTTATTCGGTCATGTCTATACATACCCGATAAGACATCACACATATACCTCCATGACTAAGCATCAGGGCATGTCATTCTTGCATTTCTGTAGTTCTTCAAGAGTCACAGATTAACAGTGATGTCATAGGCCAAGTACCTAGATAGGATAAATAGTGTGTATTTCTTTGTGTGTCTGTGTTTGTATTGTCGTTTTACTCCTTGACCAGCAACGGTCTAATATATTATCACAGACTGTAATAACAATGGGGTCACACAATCCAGTGGTTGCTAAAAAGATAACACTCAGAGCCTATTTACAAGGTCACAGTCGGCCATCAAATAGTGATGTCACAATGTGCTCCCGAAGATGAGGTGTTTCCGACCTCCTATTAACACTTACAAAGCCCTGACAACTGTTCATACGAGGAAGGGTTATCCATGGTACAGGTCAAACAGGGAACAATGCTGGACCGAGGTTGTCATGGTTTTCTTCCTCATCTGATGTCCATATGAGGAGGAGTCGCATGACGGTCTTTATAATCTGGGAGTGATGACATATTGCTCCACAGGAAGGAAATGTTTGACAGTTTAGAGATTCAAGACATCCTTCGTGTCAAATATGTTTTGTCACTCTGTGTTTTCATCTGTTAATCTGAAACCAAACAGTCCGCTTCGCAGGTGTCTTAATGCCTGGTCGCGCAGGTACATCTGCAAAAGAAACGGGATATGCCTGAAGTTTATATTAAACATCTTGGACAGTATCGCTTGTAGTAATTTCTTATATTCATATCAGAGTTCAACAAGAAGGGGGGAATCAATGTGTATGCCTGCTTCTTGTTTGACTTGTTTCCTCCACATGTCTATCAAAAATGTTTTTGAAAACCTGAGGCCTAGCCGAGATGTGTGACGCCCTTTAAAATACTGATGCAAAGTGCATTGTACAACAAAAGATGTCACATGTAACAAACACAAGGCTGGGGATGTTGAAATATTGCTCGACATGAAAGGAAAGTTTACTATAGGAAAGTTGAAACCATCTGTTTCATCATAAATGCATAGATCTAAACATGAAACAGTTCAGGTAGCCTCACTAAGTCTTGTCTCTTTAATCCGTGGAATGGATTCTGCTCTGTGATAGCTCTTGAAGAATAACCGATCAATCAGCTTGAATTTGTCAAGCAGAGCAGAAATTCCATGTCATATGCATAAAGAAACAGATCCGAATGAATCACCACTGGCGCCATGGAGATTAACCCAAATTGTACGTAGATGTTGGTGGTAAAGAATTGGATTTTTGATGGATATTCAACGATATTATACCTATACCATCGAAAAACCAGAAGCTTAAACGTCTTGGCCAAATTAGCTTTGCTTTCATTTTTGACAAAATGTCCTGAACCTCAGAAGACCCCGGTTTGTCTCTGAGATTCTAAAACAATCAAGAACATTCTTTGATGTCTACATGATATAATTCAGCTAGTCTTCGATACTTTCTGTGGAGACAGAGAAAGTCCTCATCCATTTTATCTTCATTTGATCTTAGTGGATAATCAGTTTTGTTATGGTGAATAATTTGCCGTTACAAAAGGTATAAGAAGTCTCCTCAGAACCAGCAAAATATAACACTGACAAGTCTAAAATATTCAGTAATCTGTATTGAGCAAACAAAAGCAAGATACAAAGATACAGAGGTTTCCTGTACAATGCTTCTGAGTCAAATCTAAAGTAATGGGTCACAAATATAATATCAACTCACCAAGTCTTGGTTTGAGAGTGAGAAACAGTAATACTGAAAGTAACGCGGCGAGAGGTCAGACAGCGGGCATGTAAGTCAAGCGTTGGCGAAGGCAGGCAGGGTGATGTTGGCCGAAAGATGTACAACATCAAACTATATACATACACAAATACAGTCACTGAATCCTGAATATTCGATCACTTTGCGACCACACCGCCACCAAATTAGAACTTTCTCGCAGTCTCCCGGAAGTAAACACAACTAGTCAAGGGAGGCAACTCGAGCACTAACTTATAGGCCTGCAGCTAAAACACCATTAGCACTTGACATTTATGATACGAAATGTGACAAAAAATAACTATCACACAAAACTCTAAACATTGTGACCCAACAACAATTATCACTCAATCAATAGCAAAATCCACAGAAAACACAGTCTCGTAACACTTTCTCCTATAGACTCACGTGTACATGCGATCTTTTGCTATACAACTTTAACTTGTGACGGCCATTCGTGTAAACAGACCGCCAACGGTGAACATACATATCCATCCATATACATAGCCATAGCGCAGACTGAATCTTCCGTGTGGGACTGTTCACCAGTCACGATACAAACCTTAAAAGATTAAAGTAAAAACCAACTGAAGTTGTGTTTTTCGGTGTGTCAACAATCAGGTTCCATTAGATTATAACTGGCTCTAGGAATCGTATATCCCTGCTAACGTCACTGCTGGGTTATCTCTGATACAATAGCCATGAAGACCTCATATCTGGTTCGTTCACAGAGCCTCTCGTTGTGTGAAATACCAAAATATAATCTAGGGGAGACAAAAGATTGCATCCAAGGAATAGCATTGAAGTGTAAGCATATATTTTTTCAATAATAACTATGGTCTATATATGAAACTATGCATGTATAAGCATACGGTTTCAGTGTTCTCGTATGTGATTCATCAAACACTGTCCAATTTTCACCTTTACATATATGCCACACGTCTCCGTATTCCGTGAAATGGGGCGAATAATAGTTGTCTTTGCAGTGAGGCAATCTCGGTTGTAGCGAGATGAATAATAATAATCTATAGTACTGTGTCTCCCCTCAGCACAAATCTATCAAAGCTTTAACTTGGGATCTCCTCAGATATAATTAGATTGTCAACAGTTCTTAATTCATGGGAGCCAAGACGTTGGCAGCTGATTACTTATTGTCACTTCCCATCGATCCCTGTCAACGTCTGTCATCATCTGTCATCACCTCCCCGGTTCTTCCACTGGCCGAGCTGGCCACATGTTACGCGGGTTGCAAATGGTACAAGAGTTATACCCTCTCAGCTTGCAATTGGCTTTGTCGCATAACCCGCTGCGATCGTTACCATTCATCTGTTGTCATTCACAATGCAAAACAAGGGTTTTCATTCCTGCTCAGTGCAAATGGTTTTTGACCACTTCTTCATTTTAACTGCACTGAACGTGGTGTTCAAGCTTATGGACACTCGACGCTTGATCAGTATTGTCAGTTGCCCATGATTAGATAATGCTTACCTACAGACAGACAACAGACAGACAGACAGACACACAGACACAGACACACACAGAGACACACACACATACATGTATACATACATACATACATACATGACACGATGATATGTATCAGCCAAGAAAATGTGCCTGACTTCCCGATCCAGTCAGCTTTTCTTTGTGTGCAGAAGACCAATTATAACACGAACGTTCTTGGGTGCCAACAAACGCTATTTGTTGAATCTGAAGTGGTTATAATGCCTTACGATGAGTATGACAAAGAAACATATGCACACGAAAAGTGATTCACAGAAGCAGTTGCAGCATTAGGGGAATTTCTGCTAAAGTTCGTTGTACATATTTTTTCAGTTCAGTATATAAATAAATCTACATTCCAACTAATATTCGCAGAAGCTCGGACTTTCTCCAGCTGAATTACTGTTGGAGTTTTGGTCAGTTTGTGTAGCCATGCTTTCCATGGAAAATTGGTCCCATTACAATAATCTGCGTCTAGCAGCGGTCATTTCCCTGTCAGTGGTTGGAGGTAGGTAGACAGGTCACCTATCTAAATAGTCACTTTAGACGGCCAACTGTCTCAACTGTCAACTACTATCTCCGTTGATGTGTGGAGGTTGAACTGAAGTACTACGTGCAGAAAGAAATTACAGCTGCTGTGACATCAACAAAGGTCCCCTCCAGACGCTTAAACACAAGCGTATGGTCATAGTGATTAGTGGGGATCATGTTTAGTGTGTCCTGTTATGAGGCATGCTTACAAAACCGTAAATATGACATTATCTTACAAAACATTTCAGTCCATATACCTCGGCACTGGAATATCTGGAAACACTTTCACAAATATATTTCGACACGGAGGCCACCGATCAGTGCATATTGATTTCACAAATGAATTTGAATGTGATATTTACAGACCATTCGGCCTGAACACGAGAATTGTGAGCACAAAGATGGATCGGGATGCTTTATTGCTTCACTCGAGCTTTCACTGAAGAAGTATACATGCAGAAAAGAAGGAGTAAATCCGTCTTCGCCAGGGCCGCTCTGTAATGGAGAATATGTCTGAGACGAAGTGTTTCGATTCGTTGCCGTTTTTACAACACTGCGTGTGTGTTTGTTAGACTGTAATTGAGAAGAAGCGTCAGGCACGGCAGACAATCAACTAAGTTTGGAACACAGTATGTAATGAGTAGATGTTGTCAGGGCACGTATGCCATGGGGTTGTAAGCAATGGCTGTATCTACAAGTAGCTTGCAGCACGAAGGTGGAGTCTACTCCCCTTCAGTTGGTAGTGACCTACATTCTTACTCCGCATTTTAAATCATCACTACCATAATGGGTTCGAGCTATGAAAACACAAAACTCTTTGTTTGCAAAATAATATATCTGCATTAGGAATATAAGTCATGTCAGCTATTAATACAGCTATTTGTATGGTGTAGTACGAAGCAGTGATAATTGTAATGAGGAGCACAGAATGATTACATAGCATATGTTCCCCATGTAACTTGGCTCTGTGAATTGCGAATTAAGTGATTGGTGATTTAGGAGAATAAAGGAATGATACAGCTTTTCAAAAAACCTCACGAAAAGAAGGAATAACTCCAAGGAACCTGACAAAGGAAAGTTATCACCGACTTCGATTATGTCTGGAGAACGCTCTGGGCAAGGCAATCCGTTGACGTTAACGTTGTGCGGGTTTCTCGAAGAATTCTGGCGGTTTGAAGTCTTACGTTGCCGAGCTAACCTATGACTCCACCGACTGTTGTATATAGGGCACCACTTCATCCCTGTCTCGCTGGGCATAACCGGTCGTGTTCTCTCATTCATGACGCCCCCTCCATCAAAAGGATGAACTACCATCAACCATCAACGCAGTTTACCGCCAGTCACTCTCCTCTACAATAAAAATCTCGAACTCATTGTTGCTTGACCACTGGAACTGACTTTCATTTGTAAATAGCCCTCTCTTCCCGTCAGCAGAAGGTGCTCTGGCTGCGGTTGAAGACTCCTGCCATCTGACGTTGGCATACACGTGCATTTGAACCAATTTCCACCGATGATGTTTTCCACGTTTTGAAAAATGCACGATTCGCATGGGCACCTGATCATGTTGTGTTTTGGCGAATGTTTTCTGTTTGTGTTCAAACATGTACCAGCTTTTTGTTCTTTAGAAATTAATTTAATAGTGGTAACTTTGTTTTACCCGGTAGTTGAATTGTTACAGTATACACTCTATTCTCAATTAGGTGTTTTGCCGTATAATCGTCACTGGTTGATATTACAAATTCAATCTCACATCATCGCAAACAAAATCACGAACACCGAGGGGGTAAGTTTTATTTATGTAGAACATATGCAACAGGAGATCTCGTTTCCTTCAGTTTGATGTAAATCACTGGAACGTGTTACTGACTGGTGGTTGAGCGTGGTGAGTTCACTCAGACACATACAATGCTTTGCTTCTGTGCTGGCCACAAAATGCAACCCTTCATGTGGACTAATAGAGAAAAGAAAATGCCCTTACAAGTCAAGTGAAATCAAGTCTCTGCACGGACGGAGCAAATGTAACTTTAGAAAAAAATCTAAAATAATAATAGGATTTCCTTCTAAAGATTACGTTCAGTGCAGACCATTCAATCTTCAAAGAGGCAGCCACGATGTAGCCGTCTAGGATGAAAGTAAAGCTCCAGTGAAGCAGTTGTTTTTCTATTTGGCCACAATTTACTGCTGCATATTGATAATGGCTCAAGGAATCTGACTTTGTGGTTGATGGAAGCTGGGCAATGTACGGGATCCTGTCTGGAAACTCACAACAACACACTGTAAGAATGAAGCCTGAATATACACAAGCTAAGAATCATGGAAGTGTTAAGATGTTTGATTTCTAAGCAACACGGCTAACACCTTCATAAATGTCAATACCACGCGTATCTTTCACAGGCGTCAACCGTATATTCATTATTAACATCTCTGAGCTGGTGACTTGTTTGCATGGAAGTCAGTCATATACTTTCCATAACAAGTTCAGACTCACTTGTATAAATATAGCCACATACTTCATGCAATTGTACTAATTCGAATTGTGTAACATATTCCATATTGTTTCAAGGTACTGTTTACACAAGAACTGATGTATTGTAGAACAAATTCATAACGTTAAAAAGATATGTTGTGAGTTCCATAAATGATAAAATCAGTGAACATTTGCGAATTCTTCACAAAAAGGTACACCACAATGCAGCCGTTCACATGCACGATATCTGCATATGCTTTTAAGCAGTTTGATTCATGATCATCGTGCAATTCATTTGTATAAGGCTGGGTGTTGGTTCTCCAAGTTCATGGAGAAATCAACCTTCGAAGTCCCTAACCATTATATTCAGTATATTATACAAGCCCCCTGCTGCGTTTCAACACAAGGTTGTTGGTGATGTCAGATGTTGATTTTGTGTTACATATCTAAATTTTCTCGCAACAAAGCTTTCGACCTCCTTAAGAAAGGTCACTCGTTCCTAGCACCTATTAATAGTTCTTCCCACGTTGTCCTGGAGACGTAGGGGACGGGCGATATCCTTGTCCAACTCCCAACTCGACTCAGTTGAGTGACAGCTCACAAAAATATTCTATACTCCAAATATGCCTGAGTATACGACAAAATGTTATGGATGTCAACTTCTTCTTTATTGTTTTCACAACGTTTCTGGGCTATTCCTTGCCCCTTCGTCAGGTGGATGCTAACTAACAGTTAAACAGGATATATATACTAGCAATGTACATGAAGCCAGAGAGGTGATTTAAGCATGTATATACAATTGAAACATAGCAGGTGACAAAGAGGATTAAAATATACAAAAGCTGGTATGGTGTTGTTACAATGGATTAATCAGGAGAAGTCAATGTATGGATAGGTGTACAATGGTGGGGGGATGATAGACTAACAATTACAAAAGCTGAGATACTAAGGGTGGAATGATGCTGTAACGGTGGATAGCAGATGATTGGTGAAGCCTCGTGTCTAACTGATTTCCCAGGCATTGGGCAGGTAAACCCATGGCAGTGATATTCTATACTCCAAGTATGTTTGAGTTACGATGAAGTAGTTTTCGATGTCGTACTGGCTGCAGACGTCTTACCTATGACTGTTTGTTGAAAACGGATGGGGATGGACCTCCAATGTGTGTCTCTTGCGATTGAATGTTCACCATCAAGCATATTTTGCTGTGTGGACTTTTCGACCGCAAGGAACACCCATTATTTTGCTAGAAAGATCTGTTTTCCCATGTGAACGGGCATCTGGTCGTAAATAACCTGTGGGAAGTTGATCTGTTTCATAAATTGTTAGTTTTGTAAAGAAAATAGCATGTCACTGAAACAGACCATAAGAAGAAGAAACGTTCTTGTCCTCTGATATTTTAAATATCAAATACATCTGTAAACACTGTTCAATACACTATGTTCTGTCACATACGTTCACCACAGAATACTGCCAGAAGCCTTTGCAGTAGTAATTATCATAAGCTGAAGTGCCCTACTGACGACCTTATTTGCGGTGAAAACTTAAAGTAGGGATATTAAATCTAAACATCCGCCTGAATGCATTACAGTCGTCCTCAGTCGTGAACAAGATGTTGGATCTAGCATCAAATCTATTCCCAATCCCGGTTATTTGTAAGATCGCATGACAGAAAACCCACAATTCAATCTATCATCCTTGAGTTTATGAAATCGTGTTCTAGATAACGCCACCGCTGGTTCGTGTCCTGTGCCTTGGGTCAGTACTTGGACAAATCTTTACCTGAAAACAAAAATGAATTATTTAGATCTCGTGCAACAAGACATAGTTTCACGCTTAGAATGTTAGCAACAAAACGTTGCCATCTCCTAAGAACCGGTTTACGGTTGTGTTCATTTCTCGTAGTTGTCATCAGTTTCGCTGGTGCTGGTCAAACGTGTGTAGTTGCTGTCGGGTGTGATTGCGGTCGACATAATTGGTAATGGAGTTTATCTGTGAATGATAACGCGGACTTCCATCTCTATCATGGTATTCTGCAATGAAGTAATAAGGAAATTAGTTATCTGTTATATGCGCTTTGTGTTTCAACCCGTGTTTTGAACGATGTCCTGTAATGCTGCAGACACCTATATGTGTGTCAAAGTATATGAAGGGTAAGTATGTCACTTTTCATGGTTCCGATCAGTTGAAATAAATTATTTCAATAACATTTCATTCGCTTATACCACATATCTGTATTTGTGCAAAACATTTGAGATTAAATTGATCAGGCTCGGTTGACACTTGCCATCGGTTCCCAAGATGGATGGATCAGATGGATGCTCATGCTGTTGATCACTAGATTGTCTGGGCCAGAATCGAATATTTACAGACCGCCGCCATAAAGCCGAAGGGTTGCTGTAAGTGTTTGCGAGGTAAACCTATACTCACTCACTCAAATGTCAGTCTACACACATTTGCTCATATTAAAGTTTGGATTATGCAAACATTGATTATGCATTTTAGCAGAATTTGATAAGTCCCAAAAGTCTCAGATTATGGCACGTTTCTGGATGTCCTACATCCATTTTTGAGGAAGCAGCTGTGGCTGAGTTGGTTAGATCACTGGGTTCTCGCTTGCGATGACACTCCAGAATCCAACAAAAGTACTTGTTACGGTTAAAAATTGCCGTGTAAAGGTGTAAGAAATCCCCACAGAACCAGCAAAATATAATCCGCAAACAAGCAAGAAGTCTGACATTTTCTATAATTTGTATTCAGCAAAAACAAAGGCAAGATACAAAGGCGTCACAAGAGAGGTTTCATGTTCAATACAAATGAATCAAATTTAAAGTAATGAGTCACAACATAATGTCAACTCACCGAAATCTTGATGTGATAGTGAGAAACAGTTATGCAGAATGTAACACAGCGTGCGGTCAGGCAGCGGTTATGTAGATCAAGTGTTGATAGGGATTGGTAGATATACTCCAGTTATCTGTGTGTATTTCCGTGTCCGACAACACGGCAACTAGCCTTTATATATAAAGTCAACAATTCCTGAACGTTCCAGCACTTATGACCATCGTCATCAACGTAGAATCTTGTAGGCGATCCTCTCGGAAGTCAACAATTAATCAAGGGAGGCTACTCTAGAGCACTTCGTAAAAGGGCCCTCAGCCAAAAAAAAAAAACCGAAACGTACTGAGCATTTAATATACGAAATGTGACCCATAATGATTATTACTGAATTAATAGCACAATTAACAGAAAATACACTCTCGTAACATACTGAAATCAGAATTTTACTGAGAACGCGTAATCCCAAATATAAAACGTGTTGGGTGTATTGGTGCATTTTATCGACCTGACTCTTCTAAGGAAAACACTTCAAAAACAGAAAATGCCGAGGCTGACAAAGATTACTACAAAGACTTTGAGTGGCAGTTGACTGTAGTCTAAGCCGTAAAAGTAGACACCAGATCGAAGGACATGGAATAAATATGTTTTCATGTGAGTAGCCTTTGGCATTAGATCGTGACGTCAGTAAGGATTTAAGCAAGTATGTTTTCCCCACTAGCTACACTCAACATATTAAGTAGATCCGGTCTAGACCTTGTCAGCAGTTATTGTGAGAGATGGGTAGTGCTAGACTGGTCACGTGTCCCAAATGTCCCAACATGTTGAATCTCGGGAAAGATCTAAGTTAGCACTACTGATCATTACGGGGTTAAGGTTTAGACCAATATATCTGACAAATTTCAGGAGGAATAATCTGTCTGGAAAGGATGAAAGCTCTTCGAAAGTGTTACAAGATCATTTATATTTAAGACATGATGGTGTTTCTGGTTAAATGACGGTATATGTTACTTCCACTTTCAATCAAGTCCCGGGTATATTTTGTTATCATGTGTGATATGTATGATTACATTTACTGAGTAAAGTATGCCCTTTTCTGTTTTTGAGGGTGAATCCCAGAAGGGAATGGAACCCTACAGCACACATTGGCAGCGATCTAACCCATTTGGCCGCTTTCTCAAATATGGAAATCTGAATCAATACTGCCCCCTCACTATATCTACAGGTACAATATTTGACAGTGTTTGCGTTTACATGGAACATTACGTATTTAGTCTAGTTAGTATTAGTATCAGGGCCCGTATTAGTTATTAGTGATGTCAGTTGCCTGAATGTAGTTTGTGACGAAACCGTAACGAGGACTCAAGGAGAATACCATCTGTTATATAACGCACACATGCTGGTAACGACCAGTACCGAGCATATTTTCTGTTACAGTATGATTTACTTTGTACCAGTGGCGTAGTCACGAGACCACCCACACAAACACATTTGGACGATGTTTCGCTATTTCACATTTTAGCTCGTCTGCAGGGGTTACAACATTACTTTGAAAGCTGGAACAACATGGTAAATAGAAGAGGGTAAACACTACGCCAGCACCGATTCCTGAAAGAGTTCAAGAGCTTGTTACTCTCTTCACCGACACTATCAGGAACTGTAATGGTGACAGTGTCCGAGGCGAATTGTTATGATTCATTCACACGGTGTGCGGCTGTTGGTCTGTAATTGAGTCAGCCAAACAAGTTGAGTGACCTGTGAGGAATCGATGAGCAGTCAAGTCATGGCATGTATTGCCTGGACATTGATAGCTATGTAAATGCACATGTAAGCGCCAAACATCAATGTGTGTCATTTGCCAAAATTCAGAAGCTCAACATTGTGAGATTTGTTTGCTGATTACAATACCTATCAAGTAGATATACCGTTATATGTGTCGGATGAGCAACACCATGTAGACATACACTTATATGTGCAGGGTGAGCAACACTAGGTAGACATACAGTTATTTGTGTCGGGTGAGCAACACCAAGTAGACATACAGTTATTTGTGTCGGGTGAGCAATATCATGTAGATATACAGTTATTTGTGTCGGGTGAGCAACACCAAGTAGATATACAGTTATTTGTGCAGTGTGAGCAACACCATGTAGACATACACTTATATGTGTCGGGTGAGTAACACTAGGTAGACATACACTTATATGTGTCAAGTGAGTAACACTAGGTAGACATACACTTATATGTGTCGGGTGAGCAACACCAGGTAGACATACACTTATATGTGCAGGGTGAGCAACACCAGCTAGATATACAGTTGTTTGTGTCGGGAGCAACACTAGGTAGATATACAGTTATTTGTGCAGGGTAAGCAACACCAGCTAGATATACAGTTATTTGTGCAGAGTGAGCAACACCAGGTAGACATACACTTATATATGTCGGGTGAGCACCACTAGGTAGACATACACTTATTTGTGCAGGGTGAGCAACACCATGTAGACATACACTTATATGTGCAATGTGAGCAAAACCAGGTAGACATACAGATACAGTTATATGTGCCGGGCGAGCAGTAATGAACCTTGGCCACCTGTCGAGTACTCTGCCTGACTCCCGGACCCACTACATGTAGAAAGAAGCACAGAGATCGGGATTTGTTGCTTCAGTTGTGTTGTCCGGTTGTCGTTTTACCATTGTCTGATATTTCTGACAGCTCCTTTTCCAGGAACTAGTACATGCATTTCCCACACTGCACTGTACTTGAGGTAATATCGACTATGCTCGTTCTCTCACGATATTAAGAGGCAAATTTAGAACTTGAGTAAACAGACAGATGAACAGTTGACTTGCCTTTATGTCTAGTACTGGGTCGACGATAGATGACATATCTACTGACACCTGGTGTCGCAACTGTCTGATAGTAATTCAGAAACGCATGCTCATACTTGGAATCGTTTTAACACATGGACATTGAAAAGCTTTCATTAATCAACCTTCACATCATAACTAAAACACTTACAGTTGCTTAAAACTGAACCTAAATAAACACATTTCATTCACTCGCTGTTTGATTCGAATATGTTTGTTACACACAAAAGCGTCATATTGATGTTACAGTCTGTGCTTTATATGTCATCATTTTTTTATGTTTGACTGAGTGAGTTTACTTTTACACCGCACCCAGCAATATTCCAGCCTAATGGCTGCGGTCTGTAAATGAGTCTGGACCAGACAATCCAGTGATCAACATCATGAACATCGATCTACGCAGTTGGGATACGATGACACGTGCAGTAGACATCCGTTTTTGCTTTTTTTGTTTTCTTTGTCCTAGAATGGTGGTAGCCCTAGAGGAGGAAACGATTGTAGCTACATATTTAATCATCAACGCCCCATAATCGTGTTCATCTTTGATTCAATCGAAAAAGGCTTGTTGAAGCATTACGCAAATCCTCCCCTGATTGAAGTGAGGCCCTAGATGGCATGGACGTATGCCAGCACACGACTGTCTACCATGTCAGTCTCAATCACAGTTCCTTCATATCTATCACCACACGTGTGAGTGTGTGCTTAAAGGCCAGAGGCCTCAACAACACCACTTGCTGAAATAAGCCACAGACCCAAATTACATGTAATTGATACAATTTCACTCTTTCACTCAACGTCTCTTCATGTTTGCAATTACGTTACAGGATGACAACGCGAGATGATAGAAGGGCGGGAATCGATGCATGAGGACGGGAAGTGATTACGAGTAAATGTCCAGTGTACCAATGAATAAAGATATTTTCCACAGGTTCCGCAGAAGGGGGTCTGAGGTGAATTACTGATTTGGGTTAGGGTTAGGTCATTATGGAGAATATATGTTGTACGGCATGTCACTGCGGCTCCCCTTCGTTTGGACAGAGATAGGGACTTCAGACTATGGACCTTGTAACCCCAAAGTAAAACTATGTATCGATTCAGTGCAATTTAGGAGGTCATACCGCATCGCAACTTGTCTATTTATATAATTCCTGGTCACACTCAACGCTATATGTGTTTTTTTTTTATCAAACGGGCAGCTACTCCTACAAGTTGAATGTACAGATATCGGCTCTATGTGAGCCCACACACTCTTTTCAAGTTCACACCACATTATTTGTCATTCAGCCAATTCCATTTATGTTGAATGGGCATTCGCACTGAGGATTGATGAAATAACGGTTCAGAAGGTGGCGTGATAGCGGTTTATAAACACATGCTCATGATATAATAGAAATCGTAAAAAGAAGCCTTCTCTTTGACTATGAAGGGTAGTTTTGTCGCTCCTATTTGGATAAACAGGAGTTCACACATCAGAGAGCCCACTAATGTATATCCCAGAGAATTACCATTATGTTGCCTTCGGAATGGTCAAATGAAGTCTGTAGGGACCTTGTACTATATGAAACTGTGTTGGCCTTTCCCAGAACCATTTCTGTACCTACCGATATCAGAAGATCTAAATATAGAAAATGTCTTGTCATATTTTCACAGTGGGCGCATCTAACGCATGAACCCCATGACATGACTTTGGTATAATAAACCACACAGACCTCATAACGCATACGGTAAAACTCTGTGATGTGTTTGGATCGATGGTGACTCGCTTGATAAAACAAGATGTTACTCTGCTACAGGGTTACCATCCTTGATGCTAGCATTTTGATCCATTTGTGACTGAAATTTCTGATGTTGATACATAGTATGATATTCTTTACAAGCATTCGCTCCACAGCATGGACACACATCTTTAGTGAAAGCGTTAACTAAACACGTCCAAGCGTTTGACAGAAATTACCACAATTAAAGCTTAGAGACTATTTGAGGCCTACAAAGTGCATAAGGGTGTGAACAGTTTCACTTCTGGAAACAGTCTATAACCACGTCACAACCCTGCAATCAGTCGGCTTTTGAAGTGCGAGAGATGAGGTCCACTGCTGACAACTTCAACTGCAGCACAAATGGAGGCACATTAGACGAAAAGACGGTACTTGAAAATGAACCCGTCGGGGCCGTTGCGTATAAACAGTCACGAAATCTGTAGTGAATGCCAAGTTTATTTTACGACAGCTATATTAAAAGCAGTTTTATGAATCAGTAACAAATAGTGATGACGGTCGTTTGTGAAAGGTGTTCGTGTCAGTGTCAACATGTGGCAGCAGTCACAAAAACTGGTAAGTCGGTTCTTCACAGGAACAAACATGTGAGCATTTTAGAACAGCATCGGACAGGGGATTGGGTAATAATGCATCATATTTGGGGATGTCCAGCATCTGTAAATCGCAGAGCAGTTTAAAGTTCTTACTTCTATATGTCTCCAGATATAAAAGCTTTACAAAGGTAATGATCTCTGAAATCCTGATCAAACAGCAAGAGTCGACTTTCCTTTTAAATGAACTCTAAAAGAGCAGAGTCGGTTGTGCCTAGACGGTTGCGAGATGTAGATACCAAAACACTGGACCAACTTAAATATTGCTCGACATAAGAGGTAAGCTAGTGTCAGCAGAGAACGTTGTGGATAGATGGGACGTTTTGGTCCTTTTTAAAATCGTTTGATGAAAAAGAAGAAAGATGAAACAATCAAGTGTTTTTTGGTGTTTTTTAGCTCAAGGATGTAAATCTGTCAGTCGGAACTGACTACAGGATCATTATTAAACGATATCAGACCAATTAAATCTTAGCATATTTCCGTTGTTTTGAATATGCCATTTCCACCACAAATCCCTTTTCATATACAATGTACTTACATGTGCATACCTGGGTCATAAGGCCTTTATGTGATATGTTTGAGATAAATATAGAAATGTTAAACCAGTCAGACATCAACTGTAACATTTTGCCCTTCGGATAATCGTATACACTCGCAATGGGGACCCACATGTTTAATTTAAAGCACTGACTTCAATTTGGTAGATTTGAAAATCAATGTTAATGAATACGAATTGTCCTCTCTGGGTGGAATAAGTGTTTATCTACTTCTTGTCTGACCACGCGATTCTATACATAATAATTGTTGCTGAAACTGGATGAGCCTCACCATATCCATCTGGATTCGTTATCATGGATAGACTCATTTGTCTGTACTTCAAACAAACCCACAGTTCCTTGCCATATTCATGGCTCACAGGAAGTCATATTAACAATCATTAAGGAGCTCAAGAGAACGATGCAAAATGATTGCCAACTGGGAGCCATCTCGCCCTTAATCCCACAGGATCATTGGCAACCTTCATCAGAAATAAATTCCACACCAACGTCATAAATTCCCCCAACTAAGACATTGATCAGCTGGACGGATGTCCATGTGGAGATTAAACCATTTCAGTATTTCTGTGGGAAAGTCTTTTCCATCACCTAGCATGTTGAAACCCTGAGTTTCAAGGATTCCAAGGGATGCTTCTGGCGGACTATCTCCCCAGGCTGCGAATGGGCATTATTTTGCCAACATACTTCGTGATAATACACGAGTTAAATGTCCTAGATTTATCTGGATTCACCTTACACTAGTGGACTCCATGGCTACAATGTCTGAATGTGGCTTTCTGCTCACTGAACGTCCTCCTTATTCACCACATTCAAACTGCCAATTCTCCATTGAACAAAACAGCTGTCTGGCAAACATAATGATGACGATGCCATTCCTGATGAGGAAAACTTTCATGATCAGGAAAAGCGTCCTTACCAGTGGGATCCCTGAAGTCCGTCGTTGAGGTCTGAACTGGGTGGAGCTCAATGGTATTATGTTAAATGCTTAATCAAGGCAGTCCATCACAGTTTTGCCCACAGCGTTTCAAACGTCTCTCGTTCATTGTCATTGGATTTAGAAAGTTCAGTTAACTATAACAAACTCAAACGACCAGTAATGTTAGTTTGTTATAGCCACAGTTAGTGGCCAATATACAGCAATAGCCACAGTTAGTGACCAATATACAGCAATGGCCTGGACCGAGACATATTATACGTCAGTGTGTTGTACGCATGTTAGTGTAAACGTACTTGACTTTATCATTACAACACAGGGAAGAGTGTGTGAGGATAGTTCACGAACATGATCTGCCTCAATGAAAGATCAAACAACCCACCGTACCCCTACGAGACTGAATGAAAATACAAACTGGAAATGAGAAGAAAGCAGGCAGTGTAGCTAGTCATCATCTGTTCATAGTTTAACTCAGCAGGCATGTGTACTCAATAGCGCTGACTTCAGTTTTAACTGACCCGTCTGCAAGATCAGAGGTTCTTATGGGTGACCCTCGGCATCCTGACCAGTGGCACAATGTGGTCATTCCTATCAAAACACAAAGCTATACTTTCTGGAACCAAATAGTGGTAACACAGAGTACGTAAACAGAATCATTTAATGAACTCTTTCAGCTAATTGCAAATGTTTAGACAGTGAAATGGTCACTTGTGTATGCTGGATGCAAAGTGCATAGACCAGTCTGTTGAGATTCACTAGCCCACAGGACCAGTGTGTGGAGCTTTCCTAGCATACAAGACCAGTGTGTGGAGCTTCCCTAGTACACAAGACCAATGTGTTGAGATTCACCAGCCCACAGGACCAGTGTGTGGAGCTTCCCTAGGATACAAGACCAGTGTGTGGAGCTTCCCTAGTACACAATACCAATGTGTTGAGATTCACCAGCCCACAGGACCAATGTGCTGCGATTCACAGTAACATCAGTTGTTACATTTGTGAAGAATGGCCGAGGTCGGGAGCGTTATCACGAAACATGATGAATATGTTCGACACAATAAGCTTACTGAAAGTACAAATTGGTCATTGTGTTTGAATAATGACTGTGATTCTTATCACGCCTGATCGCTTTGACAAATACCCCTCTACACGTTACAGCATTTTACCGAAAGGTTGGATTTTTGTTTCACGACTGTAAATCTTGAACTTCTTCTTCTCGGTCATCTATTTTCATCAAATTGATTATTTTCAATCCAGGAAACACGCAATTCTCGTTCGACCTCACGCGGATAATGTCCTCTCTAGTTTGAAAAATCAAGGACTAAACCCCTCTGCTATGAAGTATTGATCATTAAGTACAGTATTGTAATAGATCATAGTGGCTCCACCTTAAGTCGGGCGATATCTGGTATTATTTCAGACAGCATTGTAATTTGGCAAAGCTTTTTGTCGATCTAATGTAATTGGGGGGAATCCTTTTACTCGCGCTGACACAACTGTTTTGTTTTGAGACATTTGGGGAAAACGTTGGACATGTTCTCTGAAAGTTAACTGATTTTACTCTTAAGGCTTAGAATTGATTAAATTATCTCACAAGGAAAGCTCACAGGGGCCAGTTTACACTTTCAGTGTTGTAAATTTGTCAAGTGCAAACATTTGTGAAATGAAACGCAAGAAAACTACAATTGTGTAGTCACAAAGGAAACATCGGAGTGAGGAGCTTAGATTGCTTGTTTTATAGAAATCTGAGAAGCTATATGTGTCATCCTTTCTGATGTTAATGAGTGTTAGAGAGTTGTTGATATTGTGTTTGCTTGGTGCACCAAGGTAGAGATGTACGTGATAGCCGTGGTACTGGAATGTTGAGTGATGAGAGAGAGAGAGAGAGAGAGAGAGAGAGAGAGAGAGAGAGAGAGAGAGAGAGAGAGAGAGAGAGAGAGAGAGAGAGAGAGAGAGAGAGAGAGAGAGAGAGAGAGAGAGAGAGAGAGAGAGAGAGAGAGAGAGAGAGAGAGAGAGAGAGAGAGATATAATAAGAGGAATAATAATGCCACAGACGTTTGTGTACATTGATAGAGAATCCCAGAATCTCGGTATTTCTAGAATACACATCGAGTGAAGGACGATGGTAGGTACATACCACTCTTCACGAACAGAGAAACGGTGCACACTAACATTTCAAACTTAGTTTGATGAGAGGGTGTTTCCTCCATTGTTAACGAGGCCAACTGCTGCTTAGTTTAGGTAGGACAGCTGCTTAAGGCTACTTATATCAAATATGTTATTGTTTGAATAGGATTCACACAAACACGCTCTCCCACCATCATCAGTTGGTCCACAACGTGCGGGCACCGCTGAATCGTAAAGTGACAATATATAGTGCAAGCTGCAGTGGCTGACTGGGTTGGACGGCTGACTGTGTGTGGGGATTAGGTGTCTGACTCTGAGGGTGAGGCTTCCAATCCTTGATAGGACTCATTTCTACAGCAGTACTTGTCACTACACTCTACTGACCAGCATGATGTCTAGGCTATTGCACTCTGTTTATCAGCATGATGCCACTTCTAATGTACTCTGTTTATCAACATGATGCAACTACTAATGTACCCTGTTTATCAGCATGATGCCACTACTAATGTACCCTGTTTATCAGCATGATGCCACTTCTAATGTACTCTGTTTATCAACATGATGCAACTACTAATGTACCCTGTTTATCAGCATGATGCCACTACTAATGTACTCTGTTTATCAGCATGATGCCACTACTAATGTACTCTGTTTATCAGCATGATGCCACTACTAATGTACCCTGTTCATCAGCATGATGCCACTACTAATGTACTCTGTTTATCAGCATGATGCCACTACTAATGTACTCTGTTTATCAGCACGATGCAACTACTAATGTACCCTGTTTATCAGCATGATGCCAGTACCAATGTACCCTGTTTATCAGCATGATGCCACTACTAATGAACTCTGTCTATCAGCATGATGCCACTACTAATGTACCCTGTTTATCAGCATGATGCCACTACTAATGTACTCTGTTTATCAGCATGATGCAACTACTAATGTACTCTGTTTATCAGCATGATGCCACTACCAATGTACCCTGTTTATCAGCATGATGCCACTACTAATGAACTCTGTCTATCAGCATGATGCCACTACTAATGTACCCTGTTTATCAGCATGATGTCATTTCTAATGTACCCTGTTTATCAGCATGATGCCACTACTAATGTACCCTGTTTATCAGCATGATGCCACTACCAATGTACCCTGTTTATCAGCATGATGCCACTACTAATGTACCCTGTTTATCAGCATGATGCCACTACCAATGTACTCTGTCTATCAGCATGATGCCACTACTAATGTACCCTGTTTATCAGCATGATGCCACTACTAATGTACTCTGTTTATCAGCATGATGCAACTACTAATGTACTCTGTTTATCAGCATGATGCCACTACCAATGTACCCTGTTTATCAGCATGATGCCACTACTAATGAACTCTGTCTATCAGCATGATGCCACTACTAATGTACCCTGTTTATCAGCATGATGTCATTTCTAATGTACCCTGTTTATCAGCATGATGCCACTACTAATGTACCCTGTTTATCAGCATGATGCCACTACCAATGTACCCTGTTTATCAGCATGATGCCACTACTAATGTACCCTGTTTATCAGCATGATGCCACTACCAATGTACTCTGTTTATCAGCATGATGCCACTACTAATGTACTCTGTTTATCAGCATGATGCCACTACTAATGTACTCTGTTTATCAGCATGATGCAACTACTAATGTACTCTGTTTATCAGCATGATGCCACTACCAATGTACCCTGTTTATCAGCATGATGCCACTACTAATGAACTCTGTCTATCAGCATGATGCCACTACTAATGTACCCTGTTTATCAGCATGATGTCATTTCTAATGTACCCTGTCTATCAGCATGATGCCACTACTAATGTACCCTGTTTATCAGCATGATGTCATTTCTAATGTACTCTGTTTATCAGCATGATGCAACTACTAATGTACCCTGTTTATCAGCATGATGCCACTACCAATGTACCCTGTTTATCAGCATGATGCCACTACTAATGTACTCTGTTTATCAGCATGATGCCACTACTAATGTACCCTGTTTATCAGCATGATGCCACTACTAATGTACTCTGTTTATCAGCATGATGCCACTACTAATGTACTCTGTTTATCAGCATGATGCCACTACTAATGTACTCTGTTTATCAGCATGATGCCACTACTAATGTACTCTGTTTATCAGCATGATGCAACTACTAATGTACCCTGTTTATCAGCATGATGCAAGTACCAATGTACTCTGTTTATCAGCATGATGCCACTACTAATGTACTCTGTTTATCAGCATGATGCCACTACTAATGTACTCTGTTTATCAGCATGATGCCACTACTAATGTACCCTGTTTATCAGCATGATGCCACTACTAATGTACCCTGTTTATCAGCATGATGCCACTACTAATGTACTCTGTTTATCAGCATGATGCCACTACTAATGTACTCTGGTTATCAGCATGATGCCACTACTAATGTACTCTGTTTATCAGCATGATGCAACTACTAATGTACCCTGTTTATCAGCATGATGCAAGTACCAATGTACTCTGTTTATCAGCATGATGCCACTACTAATGTACTCTGTTTATCAGCATGATGCCACTACTAATGTACCCTGTTTATCAGCATGATGCCACTACTAATGTACTCTGTTTATCAGCATGATGCCACTACTAATGTACTCTGTTTATCAGCATGATGCCACTACTAATGTACTCTGTTTATCAGCATGATGCCACTACTAATGTACTCTGTTTATCAGCATGATGCAACTACTAATGTACCCTGTTTATCAGCATGATGCAACTACTAATGTACCCTGTTTATCAGCATGATGCCACTTCTAATGTACTCTGTTTATCAACATGATGCAACTACTAATGTACCCTGTTTATCAGCATGATGCCACTACTAATGTACTCTGTTTATCAGCATGATGCCACTACTAATGTACTCTGTTTATCAGCATGATGCCACTACTAATGTACCCTGTTTATCAGCATGATGCCACTACTAATGTACTCTGTTTATCAGCATGATGCCACTACTAATGTACTCTGTTTATCAGCACGATGCAACTACTAATGTACCCTGTTTATCAGCATGATGCCAGTACCAATGTACCCTGTTTATCAGCATGATGCCACTACTAATGAACTCTGTCTATCAGCATGATGCCACTACTAATGTACCCTGTTTATCAGCATGATGCCACTACTAATGTACTCTGTTTATCAGCATGATGCAACTACTAATGTACTCTGTTTATCAGCATGATGCCACTACCAATGTACCCTGTTTATCAGCATGATGCCACTACTAATGAACTCTGTTTATCAGCATGATGCCACTACTAATGTACCCTGTTTATCAGCATGATGCCACTACTAATGTACTCTGTTTATCAGCATGATGCCACTACTAATGTACTCTGTTTATCAGCACGATGCAACTACTAATGTACCCTGTTTATCAGCATGATGCCAGTACCAATGTACCCTGTTTATCAGCATGATGCCACTACTAATGAACTCTGTCTATCAGCATGATGCCACTACTAATGTACCCTGTTTATCAGCATGATGCCACTACTAATGTACTCTGTTTATCAGCATGATGCAACTACTAATGTACTCTGTTTATCAGCATGATGCCACTACCAATGTACCCTGTTTATCAGCATGATGCCACTACTAATGAACTCTGTCTATCAGCATGATGCCACTACTAATGTACCCTGTTTATCAGCATGATGTCATTTCTAATGTACTCTGTTTATCAGCATGATGCCACTACTAATGTACCCTGTTTATCAGCATGATGCCACTACCAATGTACCCTGTTTATCAGCATGATGCCACTACTAATGTACCCTGTTTATCAGCATGATGCCACTACCAATGTACTCTGTCTATCAGCATGATGCCACTACTAATGTACCCTGTTTATCAGCATGATGCCACTACTAATGTACTCTGTTTATCAGCATGATGCAACTACTAATGTACTCTGTTTATCAGCATGATGCCACTACCAATGTACCCTGTTTATCAGCATGATGCCACTACTAATGAACTCTGTCTATCAGCATGATGCCACTACTAATGTACCCTGTTTATCAGCATGATGTCATTTCTAATGTACCCTGTTTATCAGCATGATGCCACTACTAATGTACCCTGTTTATCAGCATGATGCCACTACCAATGTACCCTGTTTATCAGCATGATGCCACTACTAATGTACCCTGTTTATCAGCATGATGCCACTACCAATGTACTCTGTTTATCAGCATGATGCCACTACTAATGTACTCTGTTTATCAGCATGATGCCACTACTAATGTACTCTGTTTATCAGCATGATGCAACTACTAATGTACTCTGTTTATCAGCATGATGCCACTACCAATGTACCCTGTTTATCAGCATGATGCCACTACTAATGAACTCTGTCTATCAGCATGATGCCACTACTAATGTACCCTGTTTATCAGCATGATGTCATTTCTAATGTACCCTGTCTATCAGCATGATGCCACTACTAATGTACCCTGTTTATCAGCATGATGTCATTTCTAATGTACTCTGTTTATCAGCATGATGCAACTACTAATGTACCCTGTTTATCAGCATGATGCCACTACCAATGTACCCTGTTTATCAGCATGATGCCACTACTAATGAACTCTGTTTATCAGCATGATGCCACTACTAATGTACCCTGTTTATCAGCATGATGCCACTACTAATGTACTCTGTTTATCAGCATGATGCCACTACTAATGTACTCTGTTTATCAGCATGATGCCACTACTAATGTACTCTGTTTATCAGCATGATGCCACTACTAATGTACTCTGTTTATCAGCATGATGCAACTGCTAATGTACCCTGTTTATCAGCATGATGCAAGTACCAATGTACTCTGTTTATCAGCATGATGCCACTACTAATGTACTCTGTTTATCAGCATGATGCCACTACTAATGTACTCTGTTTATCAGCATGATGCCACTACTAATGTACCCTGTTTATCAGCATGATGCCACTACTAATGTACCCTGTTTATCAGCATGATGCCACTACTAATGTACTCTGTTTATCAGCATGATGCCACTACTAATGTACTCTGGTTATCAGCATGATGCCACTACTAATGTACTCTGTTTATCAGCATGATGCAACTACTAATGTGCCCTGTTTATCAGCATGATGCAAGTACCAATGTACTCTGTTTATCAGCATGATGCCACTACTAATGTACTCTGTTTATCAGCATGATGCCACTACTAATGTACCCTGTTTATCAGCATGATGCCACTACTAATGTACTCTGTTTATCAGCATGATGCCACTACTAATGTACTCTGTTTATCAGCATGATGCCACTACTAATGTACTCTGTTTATCAGCATGATGCAACTACTAATGTACCCTGTTTATCAGCATGATGCAAGTACCAATGTACTCTGTTTATCAGCATGATGCCACTACTAATGTACTCTGTTTATCAGCATGATGCCACTACTAATGAACCCTGTTTATCAGCATGATGCCACTACTAATGTACTCTGTTTATCAGCATGATGCCACTACTAATGTACCCTGTTTATCAGCATGATGCCACTATCAATGTACCCTGTTTATCAGCATGATGCCACTACTAATGAACTCTGTTTATCAGCATGATGCCACTACTAATGTACCCTGTTTATCAGCATGATGCCACTACTAATGTACTCTGTTTATCAGCATGATGCCACTACTAATGTACTCTGTTTATCAGCATGATGCCACTACTAATGTACTCTGTTTATCAGCATGATGCCACTACTAATGTACTCTGTTTATCAGCATGATGCAACTACTAATGTACCCTGTTTATCAGCATGATGCAAGTACCAATGTACTCTGTTTATCAGCATGATGCCACTACTAATGTACCCTGTTTATCAGCATGATGCAACTACTAATGTACTCTGTTTATCAGCATGATGCCACTACTAATGTACTCTGTTTATCAGCATGATGCCACTACTAATGTACTCTGTTTATCAGCATGATGCCACTACTAATGTACCCTGTTTATCAGCATGATGCCACTACTAATGTACCCTGTTTATCAGCATGATGGAACTACTAATGTACTCTGTTTATCAGCATGATGCCACTACTAATGTACTCTGTTTATCAGCATGATGCCACTACTAATGTACTCTGTTTATCAGCATGATGCCACTACTAATGAACCCTGTTTATCAGCATGATGCCACTACTAATGTACCCTGTTTATCAGCATGATTCCACTACTAATGTACCCTGTTTATCAGCATGATGCCACTACTAATGTACTGTGTTCATCAGCATGATGCCACTACTGATGTACTCTGTTTATCAGCATGATGCCACTACTAATGTACCCTGTTTATCAGCATGATGCAACTACTAATGTACCCTGTTTATCAGCATGATGCCACTACTAATGTACCCTGTTTATCAGCATGATGCCACTACTAATGTACTCTGTTTATCAGCATGATGCCACTACTAATGTACTCTGTTTATCAGCATGATGCCACTACTAGTGTACTCTGTTTATCAGCATGATGCCACTACTAATGTACCCTGTTTATCAGCATGATGCAACTACTAATGTACCCTGTTTATCAGCATGATGCCACTACTAATGTACTGTGTTCATCAGCATGATGCCACTACTAATGTACTCTGTTTATCAGCATGATGCAACTACTAATGTACCCTGTTTATCAGCATGATGCCACTACTAATGTACCCTGTTTATCAGCATGATGCAACTACTAATGTACCCTGTTTATCAGCATGATGCCACTACTAATGTACTCTGTTTATCAGCATGATGCCACTACTAATGTACTCTGTTTATCAGCATGATGCCACTACTAATGTACCCTGTTTATCAGCATGATGCAACTACTAATGTACCCTGTTTATCAGCATGATGTCATTTCTAATGTACTCTGTTTATCAGCATAATGTGTCGGCTGTTGGCAAAGAGGTGTTCACCCAGACATCGACACTGTAAAGGTTGACAGAAGCTTTCATAAAATCAAATCTTTTCAATTAGTTGATTTGCTGTCAACCGATGTTTACCTGAAATGAAAAGGATCCCTGGTGCATGATTATAGCTACATAATATGGGACAATCTCAGCTACAAATATTACTAGGAAGCATTGCTGATATTTGAGGATGTTGTCAACATACTTGTTGACTCTTTACTGATTGAGGTTAAAAACAGATTCAATATTAATTATTTTCTCCTCCAGGAAAATACACGACACTCACACTGTCAACCACTCGCTGCTGACTGTTCACCTGACATCGTTTGTCAACAAGAACGAACTGACAGGAGATGGTCAATATCACATGTGGGTCTATTTTACATATAACTATGTATGTTGTGCATGCGTACAACAATCCCTGCAATATAAACTGGAAAACCTATAACCTAGGGTTATATACTCATTACAGAAACATTTCTATAATACGCAAGTTATACACTCAAAATGTATGTTTGTGGGATGTTCATAGTGTGAAGGTGTTGGGAACACAATGTCCGTTAGAAATATAGATGATTTCCTAACCTCTTTAGTTCAGTATACTGTGCAGTGTTTTCATGCACCTGAACGTCAGTCAACTAAAGACAATTGCAGTTGTCAATCAAAGAATGACAATTGCAGTGACAGAATATCCTCCCACGGGCCTAGATCAGTGTCACAAATACTCGGTCCTCGTTGTATGGTTCTCCTGGGGATATCTTCAAGATCATGTTTGTAGAATATACGTGACAGCTGCAAGGACCTGTAATGGTTATGAGTAGAAATGTGTCAATCACAAACTCAGTTTTTCTTTTACAAAAACAGCTTTCAGTCAAAAGCGAAGATCGGAACTTGTGTTAATGAATCAGACACATGTCAAACACAGTCCTAAAATTTGCCGTTATTTCCATTCTTTTGTGTTACAGCTTTTCTTAGTGTCACTTTTTCAAGATTGAAAATTGCAAGACCTGCATTGAGTCACGATGTATCTTATTGTCTTTAACTGACGTTGTAAGTTTCCTCTAGCTATTTAGACACACGTGATACCAGTCACGCTGCACGGCAATTGTTAGAAAATGTTTATCATAACGGTAGACGGCTAGAACACATCGATTTATGGCTACACTTAAGGAAATCAGTATCAAATGGTGTTTTGTTTTGTAAAATGCCCTTCCAGAAATGTTTCCTACAATTATGGAAGGCGTTTTTTGTCGCTCTTAATTAGATTAACCGGGAATATTCGTTCGTCCTACCGTAGGCCCGGCTCGATTCCCTACATGGGTACAATCTGTGTGAGGCCAGAGTTTCTGGTCTCCTCATAATGGCTGAAACTACTTTACACACCCACAGTACGATGAACAGAGAAATTCTAGCACTTGGAACAGGAAATTTCATTACTGTAACCGCTCTCCATTATGTTATCGAAACAACCTTCATGCCCGTTTTCGCATTACATAAACTACCCCCTTCGGTCTGTGTTGTATCTGGCTGGTTGGTCCTCTGGCCGCGTAACACAGAAGGTGTTAAAAGAAGGCAGTTGTTATTACCTTGACTGGCGCCAGCTATTAAGGGGGTAAACCATAGCCGGGTCAGCCGGGAGTGTCAGTGAACTATCATAAATAAAGGCACTTGCCGGTACAAGCACAAGCATCCACGCACACCAGCTGGGCGCAACTTTAAACTACCATTTGACCTCCTACAGGAAGTTCCATCTAACTTGCTCCTGTGTGTGGTGATAGTTTAACCTATTCTTTTAATGCTTCTGTGCCGTGCCAAGACAGGAAACCTTGTATTTGCTGCTGTATTTACCATATGGTTCATTGTTCTCTAAGGATGAAGCCGTAAATCACAACAAAGACTGTTTGAAAGTTTATTTTATTATTTATGTAAAAATCAGTATAATAATTCATGTGAAGAAACGGTGCATTTTTTCATTATCGATCAAAAGTCTCCAATCGGTGCATATTTACCATCAATAACACTTTGATTCTCACTCGCAACAAAAATAAATAACAACGTTATGATTTAAACACCTTTCAATACCCAGGCCTCATCTTCTTCAACTTCACAAACAGTTTACCACTAAACTACACACAATTCATCACAATACAACCACAAGCAACAGTTTCCATTTGGGATATCGGACACCAAAATCTGAGGTCATCACAGTACAATGAGGAGACGTCATCACTCAAACCGTGATGACAGTCCATTTAAAAATAGGATCACAATAACTGTACACGGACTACCGAGTTCTCTAACAAGATGTGACATCTCCGGAGCTGTCCATTAACCGTCAATAGTCAGTCCCTTTACTTCTATTGAATACTCTCTGATAATTTCCATATGAGGAGATACGATAAGGACTCTACTTACCTTTGCCACGTGACGGCACTTCCCTTTAATGTCCTTTCCTATTTGTACAGTTGACTAGCCTCTGCATGTGTTTGGTATGAGCGACATACTGTGATTGGGGGCTAGGGAGAGAGTGGGGGCCGCGTTCACCTTTACGCGAACACCTAGTGTTATGTTTGAGATAGGCAGAGTCGTACAACCGAATGTACAAATTTACAATCATGACGAATTGAAAAGGTTCGTATTTGGCAGTCCCGATCGTAGTTGCCTTTTGGTTGTGTTTCAGAATTAAGGACGATCAGATTTAATAGATAGATTTAATAGATCTAGTTATTGTTTTATCTAAATCCCCCACACTACTGACAAAGATGTATCATTTGGTTGTTCTGCCTTGCCCCGTGCACGTACGGCCAGAATGAACGATTGTTAAATTCTAAACCTCACGCTAACCCCTATTCGTAGTGACAGTGACGTAGTTTATTCTCACTGACACAGGGACATCACGCGACGTTTTCTTTTAAACTGTGTGAGTGGTTATATTTAATATTGATGATCCGACACAAGACTGTTTACGTCAACTGTAGGTGACTCTTAGTAATCGAAATGTTTACCGTCAAACGGACTATGTCCATTTCCAGAGCCTTTGCATATTGTCACGTACAAAGTGTCAACAGACTGTCATTCGGGAGACACTTTGAAAATTTAAATGTCTCATCCAATTGTCCTAATACAGGGATGCATCATTCAAAGACAGCATTTTCGAAAAAAGGTTGAACCACCTATAAAATCTGAAAATCCATTGTGTTTTGTTTGATGTTAACATACGTACATGCCTCTACAGCACCATGTTCACACGACCAAAGTGACTACTTGTGTACTGTGTAGGAAAGGTCGAACACCATTTCCGAGCAATGGGAACCAAAATATTCTGAATATTCGTTGAATCATCATCTTCAAATATTGTAGTCCAGTCAACACAGTGTTTACAAAACAATCTTTAAAAACAAACTACTCGTACCTTCTCTATGCAAATCCAAGAATGACGGCCATTAGTTATTTAGAAAGATGTCCACAGGTGTTCTCCAGTCACCAATGACATCATTCAGTATAACCTAGACACTCCTCTATGTATATGGCTGCCAGTCACAAATAAAGGCAATATGCATCTCAAGAATGAAATGGTGATAAGTGAACGTCTGAGTTACCAGGATCGACCTTTGTAGCTGACGCTGTCAACTTTGATATTTTCGCAATATTGCACACTACTGTATAATAATTGCTCCATGACACGTTTATTGAAAAGTGCAAATATTATTGCACATCTGCACCTTATTGCATAAATATACCTCAAAGGCAACATTGTACATTTAGCGTGCAATTAATCACAATTGCCCAGATCAATAATAAACATGAAACGTCATATTTGTATAACATTCACAGCACCAAAATGCATTGTTCCGGCTGGCCAGTGTGTTGACGGTTAACACCGGATGATTACTGCGTCATTGAGAGGGCATCTATGGGGAGACTTCAGCAGCGTTTCACAAAGCTCACTCCCGGGAACCACTGTTGGTGAACCACTAGGCCCGGGGAACCACGCATTTTGGTGTTGTGGTATATGTTCAGATTGTTCCAATAACATAATACCATCGGGGATGACCTGTAGGCGCATGACCATACGGCTTCTCCACTGGACAATAGTTCATACACACATGATCAGGCGACCTTTTGGATGACACCTGATGGTACGATGCATCCCGCTACATAGAGTTAAGACAATTATTGTGGTACATAGTTGGACATGAATGATATACGACAGCAACCCTTGAAGATGACGTTGCTTCACACAATTGATGCACTAGTTCCACTTGCATAAGAGATCATTAAAAAATGAAACATAATATTGTATATACATGTAGCTTGTTTGAGCTTCAAAAAGATTCTGAGCAGTTCCCAAAAGCCGACGTAAATGGCTTTCATCAAATATGTAAAGTCAGTTAAGAGGTTTCCAGATATAAAATGAAACCATATCGATAAACTGATGGCGTGAATTATAATCTATATACACGTGTTGCTAACCAGTATCATAAATCGATTATGCTATTCACATTATCATTTAGTGTATTCGTCTTATAATTCTACAAGATGAAAGTGATATCGAATAATGACACAAATATGTTGGAACTTTTGCGTTGGATAAAAATGATGCTATATTGGACGATATTACTGATTTTAATAGTGTCATTGCTTATGTTCCCGTATGGAAGGGCAATGTGAGATTTGCAATCGGTCTATCCACCTATATAAATTTGTATACAGCCGCAGAACAACCTTTCAGATTTCCACATAGCTAATCATAAAGGACAATGCAATATCTTGTCTTTTTATCGCAATGTCAAACCAACAATTGTACAGATGGTAAGGCGCTGTCCTACATTTAAGTGTGTGTGTGTGTGTGAGTGTGTGTGTGTGTGCGTGTGTATGTGTGCGTGTGTGTATGTGTGCGTGCAGAGAACAGCACCTCGACTACTCGACTTGATTCACATGAGTGTTGATAAAGATGGTCAATCACAGAATGACTTCAAGTTGTATAACTAACTTATGAACACCACTTAAGCGTCTGTAGTATTTTATTGCCACGTTTCAGTGCAGATGCTGATCACCTTGCATCACTAACTGTTACACTACGTGTTGACTTTGTGGAGTTTTATATAATCTTGTTCACTTCCTTGATTTGTTGGTGCAATGAAGCAACGTCGTGTAGAGGTACAGTTGAAGAAAGTGTCAATTACACATGATGAAAGAATCATCCACAGTAACAGAAACTGGTTAATAATTCCAAGCATTAAGTAGTTCCTGAAACTGAAATCGCGGACATGAACAGTGTTGATTCGACATCGTTACAACCCAAGTGTACCGCTCAGCGTTGTAGTCTCTGAAGTTCACAGCGAAGTTTCCATACAGTGTATTGTCCGGTAATGCCTTTGTGCTGTGTTGGGGGACAGAAGACGGCGGTGTTCCTGCCCGGCTGCCCTCTCCCCGTGTGGGTGTCGGGACGGGTCTGCATCGTTTACCCTTTGCATCTGTAGGGCTTCCTCGTACCGAGGCGGTGGAGGCTCATCGTCCCCCGTCCCCGAGGTTTGCATATCATCAGTGTTGATCTGATCAACATTGTACACCAAAGGATTGTCATAAGAGTGACTATGTGGTAATGGTCTAACAGTCCTGCTGTGATCTGCGGTCACAGGGCTTGTTGGTCGTCTGTCTGCATTAACAGAATTATTGGTCACGTGATGTGGACTGTCCTGGACGAATGAGGGATTGTCGTTAAGACCACCTCGGCAACTAAACCTTGACACTGAGACGGAAGACGCAGATGGTCGCATGGTAATGATGTGATCATCGGGTGTTTCTGGGGTGGGTGGAAGTACTGAGTTACGCATAGCAGGAGCAAATGTGATTGAACTTGTAGGACGCTTTCGCCTCTTTCTTCTCCGTCTCCGTCGATTGGAGCCGGAATTGTTGATGTCATCGTCCTCATTTCCGGACAGATTATCGTCTTCACGACTAGCCACTCGTGTATTTCCGTTAATCGCCGTACAGCTGTTGTATCTCCGAACGTTCGACAGGACATCACGAGAAAAAAAAGCACGAATGAAGCCACTACTCCTTGAAGGCGGTAATGCGGAGAACGTTAAACTCCTTGGCGTCGCTGAGCCTGACGAACTGATATTTCCATTTGCATCGGATGTGAACCTTTGTAAAGACGGCTCAAGAAGCATTGCTTCCGAATAGCTGGGCACAATAGCGTTGTTATTACGTATATTCATCTCTAGGTCTGTGCTGTTCATTGTGCTCACTCTTGATATCGGGTTTGGCTGATTAACTAAATTAGTCCCAAACAACTTGTGAACATGATAATGTAAATGGGCTGTTTTGTATTCAATAATCACACGCAAGGGCCAAGAAAGAAGAAGAAAGGATCCCAGCCAGAATATCACATGGGACACATACCAAGGCAGATTATCAGGGTCAGCGAATGCAATCATGTATTCTTTGAAGTTGACATTGAGTAGATCCATTCCTTCCCTTCCTTCCATATAGTCATCTCTGGATTCGTACTCCTGAAAGAACTGCGCTCTCTGATCTTCAAACTCACACTCAGATTCTATAGTTGAAAAAGAGAATCCTTTTGTGAATCGGATCTTTGTGGCTGGGTATTCCTCTAACCCAACCAGCGACTTTGATATATCCTTCACTCCACAATGGGTGAAATTAAACGCAGACCCTGCGGTACACGAATTCACTCTTTCATAATAAACCTGCGTGGACGTAAAGGCATCCCCGTTGCGATATCTCGTTACTTGTCGCGTCCTCCTCACGTAGTGGTAACATATAGCCTTCCACCATATAATGGGAATGGCATCTTTCATTTGCAGGACCTTATCGTACACAGAATTTATATCCACCTTGTACTGGAGTTCTATCCGCGTATGGCTGTGCCAACACTCCACCAGGTAAACCAAGTACAACATAATGACGAAGGCCACGGGGATGTAGATGTAACCGTCGTTGCAGGGGCTGGTTCTGTCGATGTGGCTCCGGCTGAAGGAGTAGTACTCCTGTATGACTCGCTTGACTACAGCCAGTCTACACCAAGCAATGGCGGACAGACACCCGTAGATGAGAAGGGTCAGAATGAGACATTTCCAGTGGGCATCCCGGCGGAGGGATCCACAGAAAGACTGCTTGATCGGTCTTTGCTGGAAAGAGAAGACACACATGATCAACCAAGACAGGAAAATAACAACCCACACAAATATAGCTTCAGATCAATGTCTTACTACACAAAGCATGCTCATTTAGTATAACATCCCTCCATTCTCATAAGCTTTGGAACAGGCATAAAACTTCACTGATCACTGGTCGTGATTAACAGGTACATTTGCTAATACTAAGAGCCTTCCTGAATTACCACTATGAGGCACATGTATTGCTAAAGCAGACTAAAATTGTATACAGTTTCTTAGCTGTTCTGTCGTTTTGTGTACGCTACTGTCTGATATTTGCCAACCCTGATATTGTATCCTGGACTGTTTCTCTACGTGAAGCTATGGTCAACCACGGTCAACCTCCTTGTCAGGTCGTGTTGTTAGCAGAGCTTAAAGCGCTTAAAATCGAGAAAATAATGTAGAATTACGGATGGGCTGTCGAGAAAGAATTCAATATCTATTTTGAGAAACTTCTAACATTTTTCACTAGGGACAGATAAGCCGCTACACGGTGTTGCGAGCTTGTGTCTCTATACCCAGCCATATTAACAATGAATTCGGCCGATCCGCGTACATGGCACTGATCTAACGTGAGATTTAAAAATCGGCGTGGACTGGACTAGCCTCATGATATTGTGAAAAATGCCAAATCTAGAAGCACATAAACTTCCGGGCAAACGAAATGAACTTGAAATCGGGATGTGAAAGACATTATAAACGTTTTCGAAACGTTACTGTGCTGAAAATGTCATGAAGTTAATAAGAAACAGCAGGAACATAATATTGACATGTTAGCCATTTGTAACACATCACCATCGCATGACCATCATGTGTTTGTTTCACCCAAACCTGATCCTATTCCACCTGATTTCTCGGCGTGGGACACCGGAAATGGGCTTCACACATTGTACCCATATAAGAAATGGAACCCGTGTCTTCGACGTGACTAGCTAATGCTTTCACCATTACGCTACCCCACCGCCCACACGACAGTCTAGAGATGTTACCCCTTTGGGTAATACATGTGAGGTATACACACGGGAAGAGTAGCAGCTCCTGTAAGGGACAATCACACAGAGATGGTGGCATCTCGAGATCCATGCGGTGTCTCATGGTTTTGGGATCATTACGCATGTCTTACAAACGGAGGCTTATGCCTTGCCTGTAATGTCTCAATATCTAGGAAACGTATTGCCTCCATGTCTTCTGACATGTCGCATAACATGTCATTTGTTCTTATAAAATCAATCTTCATGAAATAGATTTAAGAACGTCCTTGCCTTGGTTTCAACAATGAAGTAATCACGGTTTGGCGGTAGCGTCATAGCGGCCTTTCAAGGCGTATTTCCACATCAAAGACTAAAACCTGTTATCGCCTCATCAAATCTATCAAATTACCAGCAATCGTGTCTGCGACAATAGATAACTTCTATCGAAGCATCAGAAAGTCTTTTATAAGGCTACTCAAGTCTCGAAAGAATAAAATTTACCTAAATCAAACCCGACCCTGGAGCATGGCTTTCTTCATTGTATGACATCGCCTTCAAAGCTCAGTCCCAAGACCGCCGACACGAACAGGGGCTGATTTCGTAATGGCAATTCAATAAATAGAAATGAGGAACAACTTTAAGGCTGCTTTATTGCCGAGAAGTGATGAAAATAATCAATGTCCATCTTTGATACCGATGCTTATGATTTACGAGCTGAACGCTTCTTTCCTTCTCATTCCAAAGGAATCTGATCAGTTGGCTAAAACAAACGTCGACGCATGTCTAAAAGTTGTGCAAACGTCAAATAATGATCTTATTGTTTCTTCATCCTTGGCTCAGGTCGCTAGGAGAGCTCTTCAATTAAGCTAACAGCTTGTTTTTTAGCTCAGTTCTTGCAAGTTATGTATTACGAAAGCTAATTCCTGTCCTACTTTGAACTCATTATAAAGATGTCTTGCCGGTGGAAATTTCTGATAATTCGATTGACTAATTTATGTAATAAAACTTTTAAAAGGCAGTAATTCAATTTCAAACAATGACAAGTACAACTTAAGGACAAATATTCTGGATGTACATGACTGCGACTATTCCCAAGACAGTTAAATGACGTCATTGAAAAGCCAAACTTCATAACTTTTTAAAGCAGTCTTATAACATGTAAAAGGTAAAGTAAACTGCGTCACTTTACACTCGACATTTTGACATTTACGCAAGTTAATTCAGGAGCGTGTATCTTTGTAATTTAATACCCATTTTTATTGACAAATGACACAACTGTGAAGAACCTAGGACGTAGAAATGGGTATTTACTTACATGTTGGAAACGACCCGCGTTCAGGCCTGTCGGTAATGTCATTCAAATGTGGGCAGCGTCGCTCATTCTTATGAACCCCGTGAAGATCCGGGGTAGAATTGGTATTCTGGAATCCATGTATGTTGTAGAAGCGACTAATGGGATCGGGTGATTAGACTCGCTGACTCGGTTGTCACATGTCATCGTATCCCAACTGCTGAGATCGATGCTCATGGTGTTAGTCAATGGATTGCCTTGTCCAGACTCAATTACAAACAGACTGCGTCATATAGCGGAGTTCGGCATTAAACAACGAACAAACAAATCTCACGTGTGTCGTTCTCACCTGGCGTAAAATGATCGTCCTAAAGATACCTGAAGATATTGTCGGTTATCTTAAACTACAGATAGTCTTGATCTCATCTGACCTGTAGATAGTGTCGTTTACTTCAGTTAGGCTTGTTCACAGTTCGTGTATGAGGAGAGCTGTTTACAACCTACGTTAGGAGATGATGAAAGCCGAGAGAGACGGGTGTACACAAATGACATATAGGTAGAAACGTTCATAAACCTAGTATATCCGTCCAGAGGTCAGAGCCGTACAAATCTTGCCGTTAGAGATCTTATATCTGAACAAGTCTTCGTAATGTGTAGAAGCGTGTTTGTATAACGTGCATAGCTGCTTTTATCTTAAAGATATTGACACAAAAAACACCTGATGGTTGATTAATGAAAACTGTATCGAGTGTGACAGGGGAAAACGGACACCTATGACTAACCGTCAGGAATCACGTTTTAACAAATGAACAAGGCTCACCAACGCAAATCAAAGAACATGAAAACTGAATCTCGGGTTCGGGAAAAAACTAACCGATCAAAACATTTTTAACAAACGTTGTTAGATCTGCGACAAATTACTGAGTCCTGATTGTAAGAACCATGTGACGGAATATAATTCGCCCACGAGGGAAGTAATTCGCCGATTTGATTTTGCAGAAATTGATTGAAATAGGAAAAAAACCCTTTCGTTACCACGCCATAAAATGCCAATGTTGTGAAAGTAAATCATGACCTCTAATTCTGAACTGATGACATTACAGTCTGAAATAGACATAAAATAGCCAATGTCATTAGCCCTCTATCTTCCCACAGAACCGGAAACGCTTTCAAAGAACTCTTTCTCCCTTTCATTTTTGCTTTCCAACTGGTTTGCTTAGGTATATTGATTAGGCGCACGCTGTTAGCAGTCATCGAACGGTAAACGACATTTCATGTTTGTGAACACATAGCTCGGAAAAAGGTTTCTAAATTAACCAACAAATTTTGCATCAATTTGGTTAAAAGGTAAGACAAGGACGTGCTTGTGTCTTTTTTACAAGAAAATATCCACCTACTTCAGAAACAGTATTGATCCTTGCTTGCAATTGCGTACCCCGATTCATACGATCGGCATTCACTAAACGGCGACAAATATGTTTTTAAGGTGAATCAAATGCTCACGAAGCCGTGTACCTGATGTTTGTTTTTAATGGCAATGACGTATATCTAGTACAATTTTGAATTGTCATGTAAAGCTACCTGCAAATAAACATCAAAGGTCTTCATATAGTTATTCGATTTCATTACCCGTTAATCTACCCATAGATGTAAAGTGTTCTAACACAATATTCCCATGAATATGAGCATCAACGGTATCATTGAATTTGGCTTAAAATAAATTTACTGAAAACTTACTGTCACGGGTGTGTGACATTTATCAAGCAGTCTAGGGGAAATCAGTTTCTTGGGTTGACTTGGTCTCCCTGGAATTTAATTACTGCCGATGAGGAACTAATGCAAGCAGTGTGTGGTCTTCACAACCTGCACAACCAGCCTTGGAGAAGTGGGTCATGGAAAAAAGTACATCTCCAGCAAATTAGTCTTCCTACCAGACTAATTTCGAATGATGGCAGGATGAATAATCATTCAAATAATCCCACACACCCAGTATGAAAGGAAGTAATTAATGGGCCGGTCAGTGCTTGTTGGAACCGTTTGTTTAGTTAGGTGCTAGCACGACCAAAAGTTTGTCATTACCGTCAACGAATTCCCTTGAAGTGACGCTTGAACCTTGGACTATCGTAACTTGAGACACTCATTCCCAGGATGTATAACTGGTTCATCTCCCAGAGGGACGGTTTATAACACCGCCGTTAATAAATGTTAGAAATATGACACCACTTGTCTTTAAATCAGTTGCAGTTTCGGGCCAATTCTTTCCAGACCCAGGCTCGATATCCGAGTTATAGCTTTTCTGTGGTCGCGTAATGTATAATAGCCCAGTGGAATCGGCAACAGAAGTGCTCTTTATGAAGTTAATGCTATCAATATATTTACGTATTATCACTGTTCAAAGACTCGGTGGAATTGGGAATGTCCATAATCAATAACAGTTTTCACCATGTCTTAGGTTTCAAAGAATTGGTCAGCTTATTGGGGGTTTAATGAGGTTAAATGAGGTTTCATTGTTTGATCGTTGGATTAGAACAAACGGTGGAGTCGGAAATATAATCGTATTGACTGAAAGCGTAAATATGTCAGAGCGGATGAAGAACTCGGTTGAGCTAACTGTTGGGTCGTGTGGCATCGTACAGAATACACCATGTCAGTTACATATCTCTTATATGGAATACAGTGATGTGTTCAAATCTTTATCTATATCAACATGAGACCCGTGAAGGTCCCGGGGTAGAATAGGCCTTCAGCAACCCATGCTTGCCATAAAAGGCGACTCTGCTTGTCGTAAGAGGCGACTAACGGGATCGGGTGGTCAGGCTCGCTGACTTGGTTGACACATGTCATCGGTTCCCAATTGCGCAGATCGATGCTCATGTTGTTGATCACTGGATAGTCTGGTCCAGACTCGATTATTTACAGACCGCCGCCATATAGCTGGAATATTGCTGAGTGCGGCGTAAAACTAAACTCACTCACTCACTCACTCACTCACTTTATCAACATGAACAAATTATAAGTTTCTTCAAGCAGATATACTACGGTGTAACCGTTAATCTTTAGCATTTACAGAGGTAAAAATGCCCCAAAGGCTTCAAAGCATCTTTTTTCACAGAACTTCGCTTCAACACGGCTCAGTGTTTAGGACTTTGCTTCAAGATTTACTTTCCCTTCTTGAAGCTATTTAGGGTACAGTTATTATTTATCTGAAAACGGGAGAAAAATAATTGTTCTGAAGAGAATGTTGGTTACATTAGTTCATAATTTTGATATGTGAAAAACAATAGCCAAAACACACCTTTTCAAGAAACATGAATATCGCATCAAAACGCAACCGTCACGTCATTTTGAGTTTTTTGCATGTGCAGGGTCGTGTATATGCGCTTTGGACGGCAAGTTGTAGGGTCGAAAAATAGAGTGTGGGTCTGCACTGTTGTGAATTAAGACAAATAGTTGCCATATTCGGGCATTGTTCATAGTTCGAAACAGTTGTGTAAATTCAGATAACTTATCTAGTTTACTTAGTTTGGTGGACAGTCATTAAAGGTGTCAATATTTAGTTTGGTGGACGGAGTGGAAAAAGGTGTCAATTTTAAGTTTGGTGATCGGAGTGGCAATAACATTGTTTGGTTACCATTTAGTTGAGCACATTTCTTTTTATCATATTTAGTACTTACAAAATTTGTTTAACAATTCCACTGCGCAACAATAATATTAATTTCTTAGTTTTTGCGAAATATTGTATTTTCCGATATATCCAAGACACTGGATACGTATGACGAACATCCCTGCCATAAGATAGTATTGTGACCAGCAGACTGTTGCCGTGCCTGAGGCGTACTTCTCTAACTTCATGGATGCTACCTTCTGTAACACAGGCACACAACATTCTCGAGCATATGCTCAGCCCTTTATAGGGTGAATGTAATCTAGGACGCGAACAAATTGTTTCATGTAACCAATCGGTGCTAATTACCCACTTCCGCCCTTTTATCCTTTGCTACCTGTGAAAGGCAGGGTTAGAGTAAAGACATTTAGTTACCCATACTTGTCCTAAGAGGTGACTAACGGGCTCGCTGACTTGGTTGGATATTGGATATTGCGTAGATCGATGGACCATTGCTGAATGCGGCGTAAAACTAAATCGCTCGCTCCTTCTTGTCCTTTGCCAACTAGGTGCTTATTACCTGTCAGCTGTAGTTTATGCCTAGATTTACTCAGACCTTCCACCCCTTTGCTGCCATGATCACTCATTTACCTACTGGGTACCTTTGTCAAATACCCTCCTTTGTCACTTTTGCTTATCAAGCACATATTAAAATCTGAGCTTTCAAACTTTAAATAGCAAGACACGTAGTGTTCCTTATAATACTGAACCTGCCATCCATTGATACTTCTTTCTAACATATATTAAACCTCGTCTCAACTATACACAACCGCAGGACCTGTTAAACGCTCATATTCATGTGTGTTGCTGCAGAACATATATGGTATAGACCTGTAACTGCAGCAAGTCTGCGCTGTCCTCAGTAGAGTACATATATCCTAAGTATTTGGCCAGCGAGACCCGTTTGGTAGGCCTTAACTATTTCCAATCCGCAACAGACCTCCCATTTCATCCCAGTTAAAGGCCTCATATAACCACTGTCCGAAAGTAGTTTATGATTCATGAACTGAAATAAAGCTTATATTGTGGGCGTTGTGCCTAGCACTATAGGCTGGACGGGCTGATGAATGATACCTGCCACGGCACCACTTACAATACTCTGCAACAACGCCTATTCTTACACACTTGCTTCTGAATTAAAGAGATGGAAGAAGCTTTCTGAAGGGGGATTCCTAATGCGTCTTGGTGATGAATTGTATCAGACATACAAACCGTATTATGGAAATGTTTGGCACCCTGCTTCCACTTGACGTATTGAAAGAACAATCGGGGTTCTGGAAAGAAGGCTGCATTAGCCAGGCACTAAAAGTGGCGGACACATTACATAGAGTAGAAGCATTGATGGTGGGTGTTATCCCTCATCCATATTTGAACCGCGGTTCACAGCAAATATCGTATGTTATTTGTATATGTTTCCTAATAGCCACCAGTCATACAATTCGGTTTGCTGTTTCAACTAATTAACTATGTTTTGAAGGTGAGAGGTAACTCCCAGTCTTGGAGCAGCCATGTTCCATATGTACAAAACAGTGACAACCATTAAAAATGATTTATGAATAACTGGAGATCGCGACCTTTCATTTTCATGTCCATCGCTTAAAGCATAACTTCTTAACTGACAGGCTTAGAAATGAAAACTCAGTATATAAAATGCTTGACTTGTAACCTGCTATATGGCATATAGCATCTCCATGGGAATCAGCTGCACTTGCCGTCTCATTTCTAATTCTTTCTCGCGGTAAATGTGGATCCATTTCAGTCATTCTTCTCGCATAATGTACATTAGGGCAGACAGTGGCCGTTCGGTCAACGGAAAATCATGAGAGCTACCTGACCCCAATGTGGAGTCAACATCCAACTAAAACGTAATGTCGGCAAAAAGGCAAACTGAAGGGTAATTGCCGAAAGAAAGTCATACATGTATTCATTCTTGTGGATGAAACGGCCCAAGCATCGCCCTTCTGCTTTATTCATGAGCACAACAAAAAGCAGATCACATAATCACAACGGACCATTACGACAAGAAACCAGTGGAGCAGCAGTGGTTTCACACACATTCTCCGAGCTGAGATGCATCCAGAAATACCGTTGTTTCCTGAGGTTAATTACCATCTGTTTCATCCTGAGGCAAACCATTCCTATTTCATGTAAGATCCTAATCTGTTTTTACGGAATTTTCTACCCTCAAATCTGCAATTAACCGTCCTCTGTTATGTATACATGTTTTCTGTAATCCCACGCCAAGACATCCATTGTTAATCTCTACTTTATCTGCGTCATTGTGCTTGAACCTAGCAATGCATAATGTTTGACTTGAGACAAGTAACATGATTTGCGACCCTGCACGACGTGTCTTCACCTCTTGTGAAGTGAGAGTGTCATTATTATCAAGGGGACATTGTCACTCATTGTCTAAGTTTTACCCTATATTGTGGTGGGCCCCAGCTAAGGTTACCGTTGAATCTAAACCTTGAGCGGTCATTACTATATTCGTAGAGGAGACCTGGATTTGTATTTTAAATAGATGCTAACGTGACAATTTTACATACACATAATGGGCAAGCAAATACCGCACTCCAAATAACCAGCTGGCTGAACAAGACCTTGGCTTGAAGCTGCTATGACAAATAGCAATGGCGAATAGTAAGAGTTCCCAAATTTAACAGATTCCATTCAATAACTTTAATAAGGTATAGAAAGGTCATTTGTTTAATCTGTTGTGAGTGAGTTGATATTGATTCTACCACTGTTGCGAAACAAAAGCATGCATGCAAGTATGTTATCGACAATAAAGTCACCGTTAATCAGTTCCCCCGACGAGTTTCCATGGTTTATACACACACGCAGTTACATAACCGTACAGCAGCTTAATGTGAGAGACAAGTGAACTAATAGCGTCCAGACCATGACGCCACAGGACGGTCTTTGCGTAGGATTCATCCATCGCTCGTTGACATCAAACACATGAGTTTGTCACAACAAACGAGGACCGTCAAAAGTAAACTTAAGGGCAATGAGAAAAATGTTGTGAGTGTACGAAGGACAAGCTAAAAACGAACATCGTTGACAATGACTGATTCCCCTTACGGACACCCATAGAATCTTCCATGGATAATGTCAAAATGATGGAATAGATGATGGCGTGATAAAACGAACTCAGATTTTCTCCAAAGAAGGGGCAATAGGCGTAATGAAGAATGACACGAAGTCTTCAATTTACACACTGAAATCTAAATTGATTGTTTCCAAGTATTGTACACTTTAATGACGGACGCTGGAGAGGGGTTATTGGAACACGTGAGAGCGAACAGAGTCCGTTTCAATTGAATCAGAGTCAGAGAATTTCGACTCTGGGTCCTTCTTACGTGATATGTATTGGGTTAGTTGTTAGTACTGGACCTCTGGTTAATCTCTTAGACTTGAGCGAACGCGTAGTTAACAATACCCGTCTAGACCTTTCGTATAGGATTCTTTCCAGGGCATTACTCTGAGCCTCTGTCTAAGTATACAGTGACGCGTTGACATGCATTATGTGTGAAACCTGCCAATGAAGGGGGACGTGATTGACTGGACATGTCACCTTGATGACTATCCTGCACAAGATAGTCAAGTGAGTTTCCCAAAGGAATTAAAATTTCGGAAAGAAATGCGGTTTGGTCGTACTGCCTGTTCCTCCAAGAGCTCACAACGCCTCAGTTTCATTGGTCCGTACTAGCGACTGTTTATTGAGTTTTTCATGCTAAGAGATTTATTTAAACCGCTATTCCCGTGGGTCCCCAAATTAGCATTTTCTTTGTTAGGTCAGGGTGACACTGCCACAAGTAAACATTTATTGGATAATACAGTTTCTAGGAACACCCAAACAGTCTGTGGCAATGTCGCCCAATGACAAGGAGACATAATCTCACAGAAAACGTTTCTTGACGGTGTTTGGTTACTTTAAAAGTACAATCGTTTTCTAATTTGGCATGATGCATTATAATTGTTCACCCTTGTCTACATGATGCTACGCTGTGACAGCCACACACCTTACCCACCCTTGTCTACATGATGCTACACTGTGACAGCCACACGCCTTACCCACCCTTGTCTACATGATGCTACACTCTGACAGCCACACGCCTTACCCACCCTTGTCTACATGATGCTACGCTGTGACAGCCACACGCCTTACCCACCCTTGTCTGCATGATGCTACGCTGTGACAGCCACACACCTTACACACCCTTGTCTACATGATGCTACACTGTGACAGCCACACACCTTACACACCCTTGTCTACAATGATGCTACACTGTGACAACCACACACCTTACACACCCTTGTCTACATGATGCTACGCTGTGACAGCCACACACCTTTCCCACCCTTGTCTACATGATGCTACGCTGTGACAGCCACACACCTTACCCACCCTTGTCTACATGATGCTACGCTGTGACAGCCACACACCTTACCCACCCTTGTCTACAATGATGCTACGCTGTGACAGCCACACACCTTACCCACCCTTGTCTACATGATGCTACGCTGTGACAGCCACACACCTTACACACCCTTGTCTACATGATGCTACGCTGTGACAGCCACACGCCTTACACACCCTTGTCTACATGATGCTACACTGTGACAGCCACACACCTTACCCATCCTTGTCTACATGATGCTACGCTGCTGACAGCCACACACCTTACACACCCTTGTCTACATGATGCTACACTGTGACAGCCACACACCTTACCCATCCTTGTCTACATGATGCTACGCTGTGACAACCACACACCTTACACACCCTTGTCTACATGATGCTACGCTGTGACAGCCACACACCTTACCCATCCTTGACTACATGATGCTACACTGTGACAGCCACACGCCTTACCCACCCTTGTCTACATGATGCTACGCTGTGACAACCACACACCTTACACACCCTTGTCTACATGATGCTACGCTGTGACAGCCACACACCTTACCCACCCTTGTCTACATGATGCTACACTGTGACAGCCACACACCTTACCCACCCTTGTCTACATGATGCTACACTGTGACAGACACACACCTTACCCACCCTTGTCTACAATGATGCTACGCTGTGACAACCACAAACCTTAAACACCCTTGTCTACATGATGCTACGCTGTGACAGCCACACACCTTACCCACCCTTGTCTACATGATGCTACACTGTGACAGCCACACGCCTCACCCACCCTTGTCTACAATGATGCTACGCTGTGACAGCCACACACATTACACACCCTTGTCTACATGATGCTACGCTGTGACAGCCACACGCCTTACCCATCCTTGTCTACATGATGCTACACTGTGACAGTTACACACCTTACCCACCCTTGTCTACATGATGCTACGCTGTGACAGCCACACACCTTACCCACCCTTGTCTACATGATGCTACGCTGTGACAGCCACACACCTTACACACCCTTGTCTACATGATGCTACACTGTGACAGCCACACGCCTTACCCACCCTTGTCTACATGATGCTACACTGTGACAACCACACACCTTACACACCCTTGTCTACATGATGCTACGCTGTGACAGCCACACACCCTACCCACCCTTGTCTACATGATGCTACACTGTGAGAGCCACACACCTTACCCACCCTTGTCTACATGATGCTACACTGTGACAGCCACACGCCTTACCCACCCTTGTCTACATGATGCTACGCTGTGACAGCCACACACCTTACCCACCCTTGTCTACATGATGCTACGCTGTGACAACCACACACCTTACACACCCTTGTCTACATGATGCTACACTGTGACAGCCACACACCTTACACACCCTTGTCTACATGATGCTACGCTGTGACAGCCACACACCTTACCCACCCTTGTCTACATGATGCTACGCTGTGACAACCACACACCTTACCCACCCTTGTCTACATGATGCTACGCTGTGACAACCACACACCTTACACACCTTTGTCTACATGATGCTACGCTGTGACAGCCACACACCTTACACACCCTTGTCTACATGATGCTACGCTGTGACAACCACACACCTTACACACCCTTGTCTACATGATGCTACGCTGTGACAACCACACACCTTACCCACCCTTGTCTACATGATGCTACGCTGTGACAACCACACACCTTACACACCTTTGTCTACATGATGCTACGCTGTGACAACCACACACCTTACCCACCCTTGTCTACATGATGCTACGCTGTCAGAGCCACACACCTTACCCACCCTTGTCTACATGATGCTACGCTGTGACAGCCACACACCTTACTCACCCTTGTCTACATGACGCTACACTGTGACAGCCACACACCTTACCCACCCTTGTCTACATGATGCTACGCTGTGACAGCCACACACCTTACCCACCCTTGTCTACATGATGCTACGCTGTGACAACCACACACCTTGCCCACCCTTGTCTACATGATGCTACGCTGTGACAACCACACACCTTACCCACCCTTGTCTACATGATGCTACGCTGTGACAGCCACACACCTTACCCACCCTTGTCTACATGATGCTACGCTGTGACAGCCACACACCTTATCCACCCTTGTCTAGATGATGCTACGCTGTGACAGCCACACACCTTACCCACCCTTGTCTACATGATGCTACGCTGTGACAACCACACACCTTACACACCCTTGTCTACATGATGCTACGCTGTGACAACCACACACCTTACCCACCCTTGTCTACATGATGCTACGCTGTCAAAGCCACACACCTTACCCACCCTTGTCTACATGATGCTACGCTGTGACAGCCACACACCTTACCCACCCTTGTCTACATGATGCTACACTGTGACAGCCACACACCTTACCCACCCTTGTCTACATGATGCTACGCTGTGACAACCACACACCTTACACACCCTTGTCTACATGATGCTACGTTGTGACAACCACACACCTTACACACCCTTGTCTATATGATGCTACGCTGTGACAACCACACACCTTACACACCCTTGTCTACATGATGCTACGCTGTGACAACCACACACCTTACACACCCTTAGCTACATGATGCTACGCTGTGACAGCCACACACCTTACCCACCCTTGTCTACATGATGCTACGCTGTGACAGCCACACGCCTTACCCACCCTTGTCTACATGATGCTACACTGTGACAGACACACGCCTTACCCACCCTTGTCTACAATGATGCTACGCTGTGACAACCACAAACCTTAAACACCCTTGTCTACATGATGCTACGCTGTGACAGCCACACACCTTACCCACCCATGTCTACATGATGCTACGCTGTGACAACCACACACCTTACACACCCTTGTCTTCATGATGCTACGCTGTGACAACCACACACCTTACCCATCCTTGTCTACATGATGCTACGCTGTGACAGCCACACACCTTACCCACCCTTGTCTACATGATGCTACGCTGTGACAGCCACACACCTTACCCACCCTTGTCTACATGATGCTACGCTGTGACAGCCACAAACCTTACACACCCTTGTCTACATGATGCTACGCTGTGACAACCACACACCTTACCCACCCTTGTCTACATGATGCTACGCTGTGACAGCCACAAACCTTACACACCCTTGTCTACATGATGCTACGCTGTGACAGCCACACACCTTACCCACCCTTGTCTACATGATGCTACGCTGTGACAGCCACACACCTTACCCACCCTTGTCTACATGATACCACACTGTGACAGCCACACACCTTACTCACCCTTGTCTACATGATGCTACGCTGTGACAGCCACACACCTTACCCACCCTTGTCTACATGATGCTACGCTGTGACAACCACACACCTTGCCCACCCTTGTCTACATGATGCTACGCTGTGACAACCACACACCTTGCACACCCTTGTCTACATGATGCTACGCTGTGACAACCACACACCTTACCCACCCTTGTCTACATGATGCTACGCTGTGACAACCACACACCTTACCCACCCTTGTCTACATGATGCTACCCTGTGACAGCCACACACCTTACCCACCCTTGTCTACATGATGCTACGCTGTGACAAACACACACCTTACCCACCCTTGTCTACATGATGCTACGCTGTGACAACCACACACCTTACCCACCCTTGTCTACATGATGCTACACTGTGACAGCCACACACCTTACCAACCCTTGTCTACATGATGCTACGCTGTGACAGCCACACACCTTACCCACCCTTGTCTACATGATGCTACGCTGTGACAACCACACACCTTACACACCCTTGTCTACATGATGGTACACTGTGACAGCCACACACCTTACCCACCCTTGTCTACATGATGCTACGCTGTGACAACCACACACCTTACCCACCCTTGTCTACATGATGCTACACTGTGACAGCCACACACCTTACACACCCTTGTCTACATGATGCTACGCTGTTACAGCCACACACCTTACACACCCTTGTCTACATGATGCTACGCTGTGACAACCAGACACCTTACACACCCTTGTCTACATGATGCTACACTGTGACAACCACACACCTTACACACCCTTGTCTACATGATGCTACGCTGTGACAACCACACACCTTACCCACCCTTGTCTACATGATGCTACGCTGTGACAACCACACACCTTACACACCCTTGTCTACATGATGCTACGCTGTGACAACCACACACCTTACACACCCTTGTCTACATGATGCTACGCTGTGACAACCACACACCTTACCCACCCTTGTCTACATGATGGTACACTGTGACAACCACACACCTTACCCACCCTTGTCTACATGATGCTACGCTGTGACAACCACACACCTTACCCACCCTTGTCTACATGATGCTACACTGTGACAGCCACAAACCTTACCCACCCTTGTCTACATGATGCTACGCTGTGACAGCCACACACCTTACACACCCTTGTCTACATGATGCTACGCTGTGACAACCAGACACCTTACACACCCTTGTCTACATGATGCTACGCTGTGACAGCCACACACCTTACACACCCTTGTCTACATGATGCTACGCTGTGACAGCCACACACCTTACACACCCTTGTCTACATGATGCTACACTGTGACAACCACACACCTTACACACCCTTGTCTACATGATGCTACGCTGTGACAACCACACACCTTACACACCCTTGTCTACATGATGCTACGCTGTGACAACCACACACCTTACACACCCTTGTCTACATGATGCTACGCTGTGACAACCACACACCTTACACACCCTTGTCTACATGATGCTACGCTGTGACAACCACACACCTTACCCACCCTTGTCTACATGATGCTACGCTGTGACAACCACACACCTTACACACCCTTAGCTACATGATGCTACGCTGTGACAGCCACACACCTTACCCACCCTTGTCTACATGATGCTACGCTGTGACAGCCACACACCTTACCCACCCTTGTCTACATGATGCTACGCTGTGACAACCACACACCGTACACACCCTTGTCTACATGATGCTACGCTGTGACAACCACACACCTTACCCACCCTTGTCTACATGATGCTAGGCTGTGACAGCCACACACCCTACACACCCTTGTCTACATGATGCTACGCTGTGACAACCACACACCTTACACACCCTTGTCTACATGATGCAACGCTGTGACAGCCACACACCTTACCCACCCTTGTCTACATGATGCTACGCTGTGACAACCACACACCTTACCCACCCTTGTCTACATGATGCTACGCTGTGACAGCCACACACCTTACCCACCCTCGTCTACATGATGCTACACTGTGACAGCCACACACCTTACACACCCTTGTCTACATGATGCTACACTGTGACAGCCACACGCCTTACCCATCCTTGTCTACATCATGCTACACTGTGACAGTTACACACCTTACCCACCCTTGTCTACATGATGCTACGCTGTGACAGCCACACACTTTACCCACCCTTGTCTACATGATGCTACGCTGTGACAACCACACACCTTACACACCCTTGTCTACATGATGCTACGCTGTCAGAGCCACACACCTTACCCACCCTTGTCTACATGATGCTACACTGTGACAGCAACACACTTTACCCACCCTTGTCTACATGATGCTACGCTGTGACAACCACACACCTTACACACCCTTGTCTATATGATGCTACGCTGTCAGAGCCACACGCCTTACCCACCCTTGTCTACATGATGCTACGCTGTGACAACCACACACCTTACACACCCTTGTCTACATGATGCTACACTGTGACAGCCACACACCTTACACACCCTTGTCTACATGATGCTACGCTGTGACAACCACACACCTTACCCACCCTTGTCTACATGATGCTACACTGTGACAACCACACACCTTACACACCCTTGTCTACATGATGCTACACTGTGACTGCCACACACCTAACCCACCCTTGTCTACATGATGCTACACTGTGACTGCCACACACCTTACACACCCTTGTCTACATGATGCTACACTGTGACTGCCACACACCTTACCCACCCTTGTCTACATGATGCTACACTGTGACTGCCACACACCTTTCACACCCTTGTCTACATGATGCTACACTGTGACTGCCACACACCTTACCCACCCTTGTCTACATGATGCTACACTGTGACTGCCACACACCTTACACACCCTTGTCTACATGATGCTACACTGTGACTGCCACACACCTTACACACCCTTGTCTACATGATGCTACACTGTGATTGCCACACACCTTACCCACCCTTGTCTACATGATGCTACACTGTGACTGCCACACACCTTACACACCCTTGTCTACATGATGCTACACTGTGACTGCCACACACCTTACCCACCCTTGTCTACATGATGCTACACTGTGACTGCCACACACCTTACACACCCTTGTCTACATGATGCTACACTGTGACTGCCACACACCTTACCCACCCTTGTCTACATGATGCTACACTGTGACTGCCACACACCTTTCACACCCTTGTCTACATGATGCTACACTGTGACAGCCACACACCTTACCCACCCTTGTCTACATGATGCTACACTGTGACTGCCACACACCTTACACACCCTTGTCTACATGATGCTACACTGTGACTGCCACACACCTTACACACCCTTGTCTACATGATGCTACACTGTGACTGCCACACACCTTACCCACCCTTGTCTACATGATGCTACGCTGTGACATCCACACACCTTACACACCCTTGTCTACATGATGCTACGCTGTGACAACCACACACCTTACACACCCTTGTCTACATGATGCTACGCTGTCAGAGCCACACACCTTACCCACCCTTGTCTACATGATGCTACACTGTGACAGCCACACACTTTACCCACCCTTGTCTACATGATGCTACGCTGTGACAACCACACACCTTACACACCCTTGTCTACATGATGCTACGCTGTCAGAGCCACACGCCTTACCCACCCTTGTCTACATGATGCTACGCTGTGAGAACCACACACCTTACACACCCTTGTCTACATGATGCTACACTGTGACAGCCACACACCTTACAGACCCTTGTCTACATGATGCTACGCTCTGACAACCACACACCTTACCCACCCTTGTCTACATGATGCTACACTGTGACAGCCACACACCTTACCCACCCTTGTCTACATGATGCTACACTGTGACTGCCACACACCTTACCCACCCTTGTCTACATGATGCTACGCTGTGACATCCACACACCTTACCCACCCTTGTCTACATGATGCTACACTGTGACTGCCACACACCTTACCCACCCTTGTCTACATGATGCTACGCTGTGACTGCCACACACCTTACACACCCTTGTCTACATGATGCTACACTGTGACTGCCACACACCTTACACACCCTTGTCTACATGATGCTACACTGTGACTGCCACACACCTTACCCACCCTTGTCTACATGATGCTACGCTGTGACTGCCACACACCTTTCACACCCTTGTCTACATGATGCTACACTGTGACTGCCACACACCTTACCCACCCTTGTCTACATGATGCTACGCTGTGACTGCCACACACCTTACACACCCTTGTCTACATGATGCTACACTGTGACTGCCACACACCTTACCCACCCTTGTCTACATGATGCTACACTGTGACTGCCACACACCTTACACACCCTTGTCTACATGATGCTACACTGTGACTGCCACACACCTTACCCACCCTTGTCTACATGATGCTACACTGTGACTGCCACACACCTTTCACACCCTTGTCTACATGATGCTACACTGTGACTGCCACACACCTTACCCACCCTTGTCTACATGATGCTACACTGTGACTGCCACACACCTTACCCACCCTTGTCTACATGATGCTACGCTGTGACATCCACACACCTTACACACCCTTGTCTACATGATGCTACGCTGTGACAACCACACACCTTACACACCCTTGTCTACATGATGCTACGCTGTCAGAGCCACACACCTTACCCACCCTTGTCTACATGATGCTACACTGTGACAGCCACACACTTTACCCACCCTTGTCTACATGATGCTACTCTGTGACAACCACACACCTTACACACCCTTGTCTACATGATGCTACGCTGTCAGAGCCACACGCCTTACCCACCCTTGTCTACATGATGCTACGCTGTGACAACCACACACCTTACACACCCTTGTCTACATGATGCTACACTGTGACAGCCACACACCTTACACACCCTTGTCTACATGATGCTACGCTGTGACAACCACACACCTTACCCACCCTTGTCTACATGATGCTACACTGTGACAGCCACACACCTTACACACCCTTGTCTACATGATGCTACACTGTGACTGCCACACACCTTACCCACCCTTGTCTACATGATGCTACACTGTGACTGCCACACACCTTACACACCCTTGTCTACATGATGCTACACTGTGACTGCCACACACCTTACCCACCCTTGTCTACATGATGCTACACTGTGACTGCCACACACCTTTCACACCCTTGTCTACATGATGCTACACTGTGACTGCCACACACCTTACCCACCCTTGTCTACATGATGCTACACTGTGACTGCCACACACCTTACACACCCTTGTCTACATGATGCTACACTGTGACTGCCACACACCTTACACACCCTTGTCTACATGATGCTACACTGTGACTGCCACACACCTTACCCACCCTTGTCTACATGATGCTACGCTGTGACATCCACACACCTTACACACCCTTGTCTACATGATGCTACGCTGTGACAACCACACACCTTACACACCCTTGTCTACATGATGCTACGCTGTGACAACCACACACCTTACCCACCCTTGTCTACATGATGCTACGCTGTGACATCCACACACCTTACACACCCTTGTCTACATGATGCTACGCTGTGACATCCACACACCTTACACACCCTTGTCTACATGATGCTACGCTGTGACAACCACACACCTTACACACCCTTGTCTACATGATGCTGCGCTGTGACAACCACACACCTTACACACCCTTGTCTACATGATGCTACGCTGTGACATCCACACACCTTACCCACCCTTGTCTACATGATGCTACTCTGTGACAGCCACACACCTTACCCACCCTTGTCTACATGATGCTGCGCTGTCAGAGCCACACACCTTACCCACCCTTGTCTACATGATGCTGCGCTCTGACAACCACACACCTTACCCACCCTTGTCTACATGATGCTACGCTGTGACAACCACACACCTTACACACCCTTGTCTACATGATGCTGCGCTGTGACAACCACACACCTTACCCACCCTTGTCTACATGATGCTACGCTGTGACATCCACACACCTTACACACCCTTGTCTACATGATGCTAGGCTGTGACTGCCACACACCTTACCCACCCTTGTCTACATGATGCTACACTGTGACTGCCACACACCTTACACACCCTTGTCTACATGATGCTACACTGTGACTGCCACACACCTTACACACCTTTGCCCAATAACCAGGCTGTCCTAAATGAGTTTGAATGATTCAGACATGTAATTTTAGCCGGTGGTAAAACACAAGTGCGCTCCATGGTCTGTAAGTGAAAGTTCATGCAGTTCATACTTGCGTGTGTGCCTGGAGCCTGATACTCATAAACATGGGACTCGTACAAGAAAGGCATAGAATATTTAGCTATCAGATGCCTTTGTTTCACCATAAATAATGTTTATTGCCACAGCGAGGTTCAAAACAACTTATTCACTCCGTGGTCATGTTGTAAACAGCAATGGCGCAGAACGAAGTTGCGAAACATGTTAATGGTCATCAAAACACAATCTGCGGTAGAGCGACACTCATAACACGCCACCTGTCGGTAGTTTACACATGACGTCACGTCACAAGACAGCCATATTTCGGTAGTGCATGTGCGGAATCAATACCAAACTGGAACATTATCAGGCCATGGAGACTAGATAGTAACAGAATAGCCACCAGCTGATGATGCACAACATCCGGATCTAACGTCAAAAGATTTAGTCGGCAATACCCCCCACGTCAGCGTCAGGCAGCGGTGGTTAAGCGTGTCTGGTAAACACTATGTGTACAGATACCGTTTCATCGGGTCAGCACTGATGCTTGTGCAAAGGTCTAAAGGTGTCAAGAAGAATGGTTCAGCGAACCTAACGTTACACGACGTCGTCAGATGCAAATGGAAGAGTAATGGTGGAAACGAGTGTGCATCATATCTCACGGGAGAACATAAAGAGTTTTTGATGACAATAAATTGAATGACGTATTATCGGCTGAGATCATGTTCTAAGTTTTGTGTAAATGCATGGAAGTAACGCCACATAGCAGCAGTGTTATTTCGATACACACGCTGCACATTCTGAAACACATGTTTTGAGGAAGCACAATGCTGTTGTGCTGTCATGAGGGGCTGCTTCTCCACAAATCTCGCCAACAGGTTAAGTTCGGATCAGATGGAGCGATGACGACGCCAGGGCCAGAATGCGAAACTTTGTTACATGGGACAATATTTTGTTGACATTAAAACAACATCCCCAGGTTTGATGTTTTCAATGCGCCATCAGTACCCTGCCTTCACCAACAAAGAAGGAGGTTACAGTCTATATCAAAACTGTTGTAACACTACGCCACTCCCCTCTCCTTTAGGGTGTCACAAATGTTATTTACTGTTAGTTTAATCAATGAAGTTGATTTGATGAAAAACATCATGAAAAATTTAACACCACTTTATACTAAGTACAGTTACTTGTTTTTCGACAGAGTCTGTATTATCATTTGCCTTTTGCACTCAACCGAATCTGTTAAGGCAGCTGGCTTTTTCCAATTACATTACAATCGTGCGGAAGCGACAAAACAATTTGGATAATCATAGCTAGAGGACGAATCTATTCTACAATTAGCATTATGTGATGAGCATGCCTTTTTTAGATTATACCTGATGTTAGAGATTATACCTGATGAAGCTTATCCTGCTCCATGGCTACAGAGTTACAGCTGACTGAACCCACTCACTCACTCACAACCAATTGTACATGTTCCAGATGATATATTCATATACACAACCTCTATCACGATGTCGGTTAAGAGAAATCGTTTAATGGACCAGGCACCAGTCAAAATACCTCGACTTGACAGGGTTGACGTCTCCGCTCATATATTTCCTGTCACAGCAATGGTTTCTGCCGCCACCTAGAGGTATGCGACACCAGTGCATGTCTGTGCGGCTGAGACCGGAATGTGGCCACAACATATCTATCACTATTCAGAGTTTGCTAATACCCAGAGGATACCCCTCTGAGGATCATAAACCTACTGTTATGGGGTCGTGGAGAGGCGCTCCTGAACATTACGCTCCTTACAATCTTCCTTTACAATGTTCCAGACGCTGCCTTATACTGATTGTAAGGAATGGTCCTGTATGGAACCTAGTGGAAGGAGGGGAGTGACCAACAATGGCCGCTTTCTGACTGGAGAAGTTCGACATTTTCTGGTAATAACTGATTTAGTTTCTTGATCAATTGAAACAATGGCGCCTAATTAAGGATCCCGGTCTTGTTAGGGTTTGGCATAATGACATCAGACGAAAGTGCCTCCGACAAATGAGCTTGATGACTGTTTGTGAGTTGTATACGCAATTACTAGGGCATGATAACTTGAGGGATGTGTGAACTGCACAGTAACACCCACTAGGAAGGGAGGTTGTCTTTCTCTGTGTCAGGAAGACGCATAGCCAAAGCAACCCTGTGTGTTGAAGCCCAAAACAGAAGTTTGAAATGTCCGGACTGGTTGATATCCCATCGTAGGTTCTAAGTACCAAACCATCATCCACTCATAAACAGCAAAAAATATCATCCACTCATAAACAGCAAAAAATATCCACTCATAAACAGCAAAACATCATCCACTCATAAACAGCAAAAAATATCATCCACTCATAAACAGCAAAACATCATCCACTCATAAACAGCAAAAATATCATCCACTCATAAACAGCAAAAAATATCCACTCATAAACAGCAAAACATCATCCACTCATAAACAGCAAAAAATATCATCCACTCATAAACAGCAAAACATCATCCACTCATAAACAGCAAAAATATCATCCACTCATAAACAGCAAAAAATATCCACTCATAAACAGCAAAACATCATCCACTCATAAACAGCAAAAATATCATCCACTCATAAACAGCAAAAACATCATCCACTCATAAACAGCAAAAATATCATCCACTCATAAACAGCAAAAAATATCATCCACTCATAAACAGCAAAAATATCATCCACTCATAAACAGCAAAACATCATCCACTCATAAACAGCAAAACATCATCCACTCATAAACAGCAAAAATATCATCCACTCATAAACAGCAAAAATATCATCCACTCATAAACAGCAAAACATCATCCACTCATAAACAGCAAAAAATATCATCCACTCATAAACAGCAAAACATCATCCACTCATAAACAGCAAAAATATCATCCACTCATAAACAGCAAAAAATATCCACTCATAAACAGCAAAACATCATCCACTCATAAACAGCAAAAATATCATCCACTCATAAACAGCAAAAACATCATCCACTCATAAACAGCAAAAATATCATCCACTCATAAACAGCAAAAAATATCATCCACTCATAAACAGCAAAAAATATCATCCACTCATAAACAGCAAAAATATCATCCACTCATAAACAGCAAAAATATCATCCACTCATAAACAGCAAAAATATCATCCACTCATAAACAGCAAAACATCATCCACTCATAAACAGCAAAAATATCATCCACTCATAAACAGCAAAAATATCATCCACTCATAAACAGCAAAACATCATCCACTCATAAACAGCAAAACATCATCCACTCATAAACAGCAAAAATATCATCCACTCATAAACAGCAAAAATATCATCCACTCATAAACAGCAAAACATCATCCACTCATAAACAGCAAAAAATATCATCCACTCATAAACAGCAAAACATCATCCACTCATAAACAGCAAAAATATCATCCACTCATAAACAGCAAAAAATATCCACTCATAAACAGCAAAACATCATCCACTCATAAACAGCAAAAATATCATCCACTCATAAACAGCAAAAACATCATCCACTCATAAACAGCAAAAATATCATCCACTCATAAACAGCAAAAAATATCATCCACTCATAAACAGCAAAAATATCATCCACTCATAAACAGCAAAAAATATCATCCACTCATAAACAGCAAAAATATCATCCACTCATAAACAGCAAAAATATCATCCACTCATAAACAGCAAAAATATCATCCACTCATAAACAGCAAAAATATCATCCACTCATAAACAGCAAAAAACATCATCCACTCATAAACAGCAAAAATATCATCCACTCATAAACAGCAAAAATATCATCCACTCATAAACAGCAAAACATCATCCACTCATAAACAGCAAAAATATCATCCACTCATAAACAGCAAAAATATCATCCACTCATAAACAGCAAAAATATCATCCACTCATAAACAGCAAAAAATATCATCCACTCATAAACAGCAAAAATATCATCCACTCATAAACAGCAAAAATATCATCTACTCATAAACAGCAAAAACATCATCCACTCATAAACAACAAAAAAAATATCCAGTGCGTGACTTACAAACATAAACCACATATTCGGACATTTATTCAAACAATTGAAATATCACCTTTGCAACAAACATAATGTGAAAGAAATGAAATTTTAAACTGATTAAGGCAACCTATCCGTAAAGACGGATCGGGTCTGACTTCCATGACATCAGAGACCCATTTGACTTAAAAATATTCCCAGCAATAAAATATCCATACTGATCTACTGTGTAATTGTCACAATATGTTGGGTCAAAACGGGTTACCGTTTCGGGGGATCGAATTAAGTACTGAATGTATTGCTGTAGATCGAGGGAAGTCGTGCTGCCATTCAAGTCACGCACTTCAAGCAGCGGATAGTGATGGAGGGCAGATGGAGGCTGCTACACGCAGATGATGGAAGATACATGGCGCCATGACAAGAAGAGATGGGCACAGAAGTAGAACGGAGAGTCAAAAAGATCCGTGATGAGGAACATTAGGCTGGGCGAATTCATGCCAGTGAAAGAAATATGTTGCTGAATCGGTGTGCAACGTGTCCACATGAAGGACCTTTGGATATGTATCGTTCGTCATGGAAGCCAGTGTAGTAACTTGAAGTGCTTGTACACATTTTCCATGAGGCTGATTAATTCAGAAGATTCAGCTTGGTAGCGATTACCAGTTAACCCTGCTGTCAGCAATATGCCGGTTTTATGTACGCGTCTACCTCTAAACCAGTCTCATGTAATTATGATACCTGTCTGAAGACAAAGTGAAATCAGCTTTCAGGTACAGCAGGTCTCAATACAAGCGAACGAAGCATTCAGAGCCAAATTTATAACTTCTGTATCTCGAAAATGGCCACGATCGTAAGTTCCGTATGTGAACAGAATAATGGAGCTGGCATCTGATTGGCTCAGAAGCATAATCCGCCAGGTGAAACTATCCACTCTAAAGCTGGTGAAATCCCAAAACAAAGAAAAACTGGGCGTATTTTTCTGAGCACTTTCAGAATGCAAACCTATGTTCTGATCTCACATATTTATAATGCAGATGTATGTACTTAAATTCACCATACCATGCATTTGACTCCCCAAAAGGAAGAAGTTAGCCTGTTCTCAGGTACAGCTACACTAGGTATGACTATACTGAATATATACATTCATCATTTTCGACTGTTCCTGAAAGATTTTGAGATACAGACGCTGAAGGGTGGACAAACGTTTGCCCCACACAGGATGTTGTGGCGAGATCGCGGAAAGTATAGGCGTTACCACTGGGGGCATGTCATGGGTAACATGCTGGTTGGTGAGGGGTGGCTGGAGGTCACCTACACATGTGTGTGCCTCACACAGTGTACATCACTGAACTGATGTACAGACAGGTCTAACACAAGCACGCTCGTGTATTCACTAACAGAATCTCCTAATACCAGTAGGAAGAATGGAAAAGGACAGAGTCACGTATGCAATAGACCTCCGTGAATGACGAGCTGTGAATCAATAACATTAGAATAAGGTCATGACACGAGACTTAGCGCTGGGGAAAAAGGTGATGCTGGATCATAGCTGTGCGGTTTTCGTGCGATGCTTTCATTGTAGGGAGGATTTACTCTAAGATCTAATCTCCGTTTCATGAATGTAGTGACAGGGATTGTCCGATTTAAATGCATATCGTGAAATACGCAATAGAAACTAATGTCTGGCTCAGACATACTGCATACAGTACCTTGCATTAGGCTTTGGTTCAGTTTCGGAATATGGTTGAATTTTGTCTGTGATTTCATTCGATTTTATATAGATAGGCACGTGGTTAGAATCAGACTAGGCTTGGAGTGATAGGACGTGATTCAGGACATGGCATCAGTTGGAGAAAACTTGTTGATTGAGACGGGACGAGGCATGGATAGATGTAATCAATGATATAGACTGCCGCTTCTTCTTCCCTGTAATGGAGCAGGTCGCACATATCGATAATTCTGTCCATATGGAAACTGCTGGTACGTGAAAGGTTTTTACACAAACACAATATAGCAGTAGTGATGCTCGGAGCTACAGGTTCGTCTCACTGGACACATGACGCTTGTACTGACAGCTGAATACATCAATATATTTTGTTTTGTAATTTGAATTTTGCATTGCAATTTTTGACGTCAACGCCAAAGGAAGAATCAGTACTCACTGTCCTTCAGTGGGTGGGCCAGTTGGGTGACCTGCAGAAATGTTTGTTTGTGCGTTATCACGAACCATGACATCTTCGTTCCCGACTCGCAGGTACAGATGTATCCTGGTACCAAATTATATCCTCGGTATCGAAGATCTGTTATTCAGTGACCGCCGCCATTGAGCTTGAACAGTTGTGAGTGCGGCATTAAAGGCCGTAACACAGTACCATAGATCACCACCGTCAAAGGCAGCACTGGCCACCCATATGCATATAATTTTGTATTAATGTGTTTTGTCACACATATATGTAGCATGCTGACAAATCATGCAAAACACATTAATACAAAATAAACTAAACTTCAATTGCTGGGATATAAATGACAGTACGCACTTCCCATGGGAAGCATAATTTTTTTCTCTTATGAATAATGCCACTGCTCACTGCACACTCGACAGTTAATCAAATTCTAATCATGACTGAGAATTTTATTCTTCCTTTGCGACATTCTCAGCACGTTTCACCTCTATGGGTCCCAGATGGGCCCAAATAAAATTTGGTTGAATCCTTGATTGTTTTTCATTTTCTAATCCTCCTGAACGAACGGGCTTTCATGTAATGAGTGATAACCTCATGGATTATCCGTCATCATCGTCGAGTTATCTGTGAGGCAGGAATATGCTTAATTACACGGATGTCCTCACTTTAACAGTGTGGATGGCAGCATAAACGGAATTGTTATCAATGATTAAATTATTCATGTTTAATCTCGAACACTTCATCGTTCAAGTTACGTCCAATTCTTCACATTTATCCATGCTGCCAGTGTATTTGTTTTTGCCAGGATTTCAGAGTTTTTGAATGAGCACGCATTTAGTTCCCAGGCCGATCGATGAAATGTTAAAGTGTAAATCTGTGGGCTGAGTAGGACAGGAAATACTAGGGTTAGATAAAATAACAATATGATTTTCAGTTAAAACGAATGTTGAAAAGTGCTCGTGCAAACATCCGGATACATCCAAACGCCTAATCACTGAACGAATGCTTCAAGAGGTTGATTTCATTGTCCAAGCAACACTTATTACTAGTCTGAACGAGTGCTTTCGTGGACACTTATTTTAAGACTTGGATACATTCTTCAAGTCAGAGCGTCACATGAACGTTTTACAATCTAGACGAAGCTTCAGTGTCTGAACGCGTGTTTCATGAGTGTTGTCATATATGAGTTAATATGACTATGATATGTTGTCACATGTGAGTATGATGGTTTGTTTAAGGAGAGGGCGTTTTTCTTTATAGTGCGTATTTATTTGGACCTCTGACGATAATGATGTCGTATCTATGTTCTTTTAACGCTTAAAAATGATAAAAACAAATCAAGATTAATGTTTTTAGTTTTGTTCTATTATAATTATCTCGCTCGTGTATGGGTGTTTCTTATAATATGTCATCTGGAGATGACTGGGTTTAATTGTGTGTCCCAGTTGGCCATATATCTTTACAGCACGAGAATAGAAGGCTACTAGAAATAGCATGGCGGAAAGAGTATTCTGCTTCAGGGACGCCGTTGTCCATAAAGACATAATGCATATTGCAACAAAATGGTATCTTCCTTACAACTCATCATAAATGCTTTACGATGCGTCTTGACAACTAATGATCTGATATAATAAGATGTGAATGACTCTGTCTGCCATACGTTATAGAATCTGACTACATTGCCAATAACAAGGTGAATTATTCTAGTAAGGAAACATTTTCCGCCGCCGTCGAGTTATTACAGCCGCTGCCTCACTGCCTGGAAATACAATATCGCTTTCTTGCCCGAGATAAACAATTTATAGCCTTTCTTCTTTAGAATCAATACAAGTGGAAATATTTTCTTAAATAATGTCTTCATTAATTACCACCTGTGATATGATGAATGTCTAAAGGGGCTCTTCTTATGATAGTGTAACAGGCCTCTTTTAAACTTTGTATTATAAACGAGATTTATTTTATCTGATAGCACATGGCACAATGATTTAGGCTATGATGGTAAATTGGGCTGAAGAATCTGAAATGAGTGGGGCAAAATTGCTTTTTCAGATCCATATTTTTTAAACGAATGTGTAATGCATAAAACTGAAATCATAATTTCATCTTTGTGGGATCTTTCTGAATTTAACTGACTTTTCTGCTTTGCCAGAAGCTCGTACACAAAGTGGCGATAAGTTGACTGTAACATACAGTGGTTGTTCCATGAGTACGACATTTATATATTATGTTAATCTCCAATGAACATACAGAATATTTTTATGTTTAACCTCTCCAAAGATTTCCGCCATATGTAAAGTCACATACATGTAAACAAGTCACAATGTGTTGTCATCTGGGGTATTATGCATTGGTTTATTTAGTCAGGGGTCTGACTGAACGGGTCGAAAATCCCTTTTCAAGAGTAATATGAACTACGGACACTCTCTTCTGAATATTAAACCTTTGACGGCATGAGCTAATGTATGTACTGCATGAACGGGATCTGAGAATTTCTTTACCAGTTTGAAAGCAGGTTTTAATTAATCCTCATGAAAACCATGTTTGATACCTCAAAACGACTAAAATAATATCCCACTGTTCATGAAGTCTTTGGTTGCTTAAAGTGGATGACGTCTAGAAGTTCTCATGGTGTAGTATCTGATGTTGCTGAAGCCGTCCCTGCACTGACACCTACATAGACTGATATAGACTGATATAGACTGATATAGACTGATATATACTGATATATACTGATATATACTGCAGGAAGTCTGAAAGTCTCTACTGGGCATATCATGAACTCACTAGCTCCAGCTTCCAGTGATTCCGACAGTGTTAGTGCGAAGTGTATGACTGGCGTTGGCTTTTGGGTGTAGTGAAAAAAACCCAAGCAAACATTGTTTCATAATAGCCTACTACTGAGAGAAATCATCTGACAATAGTTTAGATATACAAGAACTACATACCACTCTGACATTTGAAAAATGAATCTATCTGGTTGAGTTGTAAGATGATACAGTAACCATTTACGTTGTACTATGTGTGTTGGTTTTAGCCACGTTGCTGAAATACCACATCATATCTCCGAAACGCGAACTACTTCAAAAAGGAATATTTCAGGGAATATGAGATTGTCAAAGTGTGTCTATTGATCGTGTTAGAATAGTTATCGATGTCGAACTTACAAACGAATATGCTGCATGCCTTTTATGATCGCAATCCGAAACGTATTCCGTCCTCGTATAGGTTTTTAGTGTGGTTTTATCACCTTGAGCACGTTGCCAATAATTCTGTTCGTATGGTCTGTTTAAAGAATCCTTTGAAGCTTAGTTGAAGTAAATTGCTCATATATTATGCATTGCAACTTCGTCCCAGACCGACGCAGGTGTGCCTTGTCTGCACAATCAATATGGGCTTAACAACAGCGTTTCGTTATCTAAGATAACTTATGTTGTTATTTGATTATTTAAGATTGGAGCAAATGAACATCGAGCTCAAGCCCGAGCAAAGTGTAATTCCGCTGATGTCGTAAATCCTTCGCCAATTGCCTGATGGTCACGTTCCCATCGCCGTGGAGACGTCAAGAAATGGATTGGGTGTGGCTTCTGCAATACTGACGTGAAATAGTGCAGATAATGTGTATTGTCGTACACATCTCAGTCACCAACATCCATTTGTCTTCTTTCCATTGCTGTAAGGACAAAAAATAATAATTGTTGCGCCACGTGTTATGAAGTAGGAATTACAATGCAAAAAATGGTGACATGTTTAGTAGTGTTTCAGGTTTGCTTGAGATTCCTCCGTCTGTTAGTACGTTTACTCTTTGCCGCTGCTTAAACATATTCATTCCACGAGGATGACTCCAGACCTGACAGAGCTATCCTGCATCTCATCACACTGTGAGCTCCGATGTCAGAATACATTACACTCAGCATGTCTCCCTATTGTCCCTGGGTAGCGAAACGTCAGCCATTTGCCAGCTTGGGCACAACCGCTATGTAAGCTTCTTTTGTCTCCTTAGCTTTCAGACCTCCCAGCATGGCCTTCCATACCCTCCCAATTCGCTTGGAAGAGATCTCATTTAGATCGTTTCACTAAAGAAACCTGGTTTAAACCATGTAAAGACCTTTGGTGCTACCACAAAGAGGACCAGCAGACAAACAATGAAGCAATCTTCGAAGATCTAGCTGAAGGCATGGAGTAGAATGTTTCTTTGAAGGATCTGGAGAAACAATGGAACAGTGGAAATAAACAGAGATTGTTGAGACTATGAGAGGCATCCCTGACGATGTATCACTCCAGTTGAGTATTATGACGCAACCTGCAAACTATCAACACCTCGTTTTCTAGAAAAATATTCAACCCAATATAACAGGTATGCAAACCACATTAAACACATCATACTCAACGCCTTCATTTGACACAGATCGAAACAAACACTGATGAAGACCATTCACTGGCCAGTTTTCATGAATAATAGTATTATATTATCCGTGCACTCTCTCAAAACATAAACTGTACCACATGCTTCAATCCAATCAGAGAAAAGCAGCTGCAACTACCAGACACTAGGAAGAGGTAATTTACTAAAAAATCCTCAAAACAAAATGGCACCATTGATTCTTCCATCTGTGAATGGCACCATTGATGTTTCCATCTGTGAATAACATTTCATGTCACTGGACCGGCATGCCATCTCTGTCTAGTCTCTGCTAGAATGATCAAAATGAATTTAATTTCCCACTGCAAATAAATTGACCATGAATTGAAACTGTCGGTAACCCTACCGTGTCTAGTAACTGGCGTCAGTAATCTGCATATTAATGTTTTTTCACTTTGTGATATAGTTGAAATTCAAATGAAAATGACAACCAACATGCATCTTCGTCTACATATATACATACATACTTCGTCTTCACGTCTACATACGGGTCTTCACAGAGTACATTTTGTAATTAAATCCCCATAACTGTATTTATTTACAAAATGTAAAATTTGTTGAAACCTTCCTGTAAGCAATGACATATATCATACAAAAGGGACACACTTTCCTCGGTGTTCGAGGAAAACACGAGCACACACTATCTTTGTGTTGGTTTGAGACAAACGCGTTCACCTAGAACCTGCACGGAGGCTTGACGCACCACTTTCCTCGTTTTTCGATTGACAATCCATTACACTCTACTTCCCTCGAGTTTTGAATGAAAACCTTGATTGCACTACTTCTTTCCAGTTTAGAATGACAAACCTACTTTCCTCTGGGTTTCAGTAATATCACGGCAGGGGATTTCACACGTTATATCCATGTGGAGAATGGAACCCGGGTTCAGGGCTTCAGTGCTTTAACCACTAGCTTTCCCCACAGCCCCTTATAGGTCAGATTTCACTGACAATAGATGCTGATCGTGCCATTAATATAAGAATCCCAAACAAATATACTTGCATGTCTCCATACTACCAAATACAACACTCAGCCACAAACAATGTCTTCCTAGCATCGCTGTCCAGTAACAATGATGTCACGAAGCAGCATCCTAACAACTCCAAAATTCCTACAAACCTTTCCTGCAAACCTGAAATTTGTAAACAAATGTGGCACAACATACTCATATAATATCCAATTTACTAACGACATAAGCAAACCCGTCTGTGAGCTGGCAGCTGGGAGGACGAGATATTCACAGTAGGTTCTGAATTAAGACGAACTAACTCGATCATTTCGCTTCAGTGAAAAGGCAAAATGTGATTCAGCATTGAGAGGGAGAGTAATATATTGTGAGTGGAAATAATGAAGTATCATTGCTGATTCCCCAGGCTGTCTACAAACTTACGAGATTCACCTCTCTCATTCGCCGTTCGTCCTGTGGATTCAACGCCCATCCAGTCGGCAACTGTGGCCATTTCGGCAACCGCTACTACGCGGTTTCGGGCAGCTCTTTAAATACGAGGACATCAGTTTCGGGCAGCTCTTTAAATACGAGGACATCAGTTTCGGGCAGTTCTTTAAATACGAGGACATCAGTTTCGGGCATGAGTTACTGAGACCGTTTTAGGTTCCATGATATTTCATTTACGTATGTGAAGATGTGATTCACCATACATAGAATTACTGAAGTAATTAATGGCACGTGTACAGTCCTGTAATCCCACGAGGTGTGTTGGTTCCAGCAATGGCTCACATACGAACAACAGCATATGGCATCCGTACAGGTAACAAAAACCATTTTGATATCCACGAAATATTTATAACCGTTTTGAGGCCTAAAGACTTCATGTAATGGCCTTTGATACCATCATGGAGAACTTCCGCAGCTCTCTATACCGTCATAAACCATCATCACGTGTAAACATTGGGGGGAAATTCTCCTCACAGGAAATTATTGTAAGGGAGAAAGAGGCTGGGGCAGGGATCCACAACTCCAGTTAGACTAACATCCAGCCGATTCGAAGAACGCATTTTATAGAGGAACTGCTTCCTAAACTATAATCATAAGATATATCGGAAGGGTGTCCAAAGACTTTCTTCATGTTCAGACACTGTGGTACGCCAGACTTGAGTATTCTAGATTTCCATGCCATTGGGCTTTCTTGGATATATTATTTTTGTGTAAAAGATTACCATAAACATGTTGTAGTCGTCTCGTGCAAGTCATTATTACTTCTCTCCGTTCTGAACTTTCACACCGTTCACACTAACCATGGCCATCCACACATCCACCCACACAACCACCCACACGGCCACCCACAAAAAGTGTAAGACGTCATAATGTATGACCTTTGTCCAGAAATAGCCATGATTGTCGGTTTGTGCTACTTTCCCTCACGCTTGAACCTGAATATTGTATTTTCGATGACTTTAAACAAGAGAAAAAACAGACATGACACAGCCTTATAACAGGGAGGATCATAGTGATTGCTTCTGAGAATGAAAGATTGTTTTGTAATGATTTATCACTTTACAAGGTAGGCACAATAGGATTGTAAAAGTATTTCTAATTTTGCAGTAATAGGTTCACGTCACAACCTCCACACTTGACAAGAGATAATGAGGAATATGAAAATAAATACGCGTCATTATCGAACACTAATTCCTCTGGAGATCTCCTCGTATAGGATAGCAGAGCACCTTCTCAGGGTCCCAAACAGTCATTGATTGATTGACTCAAATTGTTTCATTTAAACAAAATAAATTTTGGTTTAGTTTAACCTTTACTGTCTAATGGTATTTTTTTCAAAAAGCCTGTGACGAAATAAATGAGCTAAATATGCAAAAGCTGACCTGAATTGGAATTGGTATAAAAAGAGTGAACCAAACATAGTATAAGTGTTAAGGCCATACCGCTTATAATTTTAGTAGAGGCTGTTAATTTTCATCCAGCTACGTGCATGCTTGAACATAGCTTACATATTTAATCTACATGTGTATATTAGGTACATTTTTCCAAATCTAAGTAACGCACTGATAAATGTGAAACTCACAAGTTTCAAGTCCATTTAATTTTCTTACATTTCTTTGTAGACCATAACGTTGCCCATACGATTGAAATAATGACAACTGAATAGAAATAAGGGAAAAAAGACTAACATTTGATTCCCTTGAAGGAAGGCGCGGACGTCCGGCAATGACGTCCCTCTTCTGCTGTGACGCCAAATGAAATGTTGTAAAATACGACTGAAGACAATTCTTGACAAACTACAATTGGAAACTGTTACAGAAGATAACATACACATATATCTATGCACAGAACTGTGGACTTTACTCTCAGATTAAGTGCAATTAGCGCGTACTGTCATTATATGGCACTGTGATTTTCCTGTAAGATTTAGCTCAAGTGAGTGGGCAGCACTAGCGATTTCTTCAATCAGGCAAATTTCTAAGTACTAGACTGCCAACTCAATTGCTGTGATCTAGATAAATCAAGCATTATTACCCACAAAATCTACCGAAATGAAAGGGAAAAGAAATATTTCAATTTTCATAAGAAAGGTCTGCAAAAGAGTAGAATCCACTGTACGATGAAGTTTATATCATGAACTTCTGAAGTACTGTCTGAAAGAGATGATGAAAAGGGTTTGCAGGTGGGTGACGGTACCGCCACATCGACGCCCACTCCATCACAAGCACATGGGGAAAGCACATTCCAACTACAATACATGTCGTAAACACTACTTGATGAAGCACTGTCATGTGTTTGTTTGCACGGTGATGGTGAACAAGAGACCTAGATTGCATAAATACATCACATAATCCCCAGTAACATGTCCTCAGTTAGAGAACCACGCAAGTTCACAACACTCAAAGGCTCACAATGCTTGTTCCGCATCAACAACTAATCGATAAAATCAGTAGATGAATTGTTATAGTACCAAACATTCGCCGGCATGTCCAGCAAAGCTTACATTTATCGACTGCCTTCATTCCGCTCGGATGCGCGTCTCATAACCTCCAGCTTCATTACCCTTGGATTACTCGCGGCTATAGGCTAATTGGTGCTTGAATTTACAATGGCGAGGATGACGGGTGCAGTTCCCTTAAAAGAACAACAATGTCTGCATTCAACACAGTACTGTGTCTCTATAAACACGTGCCCATGATAACCTGGTTCCCAGTCTACAAAGAGCATGGCCAGTGCCTATATGAATTACAGGACCATTTCCGTGTGGGGTTCGCAAGAGCAACGTGATCAAATTTGTCCGTGTTTGTAACCATACCATATATATAAACGTAAGTAGACTTGTGTGGAGGTAAACGAGTTCACGTACGCACGTGTTCGTGCATGTAAACTGACAAAAACTGATCAGCTGAATTCTGTTTTCACGAGGAGTGGCTGACATGTTCTGGGCCTAACTGCTTGCGTTCGTGTATCCATAACAGTCACATGCTTTAAGTACACGAATACGCATCTCAGCCTCGAAAATTGCCAAAGATAAGAATGACTTCCAACGCTATCCTAAGTATGTATGATCCGGGAATCAAGTCATGTCACATAGTCAGTTCAACAGTCATCTCAGGTAAAGTTCAGAACATCTTAGGAGGAACTACTATGACCATGGTTCCATCACATCGGGTTTCAAGGTATCTAAATTCCGATCCGGCCGTTTCCAGGGTAATCATTTCTTGTGAGAAGCATTGGAGCGCGTCTCGCTTTTATGGTTTGGTCTATACACCTTTATGTTTTCCTAACGCTGTTTCTAAGCCAGACACGCCCCTGTGCTGGGAAGTAAATAGTTTCTGTGTTTACACCTATGGTACCGCCTTATGCCTCCTCCGAGGAGTGATGGTCGCGAGGGTAGGTGTGGTGATTCTGGGATTCCAGAAGAACCCTTGTGTTGGACTACACAACACCGGGTTCCAACTTCACCAGGACAATGCAACCATGCACGTGTCTGGATGACTGCATTCCATGACTGAACACAATGAATGTCCTCCGTTTTCACATAATTTGGCGCTGTCAGATTTTCATCTATCCCCAACCAAAAGAAGGAACTGTCTGACAGGCGTTATACACAGGCGATGACGTCATTTCTGCTGTGGTAGTCTTTTTACAGCACCGGGAGGCGGCGTTCTTCACCAGCTGGATCCAGACACTCACTCTAGTATCGGTGGTAGGAGTGTGTGGACCTCGGAGGGCAGTTTGTTGCAAAATAATTAGCAGCTAACTCTATCAGCACAGTTAAAGATAGACTAGAGCTTTTATGCCTCTCCTTGTGTTTGGTTACGAAAAGTGAACATAACGATCTGTTTTTAAGATGTGCATGTTCGATTTACTTTTTGCACATTGTGTGCTTTGCCGACTCAAGGGAATAAGATGAAATTACACATTTCCTGTCATTTGTTTCTTACGTTCAAGGATTGATGTCAACCTGTCACGAAACTGAAAACGTATATTGCCTGGATACATATTTAAAAAAATAAAAAATATATCCGAAAAGACGGAAACAATTTCTTCGAATTTGACGGATGATAACGAATAGGATTTTGACAGATTTCAAGCGAATTCTGTAGAAAGGAATGAGAATACTGTTTCTTAAAGAAATCTCTTAGCTACAGGAAGTGTATATGATATTTGCAATGACATTAACATTGATGAATCTGTGTACTCTAGTGCACTAAATAAAGCATACTTATTGTTGGCCTTTGAAGACACTTCCACTGCAATTATAAGCTCAGCTGATAATCCAGTGTACAATTTTAGCTCTATCAAAAGCATATGTGCTAATCAGTCGGTGTCGATTCCATGTGAATGCCACATTAACGTGATCTTAAACAATAGCTCTTCTACTTCAAAGTTCAAAATATTTCGAGTTCCTATTTTTAGAACATAATAGAAAACAGGTGAATAAATCTGCAGTTATTTACAGTGAATCTTTTATTCCTTCAAAATTAATAATGTTCTAATCGCCTGAGTGATTCTATTTACAACAGATCCTTTAAACCAAACCTCCACAGGCAAATTCAAACAATGTTTCACGACAGTTGGCACTCGGTCTCAACGTGTTGTCTCAAAATTTCCGATTATTGCAGGGGAAAAATATTTTCTCTGGAACATAAAAGCAAGTGATGCGAAATGCGGTTTTCTACTCGGTTGCACAAGGGTGTTGGAGTTTTCGGTTTAATTAAGAGCATTGGAAGGAAGAGCTTTCCTGACGAGACCGTTGTTGATGAAATGGCACTCAAGAGCTCTTTGTCTGGGCTCACCTCAACCAAGAACCCTCGAGTATGTTCGTAGATATTGATTCGAACTGCATACAGAAAAGAAGTTTTTTACGCGAGGCATTTCTTAACAGGTCTTACGCATGTTGCTTGGGATGTCTGTGACATGAACATTGATTTTGTAATATCCTCATTAACTATGTATACTGATGAATTATCACTTCTCCACCATCATTAGTAGTGAACACTCTGAATCAATATTTGTGAACTAAACGTTATCGTGATTTACAACATCCCAATATGTTCTGTCGTTTCCCGCAGCAAGATCTATGTGAGTACGGTTGGAGACGATGGGACTGAAATTGACATATAGTGTAATATATTTCCTAGGAATATTGACAAGCCTACTGGATTTAACTGGACTTAGCAACCAATTTCCTTTTTATAGTGGATAAAAACAACAAACTCGACATCAGCTTTTGAAGTGAGTGAGTGAGTTGAATGTCACACGGCACCATTATTCCAGTTATATCAAGGCTTGTCAGCAGAATGAGTGAAACAGATGGGAAGAGATGCACACGCACCAGCCTCTTTTATAAAAGCACGTGCACACGTGTCAGGCTGACAAACCTAGAAGCATAAGTGGGGCGAACTGGGATTCGATTCCTAGATGACTAGCGTGACTAAGGGGCATGATGACATCTTAGATGGTTGAGCCGCTGTTAACCCTAGTTTGAAATCGGTACAGAGATGCACCACATTTTGAGACTAAAAAGCGAGTTAGTCGTGCTGGACGCCGTCTTAGCAATATCCTGAGCATCACGGTGGGGACGCAAACATGGGCCTGACACATTACATCAATCTGAAGAACAGAACCATGTTTGGTATGAACTATGAAGCTACCCTATCGGAAACAACCAACAATCATACGCAACAATACCTGACGGCACCTGGAAGTGAAATGTGGAGATCTTTAGTACCGAGCAGATGTTTATTGGTCTTTATATTAATATTTCCTGGTGGAGGTCCCGCATGTAAATTCTGCACGCTCTGTCCTGTGGACGACTTGTTTGACAGACATGACACAGATACACTCACCTTGCCATTTACCCCGGAAGAAACGCATCGAGGATTGCCGATGTTAGCAGGAAGATAGATCAAGTAATGTGTATTGGAGGATGACTCAGAAATCATTGTGGATGTTGCGGGATGGCCCAGCAAACATTGTGAATGTTGGCAGGATGGCCCAGCAAGCATTGTGAATGTTGACAGGATGGCCCAGCAAACATTGTGGATGTTGGCAAGATGACCCAACAAGCATTATGAATGTTGGCAGGATGGTCCAGCAAGCATTGTGCATGTTGGCAGTATGACAATGCAAGCATTGTTCGTGTTAGAAGTGGGACTACAGAAATGTTCTCTGAACATAGTTCTTTGAACGAATTTCTTTGTAACTCCTGGTTTTAGTAGATCAATAAAGTCAAATAATTCTCAGCTTCCTTTGAAATTCTGTTTTCACAGAGCACAATCACGGGTGTTAAATCTGTTCTTTTATAATTACCCGCTGATGCGGAAGAGTAATTACACTTGGTTATTCTGCTGTTGAAGATCCCCAACACCGACCATAAGCAAGACAAATGAAGAGACGTCATTCTCTTTGAGTCGATAATCAAAGCGGCCGGTGTATAAGTTCTACATCAAACGAAGTCACGGAATCAACGTTTTCCATGAGGACTCCCCCCGATCGTTAGACAAGGAACAAAAATATGTGTGGTCCCTATAGAGAAAGACACGAAATGATTCACTAATAGGATCCTTCACAGGTAAGACGATAACATCACGTAAGGACACAAATTACATTCATGTACCATCGCTTCCGGGTCCACGTAATGTGATTATGTTTCAGAATAATAAGGGGTAACCTTGCTGTTAAAGTCGTCACATCGACGTCCTGATCGTAATGCCCCGAGTTGGGAAAATAAATAAATAAATAAATAAATAAATAAATAAATAAATAAATAAATAAATAAATAAATAAATAAATAAATAAATAAATAAATAAATGAAAAGATAAACGTACGGACGAATTAACAAATGAAGAAATAGATAAAACGACGACACGACTCTACACATGCAACATGACATTATGGCAGTGTTTCCATCATGGCTGATACACGATAATAGAACGTCCATCACACTATCAACATTTGGATTATTTGATATAGAATTATTTTAATCTTATTTAATTCACTTGTAATTGCACCATTACAACCAGTTCCGTGAATGTTGTTACTCTTTAACAGTCTGGAAAGAGTCGATTGTGGAAAGTGGGGGATTAGATAAAGCAAGAGCAGTTAGTTAGAGACCATTCCAGACAAGTGTAAGCATGGCAGGTGCCATCTGATTAAGTCTGGAATTGATGGTATTGTCTCATTCACATCTCCTTTGGAGAAACATTGAGGGAGATGAAGTACTTGAGAGCTGCTGTGGCCATCTTTAGGAGACGCCCATCTGTTATGTCGCAGTGTAATCTGGTAGTGAATTAGGGTCAAGGGCTTTTAGTGGCTAACGGGCACTTCATGATGGCAAGATGTTTCTGCCGATACAACTGTACTGAGATATGTCAGTACAACTTCCAACTTTGAGTGAGACTGTATGATTTGTTTGGTACATGCTGTGAATAATTCATTGAGATAACCAATGACGAGTTAAGGGAACAACAGAATGTGCACTCATTTACATTGCAGTGTGGATGCTCTACGATGACCTTTGTTTAATGAACCCACGTGAGAGTTGAGTGCAGTACACTGACAAGAAAACCAAACTTCAAGAAAATAAACCACGATCATTTAAATTACATGCACCAGACAACATGGACATACACTGGCATTGCCGTTCATGTATTGTGTCCCATCTGCGTCCTACGCAACGACGTGCCGCTGTTTGTGGCATATGTCTGGTATGCATAATGTTTACATTTATGTTATGGACAGTTTTATTGGAAAACACGTACTTGGTATTGTTTTGATACGGGTGTATTGCTGCTGATGTTGTTAAATGAAAAATTGTACCAGACACTTAATCAAGTTACGTGAATTATTGGCACTTCTTGGTGTCCCGTCCAACACCTGTCTTAATATACCCTCAACGTCTATGACCTCGTCGATGCTTCCATAATTTGTTTCACATCAGAAACATATACCAACAGAGAAATAACTGCGGCAGAAACTCAATCAGCAAATTATCATTGTCCAGTGTGCAATAGTAGAATTCTGACAGCGCCGTAAACAGGTGGTTAGTAATAAGTATTACACACTGTTTGCTGGGCGAATTATATTAAAACTATTCACAAACATGAAAAAATATACTGAGCTTGTAGTCTGATATGACCTTCCAAGCATAAAAGTATTCAACACTCATGATGTTATGACGATACAGATAGGCTGTATTGTGACAACAATGTGGACTAGCCAACTACAGGGTGTACACACAATGTACACATTATCTACTCACTATCCATCCCGTGTGAACCAGGTGTTCCACTAGACGGTCCGGTATGAGACTATCCAGACTGACTGACTGATGGTCTGTGAACCAGGTGTTCTGGTAGATGGTGCGGTATAGGACTATCCAGACTGACTGATGGTCTGTGAACCAGGTGTTCTGGTAGATGGTGCGGTATAGGACTATCCAGACTGACTGATGGTCTGTGAACCAGGTGTTCCACTAGACGGTCCGGTATGTACGTATCCAGACTGGCTGACTGATGGTCTGCTGTTCCAGATCTCAACACCAAAGGTCAAGAGGTCCAAGAGGTATAACACAACATAAAGCTAATGTCAGTACCATTTCCAACACTGTAGACATATGCTTTGGACGTTGACTGCAGGAATCTAATACCATGGGAGTCTGTGAGCACGAGGTGACTCGACTGATATGCATTGTGCTGTGTGTACTGATGTGAAATGGACGCCATTAACAGCTGATGTGTCGTGTCAGGAGGGAGTGACGAATCAATGGAGCCGTACTCAAAACACCATGCTTTCAATCAGTCACCTGAGGTCATTACTGTTTTAGACGTGTGTTTAAAGTGCTACAGTAATGTGGCTTCCTCAAATATGATTACACTATTAGTGTTTTGGGAATGGAGACAATTCAGCAAACTGTTAAGATCAGTGTGCACTGCGATTTGTTGGATATGAAATTCCAGTACTATACTATTTACTGAGAAAGTGTTGGCGGGGACTTTAAGTACCAGTGTACCTAGAAAAACTCCAAGTCTTGTACTTTGATATTAAAAATACTGAAAACACTAGAACCATTATTTATCTCGATGATCTGTCAAAACACATTCTATGGGGCGTGTGAGTGACAGATGTGTTTCTGGATTTAACATCGATGACAGTAGGTGTTGATCAGTGGGTCAGAGGAAAGTCCTACTTTTCATGCAGCACCTGTCACTCAATGAAGAATCAGGGTGTCAATATACCTACTGACATAGATTAAATAAAACAATTAACAGCTCGATCACATTGTTATAATGTCATCATCACTAGATGCGCTTACGAGAGCTGATCGAGTCCCACGCGTCAGTTTCTCCCCGTTGCTGGGGTCTGGACATTCACACGTTATAACTGTTACTTTGTCCGCAGTCAGCCTGAGTCCTTCAGACTGTGAAGGGTATAATCTGCTCAGGACGAAGTAATACTGTAGGCATCTTAGGGATCTTTAATATATAGAGCTGTAAAGAATATGTTATAGGAAACATGCATCCAGGATCGATGTTCATTGTGGATTTCCTACATTACAAGAACCTGTTCATCTCTGCTGTCGGTCAACAGGAAGGAGACGGTATTGCCTCAAGGACATAAAAACTAAATTAAAGCCATTCTCGTGCAAAATTGTTTTCCATTTGTGACTGGAAAGCCAAATGAGCAGTCACTGAAGTGTCACTTTGTCCCCTCTAATTCTGTAAATTATCAGGCAAATATGTTTCTTCACAGCAGCGAAACAAATGCAATTTCCTTCTAAGACGCTTCTACAGCAATAGCATTAAAAATAGAAGACAGTCCGCATTTCATACACTCATAAATATAATTCGTTTGGGGAACAAAGTTATCAATAGGTTCCATTTCGCCAGAGTTCTCCTAATTACAAAAGTGTAATACGCTATGGTATTGTTGTTTCTATTTGTGATTCAGTGAGCAGTCTGCCAGAAACGACCAAACTTATTAAATTGTAATGGGTTTCTATGACAGCGCCTTTTTCTCTGTCCTGAACAGGTTAGGTCTTAATTCATTTCCTGATGATGAAGGAATATAGAGTTTCTAGCACCAGACCAAAGGGTTAATAAGCACCTTTGAGGTATCACAGTGAATGTCAGTGATGCATTATTAACAATTAACTAAACGTATTACTCAGTGTACTTCGAAGCCATATTTTGAAAATGATGTAATAACACAACAAAATATTACAAAATAAGATCAGTTGCAAATATTAGGTCATTTGTGAGTCATATTTAACATACTGTAAATGGTGTGGTGACGTTGGGCTGATACACAAGAATATCCATACATGTACTTTTCCATCAAGGTGTGCTCACTAAATAAAAACATGATAGAGTAAGTCGCCTAATGACATCTACTGTAACTGAAGCCAAATGATTAAGAAAGGAGCCTATGACACTTCTTGTGTGTGTAAATCAAATAAGTTTAAGCACATGAAGCAGTAATTTGGCTCCAAGCAGCATACTGGTTCACAGATGCAAATGGACTAGTATTATGTGGCTATCGATACTCTCAAAATATACAGCTGTTCTGTCACAAGGTCCACAAACGACGTGTTTGTCATGGAACCACCCTGTCAATGTCAGCATTGTATGTTAACAATGTGGGGTTACATCCTGCTGATGTGAGACTGGGATTACATAGGTTAACATATTACTGATATATGAAAATTACAGATGAGGACCAGCAGCTACTGCCAAAATTGGTATGATTCTTACCTAAGCAACAATGCATAAAACTCATGAAGTAGTCCTAAAACGTCCCCTCTGTCCGTGATGTTGATGTTAACAAAGCGCTCTTGTATTTTACACATGTCAATTAATACTGTATGAAGCTTGAACCTATACCCTCAGACATCTCAGTCACAAGCACTGGAGGATGAAAAGACTTGTGCCAGTGATAATATTTGGAATGGAAACCAACACGACAGCTGTATTAGCTGACATTTTATCTTCTCCTATAAACAAATGAACTTCCACTCTTCCTCCAAACAAAACCAGAAGATTCCCATACCAGATGGATACCGATGAGTGATTGTACGGCAAATCCCCCACTGTCACTGATGGAATCTCGCCCATACAAACTCTTTTATCCACCCATCCTTTTGATCTGTATCAATCGATTCCCTTATTATGTACATGAAACCATTAGATAGACAACCCTAGAGTTGGCGAGTGTTAATATACTTTCACACAATGTGAGGATCGACTCCAAGCTACAGATGTGTTTACTAATCAGTGAGGTTCAACAGGTTTTATTAGATTGTATTTACCTAGATGTGTGTCAATAAACCGATGTACCGATTGACTGGATTTGTTGTTTACACGTCTACACCCAGGAAACACATTTCTTTTGTTTTATATATCTATACTGTAGTGGGATCCCTTATTAATACAGCGTTCATTCTATTGACTAACATATTGACGATCGTGTAGTGGTTCTTCTCGAGTGGTGTCTTACTGGATATGTTCCAGATGTCCCGCAATGAGGACGCCGGTTACGAGAATGAACACAATACGATTTGATCAGTAAATATAGCATTATATTATGTTGATCATACCCCATACAGAGCGTTACAGACACACTAGCGTTTACACAAACATTAACCCTAATGACAACATTCAATAAGACCAGTAGCAAATGACAAACACTGGATTACATTGTTTGTGTGATGGGTCAGTGACATTAAGGCGTTAATGACTGAGAGAGTGAATGGGCTGTTAACAATATTCCAGTTACATCATATTATGTCAGCACTATCTGCAGGGAGGAAAGTGATACCGATGTAAGGCGTTTAAGCCCTTGTTAAAAACCACGAGAACGGATACAAAGCTAACAAATCAAGAAACATAACCTGGTTGAATTAAGATTCCAAGCCAAAATCCTATTGCAAGGGCATGTCCATGAGATGCGACTTCCTAATTGCGGCGTCTAAGGCGACTGTGCCATTTTCTCCCCTATTCTCACACGCTGTCAACACTCAGCAATCCCGGACATAGAATTCAGAAACCCCACTCCAACACTCAGCATCCCCACCTATCCGTACACCCCACCTATCCGTACACTCCAAATGTCAACATCTCCACACATGCATACTACCTCGCTCTCAACATCCCCACACATCCGTTCACCCAACACTCAACATCCCCACACATGCGTACAGTCCAACACTCAACATCCCCTCACTTCCGTATAGCCCAACACTGAACATCCTGGTACTATGAAGGGGAATTAACCAGCTGCTGTTGTTGTATGACGGTGGTGTTATTACATACCCGCAGGATCTGGATCCGTCTATGCTCAAGACATAACAGAACGTTTAGAAGTAAGATCTAAAACGCCTTTGCAAATGCCTTTTAGTAAGTGTAGTCTTAACGAAATCGGTCTCAAGGGTTACGTAACAGTTATATCCCAGATCCTTTATCACTTACCAAACCTGAAGTTATCTTTCCCAAGATAGCATAAACACCGTTTCATGTATTTTGCCTCCATCAATAGGAACAGTGTACCCAAACGTGCCATAAAACTTTATCTGGTTCTCACTGCATGTGGAGGTTAGTCGTATGCAACGCGCAACGAAAAGGTTAATGACTCACAAGTTGGTCGTATGGAAGATTTAACCTTTGTTCAGTAAGAACACAGTCGGAACGAAAATGGATTCTTTAAGTAATTGAATGGGTGATCAATGAGGGCGTGTTAAATTCATTACCCGGTCACGGAACCTATAGCCCTGCGTCTTGTTGCATGTTGCCACGGCGAAAGATCCATAATTCGGTCTCTCTCAACTTATTACACGATAGTCCAGTCTCTACTTATTTCACGCTAGTCCAGCCTCAATATATTACATGTTAGTGCAGCTTATTACATGCTGGACAGTCTCGATTAACTTATTACATTTAGTTCAGACTCCCTAAGCTTCTAACATGTTGGTCCAGTCTCTAACAGTTTATTAAATGTTGATCCAGTCTCCCCAGCTTATTACATGTTGATCCAGTCTCCCAAAGCTTATTCAAGTTAGTCCAGTCATCCCCAGTTTATTAAATGTTGATCCACTCTCCCCCAGTCTTCTCTCATCTTATTACATGTCCAGTCTCTCCAAGTTTATTACATGTTGGTCTAGTCTCCCTCAGCTTGTTACAGGTTGGTCCTGTCTCCCCCAAATTATTCCAGGTTGGTCCAGTTTCAACCAGCTTATTACATATTGATCCAGTCTCCCTCACCATATTACATGTTGGTCCAGTCTCCCTCAGTTTATGGTCTCCCTCCACCAAACTCATGTACACCCTGGCTTTTCAACAGCCTCTTTAAACTCCACACATGTTAACCCAGTCCCCAAGCATTCAATACGTTTTTCCACTGGGAATGCTGTACATATATTCCAAGTATACGCAACAGGAAAAAGGACATTTGAAAGCAAACCAAGATCATGTGATCACTTTTTACGTCGATTATAAACTTATTCTTCTGATTCCGCAAGCATCGATAGTGGCATACAGTCTGCGTTGAAATATATCAGTATGTTTTAATGTTGTCAACATGACACAACTGCTATGTTCTGTGCCACTTGGATCGCAAACAGAGAGCATTATATATACCAAGAGCTATACCGGATCGCAGCTTGCCTTCGTTCTCGAGGCATTAAGCCTGAGTCTGGAATCAATCCGGATAACGGGTTTCAAAATATTCATTCCAGAAAAAGACAAATAAACTGATCACCTTGATGTCTCATGCATTTAAGCTTAATCAAGAGAAATATAACATTAGTGCAGATAATAAAATCAAATTACGATTTCTTTGAGCTCAATGAGAAAACTGTCCAATGTTCCTTCACAATGAACATAACCAGATGTTGCCAAGTATTCCAAACACTCCGGCTCCCTCTGCTAATGATAAATGGCCGAATGAAGAGGGCATTTGTCAGATCACAGCTGAAACCCAATTTATCAACTTCACGAGGTATTAGTTCTCGGCAGAGCCCCAAAAAGGTTTACTCCATGCTACCGCACTGCTCTCATGTCATTGTAAATATCTAAAACGTTAAAACAAACTGTTAGCATCAACCTTGTATTTAAAAGTGTGTACACCACATTGGCCTACAATACACTTAATTGGACTTGCGGTCTTTGGTGGGGTATTAATACGGTACCCCATGAAGTCTTTAAAAAGGCGTTTCCCGTTTCACATGGACGCTATGTGTTGGTCTTCTGTTTTCGTAGTCATTTCTAATATCAGCTTATTAGTTTGGTACATCATCTGTAAAACATTCAAATTCCACGCATGGGTGCATTAAAGTGTCCATCCCCATTTTGGGGAATCTGTACAAGATGGAAATGTTCATTCAAACATGCTCAATAAACTGCTCACGGAAACCTCCACAGGAAACGCGGGACAGTTGTCTGCACAGCAAATGCTTCATACAAGTCGACAAGTAACCGCTTCCCACAATATCCCACAGCAAACGGTGCATACAAGTCGACAAGTAACCGCTTCCCACAATACCCCACAGCAAACGGTGCATACAATTTGCAAGTGTAACAGCCGATGGTTCATACAAATCTAGAAAGACATGGTTTATTGAAACATACACCCTGAAGGGTTCAAACATAAGCATGGAGCAAACGGTTTATGCAAACATGCATATTAAAAGGTTCATGGAAACGTACATTTTCAACGATTCAAACAAATTAACGCAGTATACATTTAGAAAACAGGGAAAACGAAAACGCCACACCGTGAAAACTTACACGAAACTTGATATAATTTACTGTAAAGTATCCTTGGTTTTTTTGCAAACCAGGTGCCATTGCGATTACTTTCCTTTAGGTGACAGAGATGAAGATTACAAAGTCTATAGTTATCCTGTTTCCACACTGACTAGTATACAGGCGCCGACGTGAGGAAGACAACACTCGACAAGCTTATCTACTGAGAGTTCCCATGGCTCGGTCGTATTGAAGTTGTTGAGAAAATGCCCTTCCTCTCGTTCCTGTGTTCAGCCAGAAGTAATGGATGCCGGCTAGAATGGTGCGGTTGTTCGAACGTCAAAGACTGTTTGGGCTATGTATTCTCCCGGGTGCTGGCATAGATACTTTTGAAGCATACCGAATCACAGTACTGGGTGAATCAAACGCGGCAAGGCTATATCGATAACCACGAGAGCTTCCTTAGAAAAACAGTGTCCAAGTACAAAGAGCAGGTATGAGCAGTCTTGAGAAACATGACTAAGCATGAGCAGCCATGAGCATTCATGAACAGCCATGAGTAACATAAGCATTCAAGGGCAACAAAGAGTCACCGTGATCATTCCTGAACAAAGATAACCATGAGCATTCATGAGCAACTATGGGCGATCATGAACACGCATAAGCAATCAATTGGTCCCAGGCTATTATACATGTTGCAGATCAGTCAGTTTATTTTTGAGAAATTATTCATGACAAAACCGGAACCCATTTTGTTATCCTATCTACGTAGGACTCTGAGTAAACCGTGCGCTCTACTAATTCCACCAGCAACCTTAGATATATTGAGTAAAAACACCGTCAGTGCAATACAAGTGCACATAAATTACACAACAAAGAAATACAATTATTTAATTTGTCCTGAAACGCTCATCTGTTCACCGTTGCGATAACTTGTTAGCTTAACTTGCATTTCTTTCGAAATTGAATAAAGATAATGCTGTTCACACATGAGCACGTAGCTAGTGCTCACCTACCACATGCTTTAATCCTAGCATTTACATCTATGCAGATGAGGACATGCGCCCTTTATGGGGACTCAGTAGGAGGGAAAAGGACAGATGAGGTAGATTAGCGATACAACGGGTAATTATCAAAGTGTTATCTTTCAAGAGCCACAGTAAACGTTGGCCAAAGATAAATAAATAAGATCAATAAAAGCTGAAATATGACCGGATGTAGGTCAGTCACAGATTGACCATATTACGGGGATGATTTGCTTATACAATTACATTTAAACAAACAAACATTTAAAAAATCGTCAGTGAACAAACGATAAACATATTGGGACATTCAGGCCATCTTGATGAACAGTAAACGAATCAGTGTGGAAAAACTACTTCAGATTAATGTCATCCAATGTTTCCAGACATATATACAGGCATGATGTCAACTACTTCAGTATCCAGTTTGGTGAAATATTAACACATTCATCCCAGCATTGATTGTATGATTTGGTTTTGACTCGTTGGATCCTGCCATTGACATACCAGCAGACATAAAGTATGCAATCTGAGTAAACAGATAGGGATCGTGGAAGGCCACCAATCTGGACACGACGGTTGCATGTGTTTCACACTGCACCTTGTCGGGCCCTCGTGTCGGGTTATTGGTTTGTCCTCTCCGCCATGTATTTCTGCCACATGGAGACGCTCATTGCTGGAGTACTGTCCCGGCAGGTTGTCTGGTAGAGTTGATAACAAGTTACATTGTATGGAGTGACAAAATCAATACTCGCAAGGGGATACTGTAGCATAATTCAGATGCTGCTAAGGACAGTCCCTTAGGAGGGTGTGAATTAAACATGTCAGTTGGGTGGTATTACGATATATGCCACTACGCATAATTTACTGCATAAAACATCAGTATTTGAGAGCAGCGTTAGGATTATACACTTCCATGAGAGCGCTACAAAGACATCAGGCACCTGGGCATAATGATAAGACGTTAGACATCCGTGATAAATGACATTTGACAACGGTAGAGTGAACGTATAATAAGAACTTAAACGGTGACAGTTCCAACAGTTCGTGATGACGCGCTGACCGATGCAATGTTTCAGTGCTACATTGTAAAAGTGGACAGATGACGCACCCAAGACACAGGAGACAGACGCTCATTAATTCCACATTACCCTGTACCAGCAACTACCATTATCACACTCTGTCGTATGTGACACACTAGTACTTCACATCAAATCTACACAAACTTTACAGTAACATTATTTAGCTGTAGTGTCGTTTATCGTATGGTTACGATAATTACCGTTATTACTTCATACTGACCTCTGTCTAGTTACAATAGTCCCCATAGAAACTGACTTCGATCTCATTACAAGATTAATGATGATATTATAGGATAGCTTTCACACACGAACATTGTTTTATATATGTGGAGGACTTTTCCAATGTTCATATATCAGAGACGAAAATGATGTCCGATTTAATTCCTTGCGTTGATTTGAACAATATGTTTTCACGTCGTTTCAAGAAAAACATGACTCGCCTTGGCATTTATTTGTGCCGGCTGTAAAAGATGGCACATGATATCGTGCATCTTATATCATGACCTCATTTCATAAATGGGCGCTTTTCTCACCGTCTCAGTTTGCAAAAGGAAAGGGTTTTGTCGCTTATATTTGCAAATAATGCTACACAACAGCTATAGATGGGCAACTTCCCTGCGCAATACAAGGTTGTGAGAGCCTTCATGTCATTATGTGTTGATGGCGATATGTGTTCCTATATTGTCATACATTCTGCTCATTTAAAGTGGTTCAGCACAAATGGGTTTTGTGCGTGACAACTGCTTGGTCGGATGCCGTACCTTCAGGTTTCTTTTGTTGAAGTACAATTACTCTTATCTTTTTTTTCAAAGTAAAAACATATCATCATTTCACTGTTTAGATGTTAACGTCTCAACGCTCACGTCGCGAGGGTGCTTCTCGTACTGATTCTCGTTTCAACTACTTTACCTTTAACTTAGCACAGACATTTACAAAGCAGCTACTCTATACGGTGGTATTTACTCACGAAATGTAAATGATAAATGTAGATCATCATATAACATTAAACAACGACATGGGGACATGTTTAACACCACCCGATAAGGAGAAGATACGAAATCCACACCACTGAGTGTATAAATAAATGTGATGGTAAATAGACGACAATGATATGATTGGCACTTGAAACAAAACGAAAACGACCCGATCATAATATACTTCTATAATGAAATGTGTGTGTGTGTGTGAAATCGAGGACAATATCAGACAAAATTAAATATCCACACCAAGAACCATGTTGCACGTGTCGACCTTAGCGCCACACTTTTACTTAGACTTTGACATAAGAAAGATCTGGAACGGAATACAGCCTTGCCTGGAGACGGGAATCACTCCCTCTTAAAATATTACAGGGAACATAATGTGCAATGAGGAAGACAATACTGCTAAACACATTACATATATGATGAACTTTATACCAAATATTGCATTTGATACACAGACATCTAGGATCCAAACGTCCAAGATCAATCCTTTTGACTCTACAGTCACATTCTACAGCAAACCAAATAGTATGCCCATGACGGGAATAATTGGTCTTACAGACAGCTAAGTGTCAGTGCGGCATCATTGGTCTTACAGACAGCTAACTGTCAGTGCGGCATCATTGGTCTTACAAACAGCTAACTGTCAGTGCGGCATCATTGGTCTTACAGACAGCTAACTGTCAGTGCGGCATCATTGGTCTTACAGACAGCTAACTGTCAGTGCGGCATCATTGGTCTTACAGACAGCTAACTGTCAGTGCGGCATCATTGGTCTTACAGACAGCTAACTGTCAGTGCGACATCATTGGTCTTACAGACAGCTAAGTGTCAGTGCGACATCATTGGTCTTACAGACAGCTAACTGTCAGTGCGGCATCATTGGTCTTACAGACAGCTAACTGTCAGTGCGACATCATTGGTCTTACATATATCTGACTGTCAGTGCGACATTTGTCTTACAGATATCTGACTTTCAGTATGACATTGGTCTTACATATATCTGACTGCCAGCATGACATTGGTCTTATAGATATCTGAGTGCCAGTATGTTGTTGGTCTTACCGACATCTGACTGTCAGTATGACATTGGTCTTACATATATCTGACTGCCAGTATGACATTGGTCTTACATATATCTGACTGTCAGTATGACATTGGTCTTAAATATATCTGACTTTCAGTATGACATTGGTCTTACATATATCTGACTGCCAGTATGACATTGGTCTTATAGATATCTGAGTGCCAGTATGTTGTTGGTCTTACCGATATCTGACTGTCAGTATGACATTGGTCTTATAGATATCTGACTGTCGATGCGATACTGGTCTCACAGATATCTGACTGCCAGAATGACATCAGCTGTGTGTTGAGCAGCAGTCACATAATTCTGTAGAAGCAAACCATCAGATACAAGTACGCCTTTCTTGTCCACTGGTGTAACATTGTTACTGTTATCACCTAAACGTTTTAATTCAAATCGATTACAGTCCGACAAAGAGAATAGAGTTACGCTGTAAACTGTTCAAGCACAGAGCAAATCCAATCATGCCATAAAGCCGTAGCTCACCAGAAAGGACCATGTGACGTGCGCAAACGGGATGAAATGACATCCACCAAACATGCGCTTTGATAATGAAACGATAAACCCAGTTGAAGGATAATTTTTCAGAATTACTGCTTGTTGCAGCGTTCCTGCTTTCCCCTAGGAATTATAAACACAACCACCACGTCCTGCTTATGTCTCTCCAAAGTGAAGGATTGTTCATCTCTAAAATGACATGCCAATATTTGAAGTTCGGAACACAATACGAGCACTGTAAACAAAACGTCCTTTCTAATCCAATACATTTATGATCCAAGGATGCCAGATGCTGTCCTGAATATTCCCTACACGAGAACCACATCCACAACCTCCTCCAGCTATATAACACTAATCAACAGAAGGGTTCAAATGGACTGTAGCTCACCTTTCTCATTGATGAACACATAAAACTCTCTTATTTCTGGATGTAAAAGCGATGCAATTCGTAGATGTTTATCACTATATTCTGACCACCTATTCTGAAGGAATGTGAGGAGTAGCCGACTCGCTCGTCACCCGAAGGTCCGGAATATTGACTGCATTACACTACCGCCTCTTAAGCCAGACAGAGTGAAAACGAATATTTTGAATGAAGGAGTGGGAAAACAGTGTTCAGTGTACATAACAGAAAGATATCATATATACAACTTACTGAACATTACTATTTGTAGTAGTTTTCATTTAAGGGTGTGATAATTTTCCGCTCTATGCGACGCAACATGTCGTAATGAGCATTGGTATGCGTAAAATGATCGTTGGCATATGTTGGTCACAAAGGACAACGAATTAGTTCAATGAAATCGTAAGGTTCGTGAATGGTACATGAACCCGTCATATGATCTTAGGTGAATCACCACGTGCTGTATAGCCCTAAACTCTGAGAGTATGTTGTGCTCGACGCATGGAAATCAGTTCCTGTTCCTCGCGAGATACTCAATTTGGTAAGGTGGATTAACACACTGTAATAACAGTTGTTACAGCTAACTCGCCCTGCCAACATGTCATGAATTAACTCAGGTTGACGCAATTGATCAGCCGGGGACGTCTCATGGCCCGTTTTATCATTGTCAAAACCCAAGTGGTGGGCAAACAAGTCATTTGAAGTCTTCAGAGTTATTGACTGAAGTGTTAATCGAAATACAAAACCTTGAGAGACGCTTAACAACAGCAAAATGGCTTTAAAATAAACGTAGCGCGATCGGTTTGGTTACTGGTGGTAAACAGATTTCATGTCGTTCGCTCTAAACAGCGCATTTTATTATTGTCTTGTAAGTAGGCAGTGGCCACGTGAAATTTGTTTTGGGGTCTGAAACCGCGATAATTAAGTTCAAGTAATGCACTGGTGTCATGAGATAAATTATTGGTCTGCCAATTTGCCCTGGGCACAGAAAATATTAGTGTTCTTTCCTGATAAGGTTTTGAGCAATAACATCTTCAACAGCAGTCATGAGACATCCAGCAAATGTCTGTTGATGAAACACTAGTACTGTAGAGTAAAGACTACTAGTAATTTCTCTGCCGGAAAGACACATGTGTAACAGTTTATATGTAACTTGGTAATGTCGATCATAATGCTTATGAGGACCTGTGATCATAACCGTCATGATCTATACGCGTTACTAACAAATACCGTACCTTTGTATTCCAGTAGTGACATAGGTATATATCATATGTACGAAGTTTGACAGCATACTTTTGTGACAAGTTTAAATGTGAATCTAGTGGATATTTATGTACATCCTGCTAAAAGACGTATTTGGACTTGAAAATATAATCTGTAATGTAGCCGCCCAAACATGACTATTCGGTACATACTGAAATACGTATGGGTGGCAGTAGAGTTTAACTGTTCTGACAGGTGCTCATCTGAACACTTTAGCCGTGGTCAAGGATCTTCGAATCATGGCAAGTTGTTGTGTACAATTCACTTATAAACTACTTCAGAGGTGCACCGCGTACATCCCCTCTGCCGGGCTATTGAGTTAACGTGGGAGAAATCACATCACTAAAACAACTACGATAAAACCGGGAATCGATCATTCACGCAATTGCCATAAAGCGGCAGTATTATCTACATCGCACATACACCATTATACGGCGATTACTCCCTCATGGAATCCTGACTGAACAGTGTGTGTTAGTCCTGCAGTGCAAACACATCGATCCATCCAGTGAAAGCGGTTTGTCCAGACCAAGCCTTTGCATGCAGATCCAGGCAGGCACAACACCGCGTGATAGTTCCAAATAAATTACAAAAGCGAAATTGTTAAAAAATAATCCTGAGATGTGGTCACAAAATGGATGAAATGGGACGGGACAAATGTGTCATGCTAGGTTTTAATGAACGTCCTGTGCACGGACCGGCCACGGAAAGTGAATTAGACTGGCGAATTAGATAAAACCACGATGCAAATTGGTCCACACTTAGTTAAATACAGAATTATTTCCCAGTGAGGGAAAATCGATGATGAAAATTGTTTTCCAAGCAGAAAGTATCCTCATTGAAAATACAAGAAAATCACCATTAGCGTTAAAAGCAACATGTAACGACCTGTTTTCTCTACAGTAATGATAACACGACCTACAGACATGACGAAGAGTGTTTATCCTTCATAACGATGTCTTAGGAAATTTCGTGGCAGCGGCAACATGGACGCTTAAAAGAATACTCACAAAACAAAGTACTGCAATACTATTATATGGGAAGACACTGGGTGGGAAGGATGATACATGTGTAACTGAGGTAGAGACCACAAACTCCAGCTCAGCTGTCAGAGGGGGTTACTGATTAACGCCTGTGATGAATCGGTGCTGTTAAGCCATCATACAGACAATTGCCCACCATGTGTATTGCGTGATGTATCTAACGAGAACATCATAGTGCCACGTTACTCTAACGCATCAAGATCAGCTAGTTAACAGACTAGAATTCTGAAAAACTGTAGAAACGTTCCGATCCAAATCTGGGCTTCAGTTGCGAATCAATTTACATGTAGCATGACTGTAACATGACAGTGAACAACATGTCATGTAACTTGACTGTAACACTACCCTGAAGCAGATCTGTAACATGACTGTAACTTAACACAGAACTCTAGACACGTGGCACTTTATTCGCAAATAGTTCGTGTGTTTCATAGTTGGAAGTTTCAATATTCCATGCTTCGTCGTTCATACAGACTAGACTGCTACAGGTGAACCCATATCTATAATATCCGAATATCTCGAACGTAATACGCAGCCCCGACCATATAGATACATGTATATACAGCGAATCCCGAATTCGAGATGTAGAGACATAAAGCTATCTCTAAGCCTTGGCCTTGGTCCCAGCTGTAGATGCCGACTGTCAGTACTTCTACCAGTTACTTGTCTCTCTTGTACTCTTCCACACACATCTAAGATGTACAGGTATAGAGCAAATGTACAGGTATTGTATTGTCATTTTCTCTGCTTGACCAATTCGAGACCAATTTTTCGACCCAACATGTTTTGTACAACAAAGGTCTGGTCTGAGTTACCTTCGGATCTCTTACGACTGGAAACTGAATGAAACAGGTCTACAATTAAAGCAATTAAAGTCGGCAATGTAAAACTGAGAAAAAAAAGAAGCTAAAGTGTTATGTAGCTGCCAACAATATATATTTGGGAAACTTTCTACTTGGGATATTGGTCATTAGAAAGCGATGTATTCCAAGGTGTTAGCTGGCCAACATTGATGTGTCCTCCTCATTTCCGTCATAAAGAAAGGAAAGCTTTATTGTTGCCTTGCAAGACCTTTTGAGAAAGCGTTTGGCTCTGTTTGAAATCTTGGTAGGAAGAGCATGTCTTATTTATCTCAAACGTTGTCAAAACCCCTACGCTTTGAGGTGACTTGGGATACCCTGATACCCTATACACGGCATTTGGACTCGGCAGTGCACGCAAAGCAAAATTACATCACAAAATGATCCGGAAATCCGTTCAGAAATACATAACAGATATTTGTCAGAAACATAGTAATCATACCTGAAGAACATACATAAGAATAGAATAACGTGCTGGGCTTTATATCTTCCTTATCTAAGTGGTCTTTCTGATGAGTCCTGAGTCCTGAACGGCATGTAGAAACCGTAGTTAGCCGTCTAAAAATCAGTGCTTCTCCTTCCCCGTGGGGAATTAGTGACAATATTATTTAACCTAATGAAATAGAATGACCACTTTGTCCACTCATTCCCATCAGATGGACGATATGCTGTCTGTTTCTCCTACAGTAACTAGGAAACATCCAAGCACGTCAAGAGGGTTATTGCTGTAGCTGAATGACCATGGATATAAAGCTGCTTGGTGCAGATGCAAGAAGAGTCTTACATGGAAACAGAAGAAGACACCTTGCTACGGTAGTGCAATGTCATCGTATTTAGGAAAATCGGCTGACCTTGTCCTCTGTCTGCGAGCGATTCCTTGTCATTGAGTAGGGAGTAACTCTAAAGCTCTAAATGTGACTTGATCACGATGTGTACCTCGTGTAAACAGTATACATTATCAGAGGAAAGACATGAAACAGCTTCTGGGTTGCAGATGAGAGAGAGCTTCCAATATTGCTCAGTGTAAAGTTCCATTAATGGAAACAGTCGAAATTCTGTATGTCATCTTCAATGATCAAATCATATATTTAACCTATGAAATAATTGTCTACTAGATGTGTCTTTACTCAGGATTACCTATGTGTGACGTAAGTTGTTGTTTCTCCTGGTTAGGAAAGGTCTGTAGCTCACACAGCAATCAATAGTCCCCACATACAGAAGTTCTCCCGTGTTCCAGGACCGTGGCGGAAACAATACTTCTTGTATTCCTTTAGCTTGACTGCATTAGGTTGCTAAATCGTTTATTGATCACATCAGTTTTCATTCTGTCATTGTTTGTGTTCATTTGCCTACAACACCACATTCATATTTCATGCTTGTTCTCAAAGGCGACAAGACATAATGCAGTTCAAAATGGCGGTCCAATAATTTCAGTCATTATCTTTGAAGTAGTTATTGCATAATTACGTCCCAAGGACTGGCCTTGATGGAACTAGTATTAGATCTTTCAGATCAGTGATCATAATTTAGTGCATTTGTGCTAACCCAAAACACACGTTTATGTGGTACCGGACATCTAGCAATAAAGGGACTCCTGTAGCCTGTACCTGACCAACAGAACCTGCGGACCACAGGACGAATGGACGCTGTTGTGTTTTAGCAATGTTGATCAGTCCACACACAACAATTGTTTTGTTTATCTTTCCATATATCAACAAGGTTTTGATTCTAAACAGAAATCAGTGATGGTGTGTAGTCTTGTGCAGACAGATTTATTCCTGAGGTTTTTAGGGATTCCGACAAGGCAACACGTGTGATGGCACCTATAAGATTGTTTGTCCATCAGTGAATGAGTACCGGTGGGATAGGTATCATATGACAGTAAACCTCCTAATGCCTCAAAAGCAGCTTGGGGTAACTGAGGTAACAATGTCTGATTATATAGTACGCGCTCTACACATTATGTTCATTATGTCGATTGCCGCATGTGTTTTGGGTGACATACTGCCTTGCTTATGTTGTACTTGACTGACAAAACTGCATTGAAAGGCCATTGAATCTCGGCCATAATGTAATGTGTATCTCATCTGCAAAGACCACAGTAAAAGTCGACATAGCGTGCACATTATTCACACAAAACTATCCATGCGCTCGCCCTCAGAATTATTCTCTGCTTGTTATGCAGTTCCAGCGCGTGTCTTTAAGTGGAAAAGTAGCACATTCACGCGTGTATAAAACCATAGTTGTGCTTTATGGCGACATAGCACGACAACAGTAACGCGTGGCAACTACTGCAGTGTAAGCAAGATACAGTAACGTTTAAAAACCACAACACGTGTCCGTATACCCCCTGCTATGTGTAAGACTGAGATATCCACCATTATTTGTCTCGTATATATTTCTAGTCTGACGTTGATACCTTGTGTGGAATTGTGGCAATTTAACTATGTTCATCATTAAAAGCTGGAATGATCAACATCATACAATGTGAGCTGACTGAACTACCAAGGGCATTGCTTCAATGAAACCTGTTACGACTGTCAGTGAGCTGGTCCCTGGTCCCTCTTGAAGTTTCCTTGCAGAGTGCGGCCACTGTAAGAAATGAATCTAAGGGGTCTGGTTATTTAAGTCTGTGTATATCTGCCAGCAAAGAGGAAATCATACGCAAAATCGTGATTAACCCATGGCCAAACAGAATGCCTCTTCCCTGAAATCACAGCAGGACAGTAATTAGGCGCAGATTACATAGACGTGCTCAGGAACAACGTACAACCATAAGCGCAGCACTGAATGCACGCGTTCATTACAGCTCCAAGGAGTTTTTAATCAAAGGAAACCGCATTCAGAGTGATAACTAAAGGCTGTTGAAGTCCAACCTCGTCACTCCACGCTCTGTAATATCAGCTTAATGACGCAATGGCTTCTGCGCAATTACAAATCCCTTCGTTCATTCTATGAACAGCTTCTAGATTTCTCTTTGCATGTGCAGTGAACACGCATTTTGTAATAGTGTTGTCATGGCCTCAGTGTACGTGGGTATTCAGTAATGCTTGTATGCTATGGTTGATATATGGTGTGAGTGGTATCGGACTTAAGGTAAGGATGGAATAAGGATGGAATATGCATCCAAGACTCTCACATGAATTCCGCTGAGACTGCCACGTAACGAAATCACACAGCTTTATCACCTTTTAACTTAATGGAAATACCACAACGGGATGGGATTTCGCTATAAGAAGAGATGCAATTACCAAGAGTCGTATTTTAGATAACATCCCAGACACTTTTCTTTTAACCAGCTACCAGTTCGGCACTTCTTGTTAGTGCGACATCAGGCAGGATATACTTTCCCCGACAACACATGACTTTACCTTTATCACCGCTAGCTTCAAACACAGTATTAGGTTTTGTCATGGTCCACGAAAGATCTACTTTTATTGTATAGATATAGGAGCATATGCATAATGATATATTTTACATGTAACACATGAGTGTCAGATGCAGATGCGAATGTGACCGTAATGCAAACACTATGCTATTAAACAATCAAACAGTATTGATTTGTAATATATAACAGATAACGTCATTTCACCGAGTGATAAACTCACATACGCCATCATGTCAATATCTGATATGGATTCCTGTGAAATTAGTGGATGAATCATTTCTCTTAAAAGAAAACCATATATCAACTATTGTTTTGCTATAGATTCGTCTGCCACATTGAATGGAAGCAGTGGTGTGGAAAACCGTGTCTGGTCGCAATCCATGGCTCTCTCATTACCTTCGTCTTCATTGCACAATAAAACGTGTGATATGTGTTTGTCCCGACGGAAACACATGTTTTTTGGGGAAAACAAACTGTAGCGTTAGGAAATTAAACGTTTTTTTTCAGCTTGTGAAAGAATATAGGTTGTCAAGGGGGCATGCGACGATCAAACTAAAAGATAAATGACCGAAATGTGGCTTTACTTCTGTGTATGTCTTAATGGTTCGATAAACCGATCAGTAATGGCCTACTGTATAATCACGTTAAAAAGATCCTTCTCTAAATGATCATATTGACATGTTTTATGTCAAACCACCTACATGTTAGCGACAGCAAGCTATTCCAGATTATCTTTGCCATTAGCTCCGGAAATATAGATTTATCGCCTTTATCAACTTACCCATTTGGATGCTGGTGTATCACATCCCGTAAATATACAAATAAACATGGCAACAAAATTGTTTTGTCGTGATCTTATTGAGAAAGCACGACCCCATATGGTCTCTGGGCAGCGCTTAAGCGGGGTGATATGATCTTTACTGCATATGTCAATGTATTTCCAATTTGAGCGATAGAACATTGCTGAGTTTCTTTGATTACAAAACACTTTTATATCTCCGTGGCGTTAGATATCCTGTTAGAGATACATGACGAATACAGAATTATTACAGTGTAGAGATCACCATTTCTCACAGCTACAGGAGTATGTGTATTGAATCACAATGCACCAGCAACAGCTGTATGTGTCTAGTGATACTGGCAAATTACAATGTAACAGACAACTGATATCACAGTTCCAGCTGTATGTGTCTAGTGATACTGACAGATTACAATGTAACAGACAACTGATATCACAGTTACAGCTGTATATGTCTAGTCATGCTGACAGGTTACAGTGTAACCGACAACTGATATCATAGTTACAGACATATATATATGTAGCTGACACCTGATATCACAGTTGCATTTGCATGTCAAATTATGTTGACTGTTGACATCTGATGTCCGAGTTACATTACACATACATGTGTCCAGTTATGCTGACAGGTTACAATGTAACTGGCACCTGATATTAAAGTTATATATGCATGTGTCCAGCCACGCTGACAGGTTACAGTGTAACCGGCACCTGATATCACAGTTATATAAGTATGTGTCTAGTCATGCTGACAGGTTGCAGTGTAACTGACACATGATATCACAGTCGCACGGTGGGGGCATTAGGTTGCGGGATGGAGATATGGTGGCTGGGGTAATGACGTCGGGTGGGAGATAGGGTGGCTGGGGTAATGACGTCGGGTGGGAGATAGGGTGGCTGGGGTAATGACGTCGGGTGGGAGATAGGATGGCTGGAGTAATGACGTCGGGTGGGAGATAGGATGGCTGGAGTAATGACGTCGGGTGGGAGATAGGGTGGCTGGAGTAATGACGTCGGGTGGGAGATAGGATGGCTGGAGTAATGACGTCGGGTGGGAGATAGGATGGCTGGAGTAATGACGTCGGGTGGGAGATAGGGTGGCTGGAGTAATGACGTCGGGTGGGAGATAGGATGGCTGGGGATGTGCTGTATTGAAGAGGTAGATAATGTGTATGTAATAACAGAAGAAGATATGTACCACTCCGACGGGCTGCTTGGAAAAGATAAACATGTTCTGTTCTTGTTCGTATGTCAAAAGTGATGTCTTTGCATCTTCATTGGAACTGATCTAAGTCATGAAACATTTTCATATCGATCTCATATTTAAGATACACGCCGCCCTTCTCAATGAGCATGTGTGGTGTACATATTGATGGCAATTAAGAGTCCATCTGCTTATAAGTTATCGTTATTCATAACACAAGGAACACATTCTGCTGAACATACCGACCCTGGAACACTCATATTCAATTCCGTCTATATGCGTCTTTGACAGATTGTATGCCAATATTATGGGTTTCAGAAATGAAGCCACTATCTCTGGTCGTTTATATTATGACATACTCAGACAATCGAACAACCGTTTGTTTCTGTAAATTATATTTTCATCAAGATCTACTCCCACATTCTTCAAGATCCCGAGAGAAGATAGAGACTCGATGTCCTCTATGAAGTGCTCTTGGCCCATACACCCCTGTATCGATCGGTTGTATATCTCTATACACTACTTCATAATCATCACCAACAGAGCGCCACAAACACACAGACTGTCATAACAATGACATATGTTGACAGTTGCCATTTGTGTTTCCATATATACACGGACGGCCCAGTGAATAGCACCACAGCTAAGTACATCATGAGGCTGACAGAGGGTCTAATGGCTGCAGGTATGTACTCCATACCTGTAACACCCACAAATGGAAGTGCTGGGAATCAGAAACAAGTACTGGTTGTATAATAAATTCTGAATACCCAATCCTTCCCATCTAGAACATACCTATTGCCTATATGTTTCCATCCACCTGGCAGATAAATATGCAAAAGTTTTTCCTTTGAATAACCATAATAACTATTATCAGTGGATACAGGTTCCATCGAGACTACAATGCAGCATAGAGAACAAGTTGCAGACATGGATCACTGAAAGTCAGCGATGACACCGGGTGTTTGACAAAATGGTAAGCGCGTCCACCCGCCCGGGAGTACCCAGCGCTCAGACAAAAGTTCGATGTTGGATGCCTGACGCTGTAACCTGAACTGTAACCATGCATCTCCGGTCTGTAAACAAACCAGACAACGCTTCCTTTGAACCCCAACTACTTGATTCGTACTCTATGACAAGTCCCATATATCATATAACATACTGCATTAGATATATATATTATAACATTTTAATTCTGTTCTTTCCGTACATACAAGGGTATGGTTTTGGCTGACATCCTTATATTCTCGGGTATATAATGAAGGTGTAAGATTAAAATGTTATTTACGGAATTTTTACTCAACAAAATCCTGCACGTTACATGTTACTGACTAGAGAGTATAGTATGTACTGACAGTGTTTATCCTTTATTTAGAACTTAAAATGTTTCTGTCTAAATTTTCAATGGTAATTTGAGAACTATATTTTGTGCGACTGTGACGTAATTGTCAAACCACAACCCTTTGACATGCCATCTATAGTCAGTCATATTGTAAGTTAACTGCCGATACCATCGATTAGTTAGAAATATAAACTATTCGATGAATATTTGATAATGCTAGCTAGGCCATTATAGAGCACGGCCTCGCTTTTTCCGGGTAGCCGGAGATAAGCCTTCAGCAGAGCTTACACATGTTATAACACTAATCCTGTCGCCTGGTGCTCTGGGAATCAGTTTCTGGTATCTAATGACACCTACCTCGTTCTCCTGTGCCCCCAACTCCGTCTGCATAGTGCATACCCCTCCTCTCAAGCCATGCTGTTGCCCATCTTCTCCTAACTGCCTTTCTCAATCAATACTCACACACAGCAGAGCCAAGTTTCCCGCGCACAACACTTGGTCGTCTGCCACAGGCTTACCATGACCCGGAAGCACTTAATCCATTGAAAAGGTCTTAACCTTTGACCAAAGGAGTCATCACTGTTATCTTCACATCATGTCTGAAGGTAATCCTCGGATGATGACAGAGTTAAAGCAGGCAGTCCTACTGAGCGTTCTTCCGTGCCCTCTTCGCAGAAGCATCATCGTTTACGGTCCCTTTCAGGCAGCAAAGGGAAACAAAGTGAGGGCGCTCTGAGCTCGTTCTGGCTCGCCTTATTTCGCCTAATGGTTCGCCAGGCAATACAAGCATGTTAAGCGTGATCATTTATATTGGCAATGTAAACGATAAAATTCGATCCATATTGATCTTTATAATGTACTGTTGACGGATGTCACGGATATTTCATTGATTACCTCTCTAAATTGGCGGTAAATGTAGTCATGGGGTTTGCCTTTCGGCTTCTAGCCTGCTAGAATCTCCACGGACAGTGATGGAAGCCCCACAACTGTCTACCTCCTCTCAAAACAAATTTACTGAGCTGGCCATTCACGGAAGCCTTCTCATCGGAACGCTGTGAGTCCGGATCGAATCAGCTCTCTTCTTAGCTTTGCGGCCTTGCTGACTGCATCGAGCGAAACGGGATTAAAAGCACATAATCACTATTTGTTTCCCTTGAAAAAACTAATTGAAATTTGGAAGAAGGGTGTTTGTAGAGCAGCAAATTCCATCAGGCAAACCGTCAATGGTTGAACCTGGATAACATCTTCTCGGCATTGTTTTTATAGTTCTACATCTTTCGTACAATTCGTTTTTAACATTCAATTTTCTTTAGATCGCTGTCTCGTTTTCTTTCTCTAGATAGTTTTAGCGTGGAGATGTGAGATGTTGGCTTCACAGGCCTGTTGTGTACAAGGTTTTGTTCGGTACTCTGTACATGGTACTAGTTTACATTCATCGTACAACCTTATAATAAAATGAGGTTATGCATTACAACGGGAGTAATCGTTACAGAATCAATAATTAGGAATTTCGATATGAAGTAGCCCGTATGTGTATGCCATGTCCTGCAGGGTCCTTCTACTATCATGTATAGCATATAAATTATAATGATGCCCTTCCTGAACGCACAGGTGTGTATTTGAGCCCTGCAATGCACTGTGTAGTGGCAACATGGAGTGCGTTATCACCTTTGTCGACCTCTTCAGTATGAAAATACCCAAGCATTGACACCTCGTGCATCTTAGACCATTTAAGCAGGTGTTCAAATGATAAGAACGTGTCAGTAATATATTCAGTATTGTTGATATTTGAGCATATAGTAAGTATTGTAATTACTGTTCACTACCATGTTAATGTATAGTGGATCAGCGCACGCCTTATTTATTAAAATTTGTTTCTGTAAAATATCCGAGACTTATTATCTGACATTGGCGAGCGGTATATACTTTGTTAAGTAGCAGTTTCACGTAATGTTATTATTACGTTTCATGTGAAACATGTGAAAGCAAGATAGTATCATCTAAAATATACGTATTGATACACACATGAATACACATGATTACGTTATAATTTCTTCGTCGTCGTCGTCGTGGACGTCGACGACGGCTGCTGTTACTGTTCATGAAATATTTTCGTCGAAGGGGCAAACAGAAATCTGTTTTCCTAAATGTTCTTTTTACCACGGTTCAGATCATGTCTGTTGATTCTAAGACTCACCGTACAGACGGCTTCATTCTGAAAGACATGCCTCGATTAAGTACACATTATCATAGTCAAGAAAACGACGACATCGGCGACGTCTGTCCAAAATAATAAACAGACAAACTCTGTAAGATACGAAGTCCATTGTGCTCCCAAACTGCATCGCGTGCATGTGATTTTGAACATTGTCCAGTGATGGTGCAGGTGCTCGCGACGGCGTATCCTTCCCTATAATTGGCACCATCATAAACACATGCAAAAGCAATTAGGTAGTCTTGTGGGGAGTGTCCTGTCACTCGAAATCTTTATTCAATGATCTTAATGTGAAATGTGTCACCGGCCTTCTTATTTGTTGTTATGGTGTGTAGATCACTGGACGGCCATTTGCTATTTGATGTTTATTGATCAGTAATGCATTGTCTATGTACCTAAAGGTTTCAAATGACCAATATTACTCATATCACTTTTCAAAAGCATAGCACTTTACTTCCGGTCGGTTCTAATATGGTCATTATCACCATACAACTATTACTAGAAACTTGGACCCGTGAAGGTCCGGGTTAGAATTGTGACAAGCAGTCACCCAAGCTTGTCGTAAGAGGCGACTAACGGGATCGGTAGTCAGGCTCGCCGATTTGGTTGACACATGTTATCAGTTCTCAATTGCGCAGATCGATGCTCATGCTGCTGATCACTGGGTCAAGAATTCACTCACCAGAAACTGTCACCTTTCACAATTTTGAAAATGTTCATTTTCGTGTCTGTATTCGTAACTCTGTTTTCTGTATTTTATATGTTTCAGATCTCTATTTCATAGCATCACTTTTTTAACTCATGCAATAACAGCATTATTTCTAAACAATACTGGGTTCATCAACACGGACTTCCAAACCCCAGGTATTGCAAACTTATCCAGTTTCAACTTATCCAACTGAACTGCAGAAAGCGACACTAATACAATATCATAAGCAATCAGCATGCAATTTCACTTCATAACTTAATCTACAAAAGTGTATCACAAGGTCCACATCACAAGTTATTGTCACTAACAAATCTATTGTAACAGCGACTGTTGCATTTCAGCTTAGCTTTGAAGCATTCGCACCTGTTTGTTTGCCACTTGCTGTGTCCAGTGCAGCCACACCTCACAAACCCCTGTCCACCACATATAGATGACATGAAATTTCATGAAATGACAGAAGTATATTGATTGTTGGTACACAAAATGACGCCAAATGGCTGACCCTCTTAGTCATTTCACGAGACTGATTTCACAAAATGACTGTGACATATACATGGAAGCTAGAACAAAGCGGCATTACACAACGACGGAAAGCCATGTACACGGGGAAATTACACCGAGTCAATGATGGCATGGTCATATAAAATCAACACAATTCAATAATTAACGGAAAGAAATGCATGAATAGTTATGGCTGGTAGACAACGTAAGTCAAAACAACAACCTGAAATGTATACTGTCGATTCCACCGAAACGTGTGCACAACATGTTTAGGCCCATAACATTTTAGCACTACGATCCTTTTCTATTTCTGCACAAGTGAGACGGATTATATATAACATGATTAAATATAGCTTTAATTAAAATCAGGCTTATGGGAGAAAAAACAGGAGGCCATTTTTATTCATTTTGACCTGTCTTTTACAAATGTGTTGAAAACATTTTATGTGTTAAATACTAGTCAAACTAGATGAACAGAAGTTTATGGTTTTGTGTAGGGCTTACTTCGTGATTTGTGGTAATTTGAGTGGTGTTCTATTGCTTTACCAACGAGTACAGTTTTCAATGACTGCCAATTGATGTAAATGCAACACAAGGCTATATATGGTTGGTATTTCTTATAACAACGTTGATATGTAAACACTCAAATGCAATGACGTTGCATAATATTTCTCACAAGTAATAATATTCTTAGAAAATCAAAGTTTGATTTTAGCATAAAAGATCAGGTTATCTAAAAATGCCATTAAATACTTTGCTGTTTCCACAGACGAGAACGTTAGTGAGTGTTCCATTTGGAAGTAATGAAAGGTGGTGATTAGCAAGCGTATTTCACATTTTCCGTAAAAATCTCTGTGTGTGTGTGTGTATGTATGTATGTATGTATGTATGTATGTATGTATGTATGTATGTATGTATGTATGTATGTATGTATGTATGTATGTATGTATGTATGTATGTATGTATGTATGTATATGTGTGTGTGTGTATATATATATATATATATATATAATATAATATATGTACCCATGTATGTGTGTGCGTGTGTGTGTGTGGTTATATATATATGTATATAGATTTAGATTTGAACTTTTACAATTGTTGAAAAAAAGTATTTACTTTAGTTCGGGACAATGAGATAAAACTTAGATACTGATTGCGTATCTATGAATGATGGTCCCAAACCATCACGCACTCCCCCTACAACTACCCTCACACCCCCTACCTCACCTGTTAAGTACACGTGTATACATCTGGATTCCTCCAGTCTGATGTCGAACCAATGTGTCACGATGGCAGCCCAGCCAGCGTGTTGCATTTGTCAGTTCTTTTGCCCACTTCAATGACCGTATCTCGGCTTACTCGCTTCAGCATGACGTCCTCACACTTACCTTTTAGGTCAGACAGACTGGCATGAATGCATTCCTAAATATAGAACAAACCTGAGTCTCCTCATTACCTGCAGAGACATGAACATTGTCGATACGCTAACCTTTAGTCACACTGAAACCTGGACATAAATAACTGCAACAGATGATCTCTCAACACGTCGGACGAGAAGATTACAGTGTGTCACCCTCAAATTGATCCCAATAGCCTGACGGGTCTATTTTCCCATATTCAAGTGTGCTAATCACACAGATTTTCAGTCGCTTTCACTATAAGTACTATTTATCAAAAAGGTCAACCGTGATAATGTATTAAAAGGACTTTAGCGTGATACACATCAGTTCAGCTGGAATGACTGCCAGTGACGTATTCTGTTGTAGTTCCGATCAACTGGACGCCATTAAGCAGACGAGGTAGCCTGACGTTTATATGGTTAATTTGTTTTATGGCTCTAATGATCTAGAACCGCCTGATGTCAGCGATGTTGTAGATGGCTGACACGTGAGTATCGGGTTTAGCTGATGTGTTACATTCGCACCGACGACATAGTTAGATTGGACAGAGGAATTTACCACGGCAGTCTGCCATTATAAACAGCATCGTAACATTAGGCACGGTCTAGTCCATGAAATCTCAAACAAACATATCAGTATACCGGAGGATAAGGTAGGGAACGGGCTTCAGTGGTGTTGTTGTAGGGCACAGAACCAATTACACACTACAAATTTTGATGATTAGAAGATGAACGTACTGTGTTCTACCATAACAGTAATATTACGGTTAAAAAATCACACTGTGTTGAAAAGAGTTATGTAACTGAAATCATGGTAGAAATATTGTTATACTAAATTTACTTTTATGGTGATCAGTTAATGAATTTCAGAAAATCCTTCCTTTACTCATCTAGACATATTCTTGATGCATACATCATTGAGGAACTGAAGATGTGTACAAAGAAACAATAACAATGGGTTTCAGCTAATCATATCAAACTGACAGTCACAATTCAGATATGTACTTATATCCTGAATCAAGAGGTCATCCAGTACAGATTTCCAACACCATCACTGGCCGATGTAGGTATAAGTTTGTCACCTCTTATCAACTCTGAAGGGTTTGCCTCATTCCACGTTGTATATTGGACTCAGACAGCGGCTGAATCAGAACACATTGATGCTAGGTTTAGAAGACCCTTGGCCTTTTTGGCTGTCCCATGAACAATTTCCATTCTTAATTGTCCACCTCTGGACTTGGAAGCAGCCCAGAAGATCCCCTATAGATGTCCCTATAGATACAAATGTATGTTTTGGACACAACGTCATTTACCATCTAAAGGTCAATGTAAAACATTGAAGGTCACGCATGCCAGCCAAGATATACCAGAGACTGACTCAGGAGGTTGTATTTGTTGTACGTTAACGTTACAAGACCACATGTGGTAGCTGTAGCTTTAGTTCCGTGTCTCACTGATGTTTGTGTGAGCTGAGGGCAGAGGGCCTTCTAGTTTACAGTCATTGAGCGCTACAAATGTAAAAGCAACGACATCCCGTGACAGGGAGATGTGTTTTGCATTTCAATTATATAGAGTTTATGTTCATTGTGTGTACGTTGGGGTATACAGTTATTGTGTACGTCTTGTTTGAAAGTTTGTGCGCTACGTATATGCGGGTTGACGGCAGATGAATTGTTTTTGCATATGTTCACATTGCTTGAATATGAGACTCAATTGTTGTATTATTACCAGACAGCTATGTCTCGCTGTTATGATCCTGTCCTCGTATCAGTAGGTTATACTTATGGGGCATGTTCGAGTAAAGGTTATCAATATCATCAATGTCCCGTTGAGATGATGATACAGATGCTGGGATTGGTACATGTGACGATTTGAAATGATCATACAAGATGAGAGAACGGGTATGTATTGATAGTTTTCAGTTCTGTACGAGGTGTACAGATTGCAATGCCGTTTCGCCAGTTTCCGGTAACTGACTAGCCAGTCATAGTCACCCAGTGAACCAGTCACAACCTCGGTTACCAATGTGTGGCGGTTAACTCACTTATTCACTCACTCACTTGCGCTGTCAGCCATACTATCACACACTCTATCACGCTTTCACTCATGCTACAATTATCTTTGTCACGCTATCGCTCATACTAACATTCAATCTGACACGCTATCGCTCATGCTACTACTCACTCCATCACGCTATCACTCATACTAACATTCAAACTGACACGCTATCGCTCATGCTACTACTCACTCCATCACGCTATCACTCATACTAACATTCAATCTGACACGCTATCGCTCATGCTACTACTCACTCCATCACGCTATCACTCATACTAACATTCAAACTGACACGCTATCGCTCATGCTACTACTCACTCCATCACGCTATCACTCATACTAACATTCAATCTGACACGCTATCGCTCATGCTACTACTCACTCCATCACGCTATCACTCATACTAACATTCAATCTGACACGCTATCGCTCATGCTACTACTCACTCCATCACGCTATCACTCATACTAACATTCAATCTGACACGCTATCGCTCATGCTACTACTCACTCCATCACGCTATCACTCATACTAACATTCAAACTGACACGCTATCGCTCATGCTACTACTCACTCCATCACGCTATCGCTCATACTAACATTCAAACTGACACGCTATCGCTCATGCTACTACTCACTCCATCACGCTATCACTCATACTAACATTCAAACTGACACGCTATCGCTCATGCTACTACTCACTCCATCACGCTATCACTCACACTAACATTCAATCTGACACGCTATCGCTCATGCTACTACTCACTCCATCACGCTATCACTCATACTAACATTCATTATTACCCACGCGGTACTTTGTAAAGGTGTTTCCTAACAAAGTGAGTGATTTGATTGGCTAATACGTGATCTTTGACTTTACTGGTACTACTTTCATCCCTCATTCAACTCATGATTTTCATTAAAAGTTTTCACACCTGAGAGCATGTAAAACGAAAACACTTCTACGGAATTAGAAAAAAAATTATTTCATTTAGTGTGGTTACAAGCATTATTTATTTTCAATTCTATAATAACTCAAGTTTCTGTAATAAAAACGAAAATAAAACAATCTATAAAAATAAGTAAACAAATACGTCTGGTAGGTTTCTCATGGGTGTAAAGAAATATGGCGTCGCCCGTACAAGTTATTGATTTTGTCAAAATTGATGGACAATTGGTTGGAAGAGTTGTGAATATTATCAGGAGATTGAATACCTTCTGCGTATATGTTGTCAGAACTGCACAGTAACACACAACATCAAAGGATTAGAGGCGCTCTTGTATCTCTATCACTGCCACTGTCGGCAGCATCCATTCGCGTCCTCCATGTCACTGCCATGCCTCCCGTTGTTTCTTAATATGTAGGGGTCTGGGCACTTCCCAGAATCTGAACACAATAGGCTTGAAATCGTCTTCGTTTGAGGTTGTAGGCTGTGTTTTCAGATCCTATTTACGGTGGAGTCTTCAACATAAACATCGAATCTCGACAAGAGTGAATTCAAAGCCGAGATGCGAAGGCGTCACTGGCATCCTGCGCAAAGCGCAGTAACTCTTCCTCCGATGAAGAACATTAGCTCAACTATTTGAGACATACAGTTCCCTGTTATTCACATTCATCTTTGTTGCTGAGTTTGCCGCTCCTAATTAAATGCTCCCTATAATCTTCTTCTTTGTGAACACTTCTCAACATGACGACTAGCCCGACGGTGATGGCCGACTGATGTTCAGGCAAGATTTAGGTCACGTAGTCAGGTTCAAAATATTTACACTTCACAAGTGTTTTGATGAATTACATTATTGCTTTTGAAACCAAATCCTCAACTGAAAAGAATTAAATTTTGATTACGACTTGATTCTGTCTTATTTTTTTTCTTGTGATTAGGCGCCGTATAGGAAATACATTGCCTCTGCGCAGCGGACGTTTTTCTGGAGTGAAGCAGTTGACATTCCAATAACCAGTATGATGTATTAATCCGCTTTACATGGTTCTATATAGGAAAGCAAAATATTGCTTTATTTTAACGATATTTTCACTTTTCAGAACGTGGATAATAAATAGGATACAAGACTCGTTCCCCTTTCATATCAAGTTTATGTCACGCTGTCACACATACTATCACTCACTCTATCACGCTATCAATCATGCTATCACTTACTTTATTACGCTATCACTCACTCTTATGCCATCATGCTATCACTCACTGTTTCACGCTATCACTCTCTCAACCACTCATTCTATTGAACCATCACTCACTGTCACACGATCACTCTCTTGATCAATCAATGGACGTTGCATCCATCAGACAGTATCGTCATGGAGTTTCACGCCAACCAGTTGCTGTCCAATGTCGACAAGAAACTTTGATGATATTTGGATCAATTTAACCTCTTTCATCTGCCCCAGTGTGCGGAGGAGACACATCGACTACAGAGTATAATAAGATGTAATACCTGCCTTTAGTATTAAGTAATACGAGTTTGATCCTCTTGTACGCTTTGTGAGTGGCTTCTCATCTGGAGCCATGGGGCAACACAAGGATTCAGCGCGGAGACACGATGGCGCTTGAGCTGAGAGCAGCTTTTGATATTGATACCAATGACGACGATTTCGTCATGACAATCAGAGAGATCTTTGGACTGTGCTTCATACTATTTCCTTTTCGTTCGAATTAAAACCACATGACACGAGAAAACATTTGTTGCCTGATTTCTTTTATAGCAGCTGTTAGGTGTGCTTTGTCAGGTTGTGCAGTACTTCATACTGATACTCCTCAGCCAGGATCAAACACTGTAAGACTTACTGGCTATATGCCTCCACAGCAGAATTTCTGCGATGCTGCTGGTCTATGTTAAGAGGAATCACTTTACCACAAATCATTACATATCCAATAAGCATTAAGGATTATTGATCACAAATGCTTGATGTGATGTACATCGTGTCTTCCTTAACCTGAACTAATACTGAAGTCAGTACTTAATCCAATCACAAGCAATCCCTGTCTTTGCGTTAGCGTGCTGTCAGGGGAAGGCTGACGTGTTTGTCTGTGTTCCCTGCTGTTCTGAAGTATACTTTGGACGTCCAATGTCGTCATGTAATCAGTATGATTTGAGTGTTTCCAACATGCATCTTTTTTATTGCTCTTATTATCGTTCTCTTCTGAAGCATATTTGTCATGATGATGATGATGATGAGCATTATCATCCGATGATTACAACATCAGCATCTGTATACTCACCATCATCATCTCCAGCATCCCTAACAAGCACCATCCTCAAGTGCCATCCTCAAGCACTATCCTCAAGCACCATCCTCAAGTGCCATCCTCAAGTGCCATCCTCACCACCTGCAGATCACCATTATTACCAAGTATTTGCTTAGGTATGCTGTTCAGTAAGTCCAATCATTTCACATTCTATAAACATGGCAATTGCTATCATCAGTATAATCTTGAAACACCACAACTACACCACCACCACCATCGTTATCATCAGTATCACATCCTCTTCACAACCAACAACCCTAGATCCTCCTCGTCTTCATTATCGAAAGCCGTTTTGTTACGGTTAATAAATTGACAAAAGGTATAAGAAATCCCACACGAAACAGCAGAATATAGCACAGACAAGTCTAAAACATTCAATAATATATCGAGCAAACAATGAGCAAGTTTCAATGAATTACAATACAGATTCCTAGTACAATGCAGTTGAGTCTCAAGTCTAAGGTAATGGGTTACACAAATAAAATATCAACTCACCAGAATCGTGGCATTAATTTCGAGTGTAAGTCAGTGTTTGTTCGTCAACGCAACAACCAGCCTTTACATATATTGACACAGAATAGGGAACATTCGATCAGAGTATGGCTCTGTGAGTTTTCAACCAGAACGTTCGCGAACAGGAAGTAAACGATGACTTGCCAAGGGCAGGTAACTGGAGTGCTATCAAAAAGGCCTGCCGCTAAAAATATTCTTCCACTGAACATATATGATAATAAAAGTCACCCAAAATATACACTCAAATCTCTAGATATTGTGACCTAATGATAACTATTACTTAATCAATGGTAATACAAAATTACAAAAAAACACACTCTTGTAAGACCATCTATTTTCATTCTCTCAGTGCCATCCTTCTCTGTGTTGTCTCTGCAAGGTGAAAGATCAACATGAGGGATATACTTGTAAACATAACTGAGTTTGGTTTCCAATACTTGTCAACACTCCCTCTTTGCTGTAAACCAACCAAAGAACAAGCTTATAATTATCTTGGCTGAATGGCAGCCAATGGGCGAGAACATGATTTCATGCCTTGAAAATATTGCACAGCAGATCATCGTTAATATGTGAATTGGCGGGCAATAAAAACACACATCTTAACTGTCGTTCATGTTTTATTTACAGCCTAGCTACGGCATTAATATTTAATAAGAAACACAACGTGACGCTGAGAGGGACAAAAATAAAGGTGATTACTTGCACATGGCCAGGCCTGTTCGGCCTCGCCACCTTGAAACCTGAAATGAGTCCCATGGACAAATTGCGGTGTTAGGTGATGTTTCGCTAAGTGCCGACAACGTGATTACAGACTGTCACTACCATCTCGATCTTCAGATATCGCGTGGCAGTTTCCTCGTCGTTCATTTCTGCTAATTACATATGAGTGTTAACTAAAGGTTTACATAGATTATATTGGTAATCATTTAATAGTGAGTGACGATCATCAAACGTGTGCACACCACGCATGAGGTTGACAGAATTATCTGGCTGAAGTATTTTTGAATGAGATTTGAAAGTATTTGATTGTCAAGCAATGGCGTTCATTTCCGATGGAAGGAGGAAATTGTCACAGTAGTATCCAAGGAAGCATTTAAAATATACACTTAACATTTACAAAAGGGGTATTTCACGTTCACATAACTTCACTGGTTTCTACAAATGGCAGATTATACCTGCTTGTATCCATCGGTCCGTGTTCGGTAGCTGCACAATGGTAACGGGTAATTTCACCCCAAACACGGTCATCCCAGCACAGTTTCACCCCAAGTCCTTTCATTCGGGTTGTTGCACTCCATTTAGAGGTTGTTTCGCCCCAGGAAAAAATATTATTATCTACTATAAAATTGTTTCAATATTTATTCATCTATGTATATTCATAACAATATATTTAAACAGTTGAAGAAAACAATGTTTCACTCTTGTGTTATTGGTTATCTTTTGTGGGGGCGGCGCATATACAGAGACATTATTACTTTGCAAAATGTTGCTAATTTCCTCATATATTCTAATTTGTTTAACTGAAAACGTTGGCTCATTTAGTACATATTGGCGTTTCAACAGAAACGGCTGTTAGAATAGGCTTTCTCGGGCAAGGCAGGATAAATAAACATGCAATTCCTCTCCAATATCGCTTTCTTTAGAATACTTAGTCTTCCGCATTGGGGTGCTCCTGGCTCAAGTTCTGAAATTAAGTAACGCTCGCTAGTATTTTTAAGGAAATTCAGACAGGCTTCACATTTCAAATCAGACCTTTAAACATAAAATGGTATTAATACCATTCTTCATGTACAATCAATTAGCTGGAATGAAACATCTCTTGAATACGTATTTTCATTTAAAGTGCTGCTGCTCTGCATGACACTTGTGAATATCTGCTTTACGAGTAAGTCATTGTAAGTCGAGTAACAAATATCTGAAGATACTGGGAACGTGACCGCCAACAGAAAACTGAGTAAAAGTAACACGGGAACAAGTCGAGAAGCATTTTGAAAGTGATGGGGTTTTTATCATTTTTAAGCTGATAAAATATTCTTTTCAAAATAAAGAATGAAGTGACAGACCTGGGCAGAAAAGTGTGGGCGAGGAGGTCATTTCAGACATTTCTACAGCATTTGAAGAAAGACATAACGCTCTTACAAATAAAAACTATGGAAAATCAGTTGGAGTTGAAAACACACTGACTGTAGTGATCAGCATGCGGCTCCTACTTCCTTTGTTTAATAAGACAACAGGGGACTTTGTCCGTACTTATGGCCTGATGATGTCCACTTTGTGGTTTAAGACGTTTCAAGAAGACATTACGTCTCGCACTCACACATTATGGTGCAGTTCATGGCTTGACCTTTACCCAGTAGATGTATCAGTTCACTTATAGACAATGATGTAAAATTTAACAGAATGTAACGGACACCTCTACATAGAGTACGGTCATTCATAGTTGATATTCGACCCATAGTTGACGTTTGATAGGTACAGAAATGTACTAAAATATCACCATTAGAACACAAACGTATACGTTAGAATACAAACATCTACACTAGAATACAAATATCACCATTAGAATACTAACATCACCCTAAGAAAACAAACATCTACACTAGTATACAACCATCACCATTAGAATACAATCATCACCATTAGAATACAAGCATCACCATTAGAATACAAACATAACCATATGAATACAAAAATCTACACTGGAAAATAAACGTCACCATTGGAATACAAACATCACCGTTAGAATACAAACATCTACACTGGAATACAAACATCACCAATAGAATACACATTCACCCTAAGAGAACAAACATCACCATTAGAATACAAGCATCACCACTAGAATACAAACATCACCATATGAATACAAAAATCTACACTAGAAAACGTACATCACCATAAGAATAGAAACATCACCGTTAGAATACAAACAGCACCGTTAGAATACAAACATCACCATAAACTTGCAAACATCTACATAAGAATGCAAACTCAAGACATGGTTTCAAATGATAACTATGTTTACCATGACTTCATGATTTTGATGCGGTAAATAATTTACCGTGACAAAAAGCATAAGAAATTCCCCCAGAACCAGTAAAATATAACACAGATAAGTCTAAAATATTCATGAGATATGTATTGAGCAGACAAAAGCAAGATACAAAGATTCACAACAGAGGTTTCATATACAATGAAACTGAGTCAAATCGGGTCAAGTAACGGGTCACATATATAACATCAACTCACCAAAGTCTTGGTTTGACAGTGAGAAACGGTTATACTGAATGCAACGCGGCGAGCGTCCAGACAGCGGTCATGTAAGTCAAGGCTTGTGTGTCCGTGTATGCCTTTATATACACAGTCACTGATTCTTGAACATTCGAGCTCAATTCGACGATTAACTTAGAAATTTCTCGACCAACCTCCTGTTTGCCCCACTCAAAACGTTCTTAAAGGGAGGTTACTCTAGGAAACTATCCGAAAGGCTTGAAGCTTAAATACTAATTGCACTGAACATCTATGATACGAAATGTGACCCACAATAACTATCACTTCAAACTCTAAGCCATGTGACCCAATAATAATTATCACTTAATCAATAATACGATTTACAGAAAATACACTTTTGTAACAATATGTGTCCAGAACATGTGTTAGGTCAACTCTGTATCTGCACCATCTGACAACATTCCAGCATCTTCTAACATTTCAAAGTTTACGTGAGATTCAACATCAAATAGATGAGAGATGAGAAAAAGCTGTAATAATTTTCATAATACCGTATCATACGCTTGTTATAGTCATAAGAGCATTTGTTACAGAGCAAACATTCTCTTGAAACTATATTTCGTGATGAAACTTTCAAGCATAATTGCTCGGCCTGAATTAGCTGATCTTTCAGGTTTTGTTTAGTTGTCAGTAATACTTTGAAACAAGAATCATGTTTAAAATGTATATTGAAGGATTGTGTCATTTTGCTTCATACGCACTGTTATTAGCAGTCTAAGATTAACCCTTTATCGAATATAAACGTTTGATAGATGTTCAAACCAGAAATATATCTTTATTATAGCATAGAAGTATGTTAGTGAGACTTCGATGGAAACTATTGCGGTTTGAAGATAATGAAGCAGGGCGGCACCAGTCAATATGTGCACATGAAACTCTCCTTTACATGATCACGTTATAAAGGGGGCAACGTCATTGTTACCTTGTATGTGCTACAAGATACTTATGATGCTAACTGAGGATTAAGCTGCTACCAGAGAGACGTGTGACTACTGGAAAAACGTATCTATTAAATGAGATACCTGCCACAATCAATAAACACCAACAAAAGTACATTCTGTGCCTGCTTATTTATCATACGGATGCCTTGGAGAATGCCTTGGAGAATGTATATTGTCACTATCATACTTGTGAACTGTCACATACATATGTGCCTATGGTATGTATACCGTCAAACAAAATCGGAGAATAACTAGTTAAAGTGACAAGGTCTCAAATAATATATTAAGCATTTGATGTAAGCACCACTACTTCACCTTATGTGATTTGAAATGTTACAGATCTAGCAATGCCACATATAAGTCAAATCGTTGTATCCTAATCACGTAGATCGATGCTCATGATGCGAACACTGGATTGTATGGACCAGACTCCATTATTTACAGATCGTCGCCATATGGATGGACTATTGCTGAGTACGGCGTTAAACAAACCGACTAACCTTAAACGCGGCTTAGTGGGAGTCGCGGTGGCTGAGTGGGCTACGCCGCTGACGTTGTGTGCTGGCGATTAGGTGCCTGACTCTGAGGGTGCGGGTTCAAATCCCGAATCCCAAACAAGTACTAGAATTTGTACTTTACTAAGAGAGAGTAATCCCAAGTTTGACATGTGATACCTAAAGGCTTTGCTTGAATTAAAGTTTGCAATTGAAATACCCACGTGGCTCAAAACGTATTATGGCAGACTGTATGTTAAATTTTCAGATTACATCCTATGGAATTCTCTGTTTGGGGTACAATAGACCTTCAGCAACCCATGCTTGCCACAAAAGGCGACTGTGCTTGTCGTAAGAGGCGACTAACGCGATTGGGTGGTCAGGTTCGCTCATTTGGTTGCCACATATCATCCGTTCCCAAATACGCAGATCGATGCTCTTGTTGTTGATCACTGAATTGTCTGGTCCAGACTCGATTATTTACAAACCAGCTGTCATATAGCAGGGATATTGCTGGGTGCGGGGTAGAACTAATCTCACTCACTCACTCTGTCGTCTGTCGCATGGTCTAGCAGGTTCAGGTTAACGTTTGACTAGATATTTAATGAGTTGCCACAGGATACATTATTTTCAAGGTTCGCCATGTTCTCTATTTGAAAGTAATTCCTAATCACATGCACGCAATAAAGTTAAAATCTCCTTGAGCAGAGAAAACTGAGTCCCATATACACAGAGAGGCCTTTGTCACTATTGGCTCCGAGTACGACCCCTGGTCGCCGGTATACCCGCACCTCAGTGGTGAACATGTCAACCCGGCCATTTCTCTCCTACACAACAAACACTTCGCTATGTAAACGCTACACTGTGTAATACTAAACACTACTCACTCAATATCGAGTAATAAAATGTTCAAATCGAACCAAAAAGTGGATTTTCCCACACCAGGATAACGCTTCCGCGACTCCACAAGTTTATTACAAGTACGAACTCTGGAAACAGAAGAAAAATCACGAATCATTCATTGCAATCTGGTTGACTTGACACATTCGTGCTTGTGTGTCACCAACCGTGCTGAACACCAATAGCTGAGCCATCCTATGGCTGCTTGCGGTCCATGAAACAGTCATCAACGATTAACCACGGTTTCATTAGGCTTCATTAGGAGTTGGCACTGGTTATGGCCAACCTGAAGTCGATCCTCAATTAGTGGTGTGTAAAAACCGTGTTTAGTATTGACTGTCTTCAGTTAGGTCCCATAGCTTCGTTTCACAAACCACTCTAGGGGATAACAGATTCGCAATGCCTATACTTGGACGTATAATTACAATATTTATTGCTCTATTGAAGCCTGCTCAGGGAGATCCTGAAATTACCATCTTCTACGAGTTCCTTAAAGGTAGACATCGCCCTGTTTGCATGAAACTTTTATTTTTGACCACGTGTCTTGTATTATGCTAACTGTTGTTAAAAGAGTGTGTTTTCTGTAAACTGCATTATTGATAAAGTGATAGCTGTGATTGGTTCACAATGTTTGGAGTTATGAGTGATTGTCATTATGTCATAAATGTTCAGTGCTTTTCGCACTTTGGCAGCATGCTTTTAGGTACGTTAATGGCGATGGTGGCACATGTGCTCGAATATTCAGGAATCAGTATGAAGGTTGGTTAGTGTGTTGACGACGGGACACACACACAAGTGGATTACTGGAGTACCTCAAACTGCCTGCCTCTGTCAACGATCGACCTGACCGCTCACCGTGTCAAACCAAGACTTTTGTGAGTTGAAATCATATTTGTGACCCATTACTTTAGATTTGGCTACTTTGCATTGAACATGAAACCTATATTGTGAATCTTTTTATCTTGCTTTTGTTTGCTGCCCAATACAAAATATTGAATATTTTAGACTTGTCAGTGTTATATTTTGCTGGTTGTGCACGGGTCGATGGGTCGATGAATTGCATCAAGGACACTGCATAATGGGCTGTGATCAGACAGAATGGGTAGTGTGAGTATGTGTGTGTGTTTCTGTGTGTAGTGTGCATTGAGTGTGTAGTGTGTGTGGAGTGTGTGTTAGAGGGAGGACAAAGGTATTGTGTAGACTATGGTGTGTGTAGTGAGGAAAAAGAGACGTGTATAGTGTATGGTGTGTGTGAGTGGTGTATGTGTATAAGGTGTTGTGTGTGTATGTGTGTGTGTCTAATGTGTGTTAGAGAGAGAAAGAGAGATGTTTGTGTGCATGTGTGTTGTGTACATGGAGCTCGAGGGTGTGGTCTCTGGTGTGTTTACTGTGTATGTGTTGTGTAGGGTATTTGTCCTGTGAGTTTGTGCTGTGCGTTTAGTCTGGATATACCGGGTATAGTGTGTGTGTATATCCTGGGGATCGTTTACAGTTGTGTGGTTGTGCATAAGAAATGAACTGAGGAATGCTCTCTGCTTCTAATACTAGTTATCTGAAAAGCAAATGTCAGAAATGTAAGCTGCTATCACGTTCTCCACAGTCCGGACATACAGTTACTTTCTGAAGTGCCGTAGAGGATCGATGAGCTTGGAGGGTGTAGAATTTCACACCAACAATAAGGTCAGGTCACGACCTGTTCTGCCCAAACGCCCGCCCGGGGATCCAATGTTCAGATTCAGCATATTCGGTGTTTCTGATAACAGGGACGTCATTTGAGCAGATGAGACCGGAAGTATCTAGCATGGTTTAACCACGACTCAGAGTCTTACGAAAACACTTTCGTTGATTACTTCTTCTCCAAATGTGAAATATTCATCACGTGAGGGATGAGAAGGAACATCAGGAGGCGGTGAGGAGAGACAACTAACGTAGTACTCTGCTGAGAAGCGTGTTACATACTAAATTAAGGTTCAGTTCTGCACAATATTATCTCAGCATGTGGTATGAAGAATTGATAAATGTTTTAATTTAAAGCCCTGGGCGAACTCTCGTGAACCAGTTTGTAGCTGTTTGATGAGGCCTTTCTTACTGGAAGCTTTGGCAGACGGATGGATGCGGTCCCGCTCAGTTCCAAACACTATAACAATACCTATCATACAGAGACACTAACTACAGGATCTCTAACTCGAACTGTGAACGTGGCTTCTGTTGGTTTAATTACACTCGCACGTGTAGAGAAACACTTATTCCTACTTTACGCTATGAAGATATTCGTAAGCGTTGTATTCCGGAAACTGTCAATGAATGTTATAGATCTCTCCACAGCATATGCACACCATCACACATTAGCATCATAAATAATGGTGTCATGTTCTTTGAACATATTTATTCCGCTTCTATTAATGTTGCTGTGTGAAAATGGTAACTAAAATCAGTATTGTACCACCTTGAACAATGTCCTCTATACAAAGTAAACCCTTCTTCGTCTTCATTCCTCACGTGAAAAAGCCATGTCACTGTGAACGGATACGCCTGTTTGACAGACAGAATCAACTACATTTTAACCAGCTGTAGAGCCTAAATGATCTAAACAGTCGCTGATAATTGTTTCAGTGAGCCAGATTCCGTAGCGATGGTGTAGTCTAGAATACACTGTGCTCTTGAGAGACCTGGGATTCAGTCAATACCTGCAACACTAACGGCCACATTCAACTGTTTAAACACTGGTGACCGTGTTTGGCAGTTTGACTCCTGAGAGCCGTCAGTCCTTCCCCACAACAAAGCACATTCTCAGGAAAGTGACTTTGTTTAAAATTGCCTGTGTTCATCCATCTGAAACTGTGTGCCAGTTTAAATACGTCGTGAGACTATTGGGCTTCTAGCGCTAACAGGCAGCTTGGGTTATCCAGGAAAATAGTGACCAGATTGTGCGCTTTGAGCAGGATATCTACTCTTGAAAGGACGGGTTACAAATATTCTCATCACTCTTACATTATTGTTGGGCGAACACACTGTCTGTCGTATTATTCCATGCATGGATTACAGATATAGCTCATTGGCCTTCCCATGTGGTCACGGGAGATAAATGGTGTAATTCTCTTAGTCATTGTTTCGCATTACTCTTCAGGTGGGCGAGGATTCCTGGAGCATGTGCACTATTGCCACACCCGTCAAGTCACTAAAGTGATAAAAGTCTTAGACATATTACTAAAACTAAAATGACATGCACAAACAAACTGAAGTAGAGCACAAAGCAGCATTAAGCCCCACTCGCGTTGAACCATGTTAAATAAACCAGGAAATGTATGTTATAGGCGTGACCCTTGGACAAATTTTTCTTCCAAAACAAACACAGGTGAAAGTTAAGGGTTCTGTAATCGGGAATGTACGGAAGTGTTTAAACAGCCTATTAAACTTTCAGTCGTCTATTCCACTATCCAGCGCGGTTCAAGGGTGCTTCCAGCGGCCTGTATTTACAACCCCATCCCTACAAGGACTTATATGACAACAAGTTCCTCACGCCTTGAGCACTGAATAAACGCTCGTAGCTCAACCCTTCCTCTCGACGTCGTGCTCTAAGATCTTTCATTTCTTTCCAATTACTTTGCCGTGCTCCCGAAGAACTTGTCAGTGCAGCAAATACAAGCACGTTTCCCCAGACGAATCAATGACAGTCGAAATTATTCTATATTAAACAAATGAGGATGGTGGAAAACGTCTTGCATTCTGTAGACACTTTCACAATAAAATCACCTAATTGCACTGATACCCAGTCAGATGACGACTGATATTGGGGATCTTAGAGAAAATCGGTTGTCTGATAGTGTTGTCTGGGCTTTTCATGATGATAGTGCTGGGTGGAATCATTGTCCACGGCAGGAGAAGCAGCAGCATCTCGCCAGCAACTTCATTATGAAATGAATGCAATTGGTGTAATGTATATGTAGACAAGTGTATTGAATTGCTATGGCATTTGGCCATATGTTATGACTGAGCACAGCACCGCAATTCTAATGACTGGATGAGCTGGGTTTTAACGCCGCTTTGAGCAGATATACCACGGCGTGGCAGCCTAGCACTGGCTGTATCACGCCAGACGTGATACAGCCAGCAGGCGTGCATCACTTATCTGACGCCCATGATAACAACTAAGTGTCTGACATCTCAAGAAACATAAACATGGTCAGTCCGAGATTCGAGCGAGCGAGCACATGGCTTTGAACTCCAAGAACTATGCTAAACTGACACCGCCCCACACGCGTCACACAGATAGCATATTGCTTTAATTTAAGGCACAGGCAAACTGTTCCGCAAACAGAGAGAAAATGATCTGTATTCATATATGCTTCGCGCGAATATAAGAAGACTGGTCATTTTCTCTCTGTTTACAAGCCTATTTGCGCTACAGTTTGCTTGTGTTTCAAGATAAAGAGGTCTTGGGTGAGGAGTGATTAGGGTGTGATGCCCCTCTGACCAGACGTTTAGTAACATCAGCTAGATGTGGAGTAGTCGCCGTTGAAGCAGAAATCCACAAGTCGCTGACCCGGGTGTGACAGCGGTATGACAGCGGGCATGTTGAAAACAAACCAAGGATGGTAATCATTGTGAATCTAGAATGGTAACCCAAAATTAGGGCAAAGCAGGGCAACTCTCTACAAGCAACCGCTCACATATCTCCCACTTGCATTTCGTACTAGTAATTATCTGAAACTATGACGGCAAGAAATTACCACGGATATGGTCATCGTCTTTGACTGTACACAGTCATGTAAACATATTTTTTCAGTCAGGTATACCTAGGTCGACACAACACTGGGCAAACATTGGGTGTTTTGTACACATTTTGAAGTTGAATTGTATTTCTATGTATTTCTATAAATCGTGTCAACCATGTTCTATGAAGAACATATGGCGCACCTCATCTCCTAATATTTAGATTGACGCGTTAGTTCATTGTATAAAGCCTTTCAGAATACGCGTTTAAAGCGTACGACAGAGCCTCACACTCATATCCACAGACCCTCACACTCATATCCATTATCTAATTATGACTTTACGTCAAGAACCCAATCCTCAAATTTAAGTTAAAAGCTTCCTTTAGCGTTGCCATGGCGATTTTAAGTAGGATGGGAAGTTTATGTAAGATCACGCGATCTGTTGGTTGAATATCTCCATGAAGTCTAGTGACGCTCATCCATCTAATCTTTTTCACTATCATAAATGTTAAATGTTCAGCCAAAATCGATTCTTAACTCAATAATATGTGTAGTTACCGTTTACTATCTTATATACTTGCTGCGCTTGTTTCAGAATGGAGTATGTTAATTGTTTCATACAATCGATGTAAACAAACAGGCTGGCCACAAACATATTTGTATTGTTATGAGGACAAGGCTATCCCTTTTGGAACAATGTTTCTGCTGATGTACAGCATACGCTGCAGAGTAGATCAAGGGAATCTCAGATGGGAACCTAAAGCCCACTCGTAGCTATTGTCCAGTAGTTCGCACCTATAGTCCGGTAGCTCGTAGCTAAAGACTAGTAGCTCGCAGCTAAAGCTCAGTAGCTCGGAGCTAAAGCCCAGTATCTCCCAGCTATTGTCCAGTAGCTCGGAGCTAAAGCCCAGTATCTCCCAGCTATTGTCCAGTAACTCGGAGCTAAAGCCCAGTACATCGCAACTATAGTCCAGTACCTGGCATGCAAAGGCCCAGTAGGTCGCAGCTATTGTCCAGTACCTCGTAGCTATAGACCAGTACCTTGCAGCTATAGTGGAATAACTCGCAGTTAAAGCCCAGTGCCTCGAAGCTAAACTCCAGTAACTCGCAGCTATTGTCCAGTACCCCGTAACTAAAGCCTAGTAGCACCCAGCTATTGTCCAGTAGCTCTAAGCGATATTCAAGAACCTCGCAGCTAAAGCCCAATAGATGTCAGCTATAGTCCAGTAACTCGCAGCTAAAGCCCAGTAGGTCGCAGCTTTTGTCCAGTACCTCGCAGCTTAAGCCCAGTACCTCTCTGCTATAGGCCAGTACCTAGAAGCTATAGTTCAGTATCTCGCTGCTAAAGCCCACTACCTCACAGATAAAGCCCAATAGCTCGGAGCTATTGTCCAGTACCTAGCTGCTAAAGCAAAGTACCTCGCTGCTATAGCCCACTACCTCGCAGCTAAAGCCCAGTAGGTCACAGCTATTGTCCAGTACCTCGCAGCTATTGTCCAGTGAGTCGTAGCTTAAGCCCAGTAGCTCCCAGCTATTGTCCAGTACCTCGCAGCTATAGCCCAGTAGCTCGCAGATAAAGACCAAGTAGCTAGCAGCTATTGTCCAGTAGCTCGGAGCTAAAGCAAAGTAACTCGTAGCTATTGTCCAGTACCTCACAGCTAAAGTCCAGTATCTCCCAGCTGTAGTCCAGTTTATCGCAGCTATTGTCCAATACCTCGCAACTATAGCCCAGTATGTCATAGCTATTGTGCAGTACCTCACAGCTAAAGCCCAGTATCTTCGAGCTATAGTCCAGTTTATCGCAGCTATTGTCCAATACCTCGCAACTATAGCCCAGTATGTCGTAGCTATTGTCCAGTACCTCGCAGCTAAAGCCCAGTATCTGCCAGCTATTGTTCCGTATCTCGCAGCTATAGTCCAGTACCTCGCAGCTATAGTTCAGTACCTCGCAGCTATAGCCCAGTATCTGCCAGCTATTGTTCCGTATCTCGCAGCTATAGTTCAGTACCTCGCAGCTATAGTTTAGTACCTCGCAGCTATAGTTCAGTACCTCGCAGCTATTGTCCAGTAGGTCGCAGCGATATTCAAGTACCTCTCAGCTAAACCCCAGTAGCTCGCAGCTGTGGTCCGGTATCCCCGTGCGTGACATTACTCGTCGATTCACCATCCATAGAATGGTTGGTACTTTTGGCGACGTTTTCAGTAAAACATTAAAGTTATTGAGCATTAATTGTCTTAGGGACCGTCGACTTGTTACGAATCCACGTCAAGACGAATGAAGTGGAGGTGACACTCCTGCATCATTTATACATGCCAGTGTTTCGGCATACCTTGAAACATCTGAATGTCCGTAACGCTTTCTTCGGGCCACTTAAGGTTTAACACTGATTGTTGTTTGTGTGTCGTGACTTTTGTCTTTGAGTATAGTTGCTGGTTATAATTAGTTGTTCCTTCACATTGTATACAAAATTCAGACACACTAAACTTTTGATTAGTAGACTAAAGAGTACACCTAAATACCCCGAACGGCTGGTTAAATATAGCCACAAAGAAACGGTGAGCGTATCGTGCCTCACCTTTGACATCACCCACACGTGAAAACTAGTAAAACGTTTGCCTGAAGCAACTCGGGAACGTACATTACAAGTCAAAATAACGATATGCATCGGACATGTTTTTTGTCACTGATTCATAAATTTATTAAATGTCCTCCACATAAAATATTTTGAAGGTTGTAGAGAGGCCCCGAATGTTGAAGTCAAGAGTCATAAGACGCTCTTTGAAATCCTGGTACAAGATGTGTGCATAAGGCTATGTATCATAGTGAAAGAGACACATATATACGCCAAACTATGTGTATATCAGGGAAAGTGACCTTTCATCCCGGGGAACCTAAGGTAGTGCTAGGTGCGCATTGCATGGCTGTGGTTACAGCGTTTCTTATTTGCCGACTGTTCAGCATTGGTCCCCACCTTAAGCTGTTTGCCTGTTTGTTGACGTATGGGAATGTTAATTTGAAATATATTCAACATTATCAACTGTGATCTGTTTTGGAAGGATGATGCAAGATAGTACGTCAGTCATGGACAGTGTTTTTGAGGCGTTCATACAGGATCATAGAAAGTGATCTTTTAGGATCATATAGGATCATGTAACATGTTCTTGAGGTGTTCATATTGGATGATAGAACATGTTTTTGAGGTGTTCATACAGGATCATAGAACGTGTTCTGCTGCCATTGTGAATTCCCTCAATTGTAAAACATTTCTGTCGCACACTCAAATAAGTAAGCAAGTTTGAATTAAACTTAGCAAATAAGCCGTAAAGAAGTAAATGACCTCATTGCCATTTGTTGTCATGGCGACCCTTCCCGTAACGATAAACCACAGCTATGATATATTTGTCACGGTTAGTTAGGACCACTTTTATTGTATTTTTCGGTTTTGCCCATGAGTTCTGTCTCTTTTAACCATTACCAGCATGTAGTTTTCTTGGAAGGACTCCGTAAGGATTCTATATTGACGTGTGGTTCTTCCTTCTCTTATGTGACATGCGTAACGAAGCTATGTCACGCAACCAGAGACAGCTTCATGCCACGCGAGAATTCTAGGTGCAGATCTGGTTTAATCTACTTCAGTGATACGCCGCTGAACTCAACATCTAGTTGCCGGAAGGGAGTCGGGACAGACTCTCTTCTCTGATGTTTATGTTGCCAGTAACAATGTTGTCATGCTACTAGATTACAGACAGTGTTAGTATGTCAACAGACTGTGTGGCAAGGTATGGCGGTAGATGATTAGAAGATCCACAATGGTTAGACAGGTACATCTCGGGAGGAGACACAGACTAATTCTTCAATGTGTAACGAAGAACAGTTTTCTCTCAACTATTCATCTCATATTTTGGCTTTTGTTTTCTTTCACGCAACTGATATGAAGCTTGTCCTTTACAACGGTGGCGTCGTGTGCAGCATTAGTCAGTTCTGAGACCGATGGTGACGTAGGTTCCCCCAAAATGTGAGGTCATCTCAGTTGTTCTAAACATGCAAAGTGTGATAAATATTCCTCAAACTACTAGACGCCTTGATTTATGTTAGTATTAAAACACTTGTGAACAACTTAGGATCTGGAGATGCTGTTACAAAAGATTTTTGAATATGTCACGGATTATATTTTGAATATCAACGCAGTCTACCTACAAATCGATGAAACATCCTCGGTCGGAGTTTTTCGGGCGACGTAATTGATGTTCCAACAGATCAAGGTCTTCGCTGTACATTTAATGAAGACTTACAATCCAATTTCCTTGTTGATCTAACCATCAGGTCAAACATACCCTTGTCTGACACACGGTAGCCAGGTTTCAATATTGTACTTCAAAGCCTGGGAGAACTGATTAAATCAGAACTGAAAAAACAAAAGCAATTTTGAAACGTCCTCTGTGTCATGAATTCATTGTCAAGGCAAAACTAGTCATGCATGATTGTCTGTAGTAACTCTGAAAGTAACTGAAGAAATCCTCACGAAATCGCTCTGGTGCCTAGAGTATTCTCTGTATTTATGTACAATCTAACGATAATCAAAGACAAATTCTGTTTCCATTTTCCTGTGTTTTGGGCTGTTGCATTCCAAGCAGACATTCCTGATTTACGTATTTGTAACATTGCATACAGTGCTTCCATGTCGAGTGAGAAAATGTAATTTCGACAAATTGGTAGTTGAAACAAAATACGTAATACAAGCGGCAAGTGTTCGCCTGAGTCAACAGACATACACCACTGTTTGCCAGACGAAGTCAAAGTATTATTCATTACGATTCAATGTTCCAGTTGAAATACATTGTGCATGTTGATAATAGCTAATGCAAGGCACCAGTATCCATCACTCGACACAACTGCCAAATACACGTCACCTGTATCAATTATTCGGCACAATCCGCCAATACACGTCACCAGTATCAGTCACTCGGCACCATTCGCCAATACACATCACCTGTATTAATTATTCGGCACCATCCGCCAATACACGTCACCAGCATCAGTCACTGGGCACCACTCGCCAATACACGTCACCTGTATCAATCATTCGGCACCACCCGCTAATGCAAACCTTCAGTGTCCACCCTCACGATTCTCAACGCACCATCCTTGAGTGTCCTGACAATCAGAGAGAAGCCTGTGTTCTAAGAGTTTTAATAGTTCTGCGTAGGTTTCAGATTAAAGTCGAATAAAAGAGAATGGAAATAGTTTTAAAACTATCCACTCGCTTCGATATGCATGAGATCAAAACATGCCTGTCCATCCTTGCATTTGGTGTGTAATCACTCAGCTGTGCACAGTAAAGGGAAATCGTTATGCTCAGTCTTTCAACAACTATCCATTGCGCTGGCAACGAAAAACATGAAAGTTTGAGGTGCTCTCAAACATGCAATCCATTAGCGTGACATGCAAGAGAGATTATTAATGGTCGCACTGATTGTGGTTGTCTGTACCTAGACGAGGAGTTACCCCAGGCGTGAATGTCGCAACCATGGTATGGTCAGTAGTTCAGCACTATATGAGACACGGACACCAATCGATGACTCATAATTTCATATGATCGTAACGAAATACACTGGCATTGTGTACAAAAGCGATACATATTGGTTGATCAGAGTTCCTAAACCATTGGAGGAACTGCTACTTTCACCAGCACTTTAAAGAGACATAATAGTTCTCGGCGCCAGACGTCGGTGGTTAAAATACCGCCTACTGATATTTCGTTAATATTTCATATGTTTTGTCTGTGCAGCGACTTGTTCAGGATATATGGGCAATAAATGCTGCATACCATGCTGTTGGATTAAGCTATGGGGCAGAAAGATTTCTAACACGTTACAGGGGGTATTATGCGTAAATAAGTCAGGCACTGTTCTTGTGGGCTGAGCTTGTTTTAAATCAGAACATGAATGAACATATCGCCATCTGATAAGAGAAGTGCTGGATTTTCTTCATCAACAATTTGAGTTTACACTGTCTTAGTAAAGTACAAATTCTAGCACTTCTTTCTCTGTGGCGACTTCCATGGCTGTGGCTGAGCGAGTCACATTTGACCACTTTCTAAAATGTCACTGTGTAATCATAGTGGTAAAGCTCACGATATTTCCACACAAAACATGAGTGATCGTAACTTAGTTTTCCTGGAGCCTAAACAAGAAAGGAAACCCGTGAAGTTCAGCATCTCGAATTACTGTATATGTGATCCCTTAAGTTTGCTCGACCTTTAATGGTAATAGTCAGCTAATCTGCTCCACATGGCGCCCACAGTACTGCCGATCGCACTGAGCAATGTCCCTTGGGGTTGTCATAGCACCGCACATTTCCGGCTGGTGTTAGGGTGGCGGAGAATCTCCCGATATCTGACAGACTAACAGTATTCTGAATAATGGAGTTGTGATTATTGTGGCTGTAATCAGATTCTGTATTACATTCACAAATTTAGTATATTCTCTGGGGCA